>NC_134584.1:7535000-7910000 GCF_037038515.1 Microtus pennsylvanicus
GATCCTAAGTACGTGAGAAGAGCCTCGTGGGCTGTGGTTCAGCCTCTGGTGTCGCTGGCCATCGCTCTAGCAGGTAAACTAACAGACTGTTTATCTCACTGACGCTGACTTACACCCAAAAGCAGCTATTATTATTTTTAGACAGATGACCCAGCTGTAATAGGATTTGTCTCTCCAATAGCGGAAGGCAGCTGGACCCCTCTTTGATCTAACGGAATTAACACCATCGTGCATCAGAGATGCTGCGGGCCCATCTACTGTATCATTCTGGAGAAGCACGGTATTATTATTATTGTAGTAAATGCCCTAAAATTCACACGTCTCCTATGAACATTTTACAATGTCCTCTCTTTGGAAATTTTTATAATTTTATACTTAGAATTCTGTGCCTCACCATTGTGCTTTCCTGAATTTGAGCGTTTGCCCTCAATTCTGCTATAGCCAACTGGGGCATTTACTGTGAAATAATTATTATCCTTTATGTGTGAGACAGGTTTCTCCCCCATTACTCTATGGATTCTCCTCTACATAGAGCGCAAGCCTGGAAAAGGTTACTCTGACAGAGTAAACAATCGATGCTTAATCCCTCTTGTTTCTAGACTTACATGGATTGATCCCAGTCCTTAGAGCTCAAAACCTCCCTACTTCCTAGTAGACCACATTCTGTAATAAGGTGGCTGATACAACATTGGGCCCAAATTCCTGAATGTTGGCTGTGTATAGTCCCTACATTAATGACCCCGATTCTGCTCTGCCATCGTCTTAGCCAGTACATCAGGCACACTCATCTTTATATTTAGTCCATGCTTACTAACGACGTGACCAGACATGAGCAATTGTCCTAATTTTTATCAACAAATCGTGATCTATGGAAAGAATTTTTAAGCGACTGCCTAAGTGATTCTGATGGAATCCACTATGTCAAACATCCTTAATGCAGGGCAGGGGCTACCATTAGGAATTAATGTATATTGCAATGCTGTTAGCATCACTAGCAAAACCAGGTGCTCCTAGCCAAGAGCTGTTATTGATGGCTGCCAGGGTACTCATTCTCTCTGGAAATGGGCCTCTGAGAGGCTACTTATATCATCAGAGATATTACCCCATCCCCTATTCACAGGCCACTGACTATTTCAATATTCTCAACTTTTTATGTTGGTTCAAATATAACTACATCACCATTATCCTTTCTATGAGATAAATTGCCGTTAACGGTATTAACTATCCCGACAACTCTTCTTTGACCATGTTAATAGGATTTCTACCAAAATAGTTGTCATTGAAACGTTATCATTATCCTTCCATCTTCTATAGCTACCTAGATTTACTTAATGCGTGAGTTATATATTCTACATCACTTATCTTATTTCCAATAGTGACAACATGAAACAAAAGCACAACTTGAGAACCTAAACAATTTAGTCTCACTCCTTCTGACCCCCCCCACCTAGTTCTTAACTGCCTAGAAGTTTAGGTTAAATTCAGACCCAGAACAAGGGGCTTCAAAGCTCTATGCGGGTTGAACACTCAGCTGCTGGTCTCAAGGACTGTGGGAATTTATTGTACATTTAGAGAATGCAAACCAAATACTTTAATTAAACTAAATCCTCACTAAATTTGCAGTGACTGGCCCCCATGATGATAACCTAATACCCCACTTAACACTTCAATACTCTAATCAGATGACTTTAATCTATTTCTCTGCCTTCAGGGGATGGAGGAAGACAAGAGGTCAAGGAAATATGGTCAGACTGCAGAGAGGGGTCTTGCCACGACAGCTTGGGGACTTTACCGTATTCCTGGACACCTGTTCCCCAGGTCCCCTGTGCTGCTCTCCTCCTGAAACTCCCATGGAGCTCTCCTCTCTGCTCTCACGTGAGCTTGGCAGAGCAGACCAGACACTCAGTGTTTCTGAGATCAAACCCCAGCTGAGCTAAGTTGTGAGCCAGCGGGAAAATGGACCAGATTTCTCATCCCAGAGGCCATCTCCCTGTCTCCTAGGATCCCACAGAAGCGACACCTCCGCGGTCTACAGTTGTTACCTGCTTGACTTCCTTTCCTTCCCCCAACACCTTATGTGTGCTTCCTGGGCTCATCAACCAAATTAACCATCATTTCCAACACTGGTTTTGATGCCAGCTTCTGGGAGGACCCAAGCTAACATGGTCCTTAGGCAGCAAGGAAGGGCTCATCAGTCTCTGTGAATCTTGTCCAGTTCATTATTTTCTTGACAAGTGCTCTAATCCATTTCTGTATCTGGAGCCTATCTATCCATCATCCCCTGTCAATATACCCACCAGTCTGATCATTATCTGGATCTGTCTGCCTTTCTGTCTGTGTGTCTATCATCTAAAAATCATCTGTCCTAGCATTCTACATCTGTCTATCTATCTCATGTCTATCTATCTATCTATCTATCTATCTATCTATCTATCTATCTATCATCTATCTACCTACTTATCAAGATGGAGGATAAGTTAATACATTTCTGGCTAAGATCATCACTGTGCAACCTGGATTTTCTCCCTAGTGTGTGTGTGTTTGTGTGTATGTATTTGTGTGTATGCATGCACTCATACACTCACAGGTAGGCAGGCTGTAGCTAGCCCTCAGCTAACACTAAGACCCGAGGGGATCCAGAATAGACATTAACAGTATGGGAGAAGAGGCAAGCAAGGCCTGGACTATGGGCCATGGTCAGTCCGCTATCATTTTCAAGGATGGCAGAAAGAGATATGAGCAGGTCATAGCTGAGCAGAGCATGGTAATGCCCCAGCTCAGAGCCTGAGAACATATCTCCTCGCCTTGCCCGGCTGAGTATTTTGTTACTTTTGGGATTATCAGATTCACTATCTCTAAAGAAAACATCCCTGCTTCCCTCTTGACAGCGTGTCAACATGACAATTGTCTGGTCTTGGCACAGATGTTCACAGTGCCTTGGAAACAGAATGGTACTGCAATCCACCCCTGCCCTGCTGCTGGGTTTGGGGAACTCTGAAGCCCCTTGTTTCTGGTGCTACATTGAGCAGTTTGGATGATACACCATCCTGAGAAAGCAAAGTGTCTTGTTCAGTCCACAGGGTGTTGAGTGTCCAGGTCTTTGGTCCTTTGCACCTTCTGTTTTAAGCTCTTCAGTGCAGAGTTCCCTTGACAATGGAGATTCAGTAGCTCTTATAATGTCAGTCTCTTTCTGGGCCCCTCCCCTGAGCTCTCAGGGGACTGAGCCTTTCAGTCACCTCACTTTGGCCCTCTGACTTACTGTCGAGCTACTGACATGCACCTGAAGATGCTCAACCTGCCTTTCTCCTGCACTGGCTTTTCCATTGAACACACCTGGTTCTTGTATCGCCTTCCCTTCTAAGTCACACCCCCTCCGCTCCTGCTCACTCCCACTCCGCGCTGCTTCCTTGCCTCCTCAGTCCTGGGGCAGATACTGGCCTCCCAAAGGACACCACCTTCCTAGCAGCAGCCATGTTTGTGTATCTGTGAGTGGTGCCTGTGTCAGGTTCTCTTGGCACTCTTGTGGGATGAGTTTCTGCTCAACGCTGTTGGCATTTGCCTCCACGTACACAGGGTCATGCAAGTTTTGCTCCTACCCACCTGGAAACCTGGAGGACGAGCAAGGGAGGTTTCACTCTCTTTCAGCTGTCGGGTGCTTCTGTCTTAGCTCATTGTTTCTTGCCCTTGAGAGCTCTGTCGTCTCCGACTTAAGTGGCTCTCCTCCAAGGACAACTTGCTGGTCTATTTCCAAGGCATCCCAGGGAAGTTAGCTGAAGTAGCGAGATGGCATGGTGTTGGTAGTGGGCTGGATTTTCTTCAAACTCTGGGTGAAAGCTGTGGCTCTGGGGTATTGGGGCAAATGTGACTGGATGGAAAACCCTTGCACCCTATTCTGCCTCTATACCTTTCCATTGTTTATTAATTTTTTAAAATTTCTCTCTGCAAGAGGGAAGGGCAGATTTCCTGCAATCCCACCCCTTTTCTGTAGAGTGTACTCAGCCAGATGCCAACATTCATTCCTTCCAGAATCTGAACAAAAGAGGAGAGGCAGATACCTCCCCTCCTCTGCAGCCTCTACTATTATTCTTATTTTGTCTCTTCAAGGTCCAGTGACATCCGTACCATGCTGCAGTCACCCGAGGACCTGCCTGAGCCCCTCCCCTTACTCTCCCTAGAAAGTAGTGCCATCACCGTCTTCTTATGTCATATCCACTTCCCCAGCCCACCAGTGCCACCCATGGTGGAAAGGACCTATGCTGTGCAGTACAACAGACTCCTTCACAATGGGATGAAAGCTCCCTTCATGACTGTCACAATCGTTCCACATGCTGTCCTTCCCTGATCAGAGGCACTGTCTCTCAGTCCCTTTCCAGTGAAAACCGAGATTAGCTGACATGGTGTGGAGTGTCCCTTTGGATCTTACTTCCCATCTACCCCGTCTCTATGCCTGGGCTCTTCTTTCTCACCTTTGTTCCCATTTCTTACTTTCTCCACACCAGAAACAAAATAAGTGTGTGATAATTTATTCTGCCAAGTTCTTCCTAAATTACTTATCTGCCCCTTTACACGGTCTGTTTCTTAGAATGTTATCTTGACCTAGCTTTTCAGTCAAAAATCTAATGTAAAATTGTTACAAAGTCAGTTCAGCCTGGGCAATGTGCAATCTTATTAAATTCTCCTGTATGCTACAGGAGAGGATGCAATGCAACAGCTGAGCCTTGAAAGAGACGTGCAGTCAGGTAGGAGGTTTATGTTCATAAACCCCACGCCAATCACACACATGTCCCCACCTAAAGGATCCACCAATCGCATAGATCAACCATCTTCCTCACGTGAATGTCATGTGAGTGAGTGTGTGTGTGTGTGTGTGTGTGTGTGTGTGTGTGCTGCATTTGAGAATGAGAAAACCCCTTGACATCCAGCACCAGCCACCCTCAGCTCAGAACAGCCTCACTGGTGTTTCGGTGCTGCCATTAAGCCCCTACGCTGTAAACTGTGGTTCCAATAACTGAATTTGGAGCTCCTGAAAAATTTAGAACCACTTAAAGACTTCTAAACACTTAAAGACTTCTAAACACTCAGTGATCAAAACTGAGTAAAAACCAAATGCACATAAAATCCAAGGTCTTTCTGACAATGGTTGCATCATGTGACTTCACACCAGGCTGGTTCTGAGCACAGAGCAGGACTCCTTGGCACCAGGCGTGCCTTGACAGCACACACCAGCAGCAGGTGCTGCATGGGACACTTCAGTCCAGATTTGATATCGCACATGAGACATTTTCTTTCCATACAAATATCAATGTAATTAAGGAAAACAAAGACTTTTAATAATTTTACTCCGTGTTTATTCATGTAAGTGTCAAATCAGTAGACGTTGGGATTCCACTGTGTTAGGATGGTTGACTTTAACAGGTGCTTTTGAACTGCTGACTTGAAATTTAGTGAAGCATCATTCAATAAAATTTGGCTTTGGGTTAGGACAGAATTCCAACAATTTCTGAAATGGCCAGTGTTGGTTTGAATGAGAATTGTTTCCACGGACTCATATATTTGAAGGCTTGGCTCCCAGCTGGTGGACTATTTGGGAAGGATTAGGAGGTGTAGCCTTGTTGGAGGAGGTGTCTTACTGAGGGTGGTACTTGAGATTTCCAAAGATTCTCTCCCTTCCCAGTCTTTTTCTCATCTCCTCTCTGCCCCTGTCTACCAATGAAGATGTAAGCTCTCAGTTACTGCTCCAGCACCATGCTGACCACCTTCTGCCATGCTACTTGCATTCCATCCTCCCTGCAAGTGTTTGCTTATTCATTGCAAAGGGATTTTGTGGGATTTCTGTGGGCCAGGAAATTTAGTTGATTCAAGGAGGCGGAAACAGAGGCAAAGCATCATTGTGCCATCTCAGATCAATTTTCTCTCTGAGATTATGTCCCAAAATATACTCTGAATTATAATTAATAAACAACTAAACAGAAAGCATGAAAATGCGTACTATATTGATTGCTTAAATGTAAGACAAACACTCATGTGGAGAAGAATACTAACATCAAACCTGTTCTGCTCGGGAAACAAAGCAACCTGCTGCCATTTAAACCGTAACTTCAAAATAAGAGTCATGAATATAGTAAATGATAATTGTGTAATAGCAAAGACATAAAAGTAGAACGCACAGGGCAGCCTGTTTGAAATGTTATTAAAATGCATGCATATATTAAAAATAAAATTATACATCAAATTATTACAGTTCATTATCTCTGGAATAAAGGAAGAGGATTTTAATTGTTTTCTTTATTGCTTTCGTATGCAAAAGTTTAACAATGAGATTGCTATAATTTCTAATATGGTTAGAAAAATAAGTCATTAAAAACTTTCTACCAATTCACAGAGCTTTTGAGAGGATAAATTAAATTACATTGTTGAAGTACTTACAATTTGTGCATAAGAACTACATTATTAAAATAGAACTCATACCAAACTCCAATAGAAAAAGAATTAAAAATAAATGATCACCAATTCCAAACTATAAACCCATTGAGAAAATTCATCTCTAGTGGCTGAGTTCCCTCAAAGGCAGATGGACTTTTACCAAGTAGAAGTAGAATATGCAAATGAGGTATAATATTTGCATGATACACATCAACATGAATCAACATCCAATTTTAAAACTGGGAACTCTGTTGTAGCTATGGCGGGGTCTGAAGCTCTCTCCGAGAATGAAGCAGTGGCTACCATAGCTCCCATTCGTTTTGAGACATGCTGGAAGTCACCATGACAATAAAGTGATTTGTTCTGTAAGACAGTAGGACTGATCAGAACATTCTCTGGGCTGCTACCAGCTGTCACTCTGTGGCATCCTTGCTGTTGAGTCTACTGTTCAGTTTCTGAAATATGCACATTAGTTACTTGGGTTTAAAAAAATAAAAATAATTAGTCTGAACATGAAAGGATAAGATTTCGATCTCATTTTGGCACTGAGAGATTAAAGGAGAAACATGCCCTTTCATCCCTGTAGATACAGGAAGAAAAAGTCATCAAATCTGATAGCATCCATTGTTAAACTAACAATCCTTCCCATACAATGAGTAGGAAGCTCTTTAGTCATGTTAGGAGAAAGTGTTCACTGAAAAGCTACATCAAACATTGCAGTCTTACAGAAACAAAGCAGGATGTTCTACCAGAAACATGGCTGTACATGGATGTGCTGCACGGTGTTATACCAGAAACATGGCTGTACATGGCTGTGCTGCATGGTGTTATATCAGAAACATGGCTGTACATGGCTGCATTGAACGGTGTTATACCAGAAACATGGCTGTACATGGCTGTGCTGCACAGTGTTATACCAGAAACATGGCTGTACATGGCTGTGCTGCACGGTGTTATACCAGAAACATGGCTATACATGGATGTGCTGCACGGTGTTATACCAGAAACATGGCTGTACATGGATGTGCTGCACGGTGTTATACCAGAAACATGGCTGTACATGGCTGTGCTGCATGGTGTTATACCAGAAACATGGCTGTACATGGCTGTGCTGCATGGTGTTATACCAGAAACATGGCTGTACATGGCTGTGCTGCACAGTGTTATACCAGAAACATGGCTGTACATGGATGTGCTGCACGGTGTTATACCAGAAACATGGCTGTACATGGATGTGCTGCACGGTGTTATACCAGAAACATGGCTGTACATGGATGTGCTGCATGGTGTTATACCAGAAACATGGCTGTACATGGATGTGCTGCACGGTGTTATACCAGAAACATGGCTGTACATGGATGTGCTGCACGGTGTTATATCAGAAACATGGCTGTACATGGATGTGCTGCACGGTGTTATATCAGAAACATGGCTGTACATGGCTGCATTGAACCGTGTTATACCAGAAACATGGCTGTACATGGCTGCATTGAACGGTGTTATACCAGAAACATGGCTGTACATGGATGTGCTGCACGGTGTTATACCAGAAACTTGGCTGTACATGGCTGCATTGCACAGTGTTATACCAGAAACATGGCTGTACATGGCTGCATTGCATAGTGTTATACCAGAAACATGGCTGTACATGGCTGCATTGCACGATGTTATATCAGAAACATGGCTGTACATGGCTGAGCTGCACGGTGTTATACCAGAAACATGGCTGTACATGGCTGAGCTGCACGATGTTATACCAGAAACATGGCTGTACATGGCTGAGCTGCACGGTGTAATACCAGAAACTTGGCTGTACATGGCTGCATTGCACAGTGTTATACCAGAAACATGGCTGTACATGGCTGCATTGCATAGTGTTATACCAGAAACATGGCTGTACATGGCTGCATTGCACGATGTTATATCAGAAACATGGCTGTACATGGCTGCATTGAACGGTGTTATACCAGAAACATGGCTGTACATGGCTGAGCTGCACGGTGTTATACCAGAAACATGGCTGTACATGGATGTGCTGCACGGTGTTATATCAGAAACATGGCTGTACATGGATGTGCTGCACGGTGTTATACCAGAAACATGGCTGTACATGGATGTGCTGCACGGTGTTATATCAGAAACATGGCTGTACATGGCTGCATTGAACCGTGTTATACCAGAAACATGGCTGTACATGGCTGCATTGAACGGTGTTATACCAGAAACATGGCTGTACATGGCTGCATTGCACAGTGTTATACCAGAAACATGGCTGTACATGGCTGCATTGCATAGTGTTATACCAGAAACATGGCTGTACATGGCTGTGCTCCACAGTGTTATACCAGAAACATGGCTGTACATGGCTGCATTGCATAGTGTTATACCAGAAACATGGCTGTACATGGCTGCATTGCACGATGTTATACCAGAAACATGGCTGTACATGGCTGAGCTGCACGGTGTTATACCAGAAACATGGCTGTACATGGTTGAGCTGCACGATGTTATACCAGAAACATGGCTGTACATGGCTGAGCTGCACGGTGTAATACCAGAAACTTGGCTGTACATGGCTGCATTGCACAGTGTTATACCAGAAACATGGCTGTACATGGCTGCATTGAACCGTGTTATACCAGAAACATGGCTGTACATGGCTGCATTGCATAGTGTTATACCAGACACATGGCTGTACATGGCTGAGCTGCACGGTGTTATACCAGAAACATGGCTGTACATGGCTGAGCTGCACGGTGTTATACCAGAAACATGGCTGTACATGGCTGCATTGCACGATGTTATATCAGAAACATGGCTGTACCTGGCTGAGCTGCACGATGTTATACCAGAAACATGGCTGTACATGGCTGAGCTGCACGGTGTAATACCAGAAACATGGCTGTACATGGCTGAGCTGCACGGTGTAATACCAGAAATATGGTCATGTCATTGGCCTCACACCAGCATTTGAGATGGTACTTTATTGTTCCACTGTCAAACGACAGAAGACATTAAATCAACAAGAAAGAGAGGAGACTGTGTTCTATGACATGTAGACATGGCTGTCTACACAGATGAAAGGAAGGAAAAGTCTGTTCAGACTGCTAGAAACAATTCAACTAGTTTTGAACAATGGATATTAATTAACACCTAAATATTAATATATACACCAGAAATAAATGGTCTTAAAAATAAAGACAAGTTCAGTAAAAGAGAGACCAAAAAGCTGAAATGTATCATGAGATTAAAATTAATCCCATCCAAAAAAAAAGGTTCAGGTGAATCCAGACAGGAAACCAAATAGATACAAAATACTCTTCTTCAGAAATGGTTTTCCTCCAAATTTGTTCCTAAACTTAAAACAAAGTCAAGCATACACATGAATTAAAATGCTTATGTAAAAATTCTAAGTGCACAGATAAATAGGTGACTAGTTTTTTGGATATTGAGTCTCTATATGGCCCTCCACCTCTGTGCCAGGTTGTCAAGAGTTGCATGCAGATGCCCTCATACCTGTAGAAGAGGGGGTGCTTTTGAAGACTCAGAACTGATGGCAGAGATGTCACCAAACAAGAACACCTGTTAATAAAGTAAACTTTATACTTTTCATTTCGAACAGGAATTTGTTCTTAATGGGTGAGTGGCATTTGATTACATACCAGCAACACAGCACACACTTAACCTGTCAACAGATATCTGAGCTTGATCTCAGGCACGGTGGGAAAATTTTACAGCACACTTGCATCCCTTTGGTTTCTGCTTCCATTTCCTTTGGGTGCCCAGTAGATGATATGATAACCTCCCTTAGGTTCTTTGAGGAACCTTCTGCTATTCTCCATAATGATTGTTAAGCTAAATAGGCCATCTACAGAGACAAGAAGCACATGTGGTCTCTCTGTGAGAGCAGAGGACAGTGGGAATGTAGAAGGTGACTGGGGAGGGGGAAGGAGAAGGAAGGACCTTGTCATGAGAGCAGGGTGCACAAGGGAAGCTAATTTGCTTGCTGCATGCTGTATTCCTATATCAAAATAGCCCAGAAAACCCCATTTTTATGTGTGATGAATGCATGGGAGCCCAAGTGCTTTCAAATCACAGGGCTAAGGCCCTTGCTGATGAAGGGGTAAACAGAGGCTGGAGGGCGAGGGAAGAAAGATGGACTAGCTCAAAAAACAGAACCAACACTGACTGTCCACTGGGAAAATAAAACCAGACTCACAATTTCCACAGCCTAGAAACATTAATTACGGTTGGTTAAAAATCTACATGGGAAGTAGAAAAACACAAAATCTCCTGAGTAAATTGGGAGAATGGGGACCTTGAGGGAGGGCTGAAGGGGGGAGGGGAGAGGCAAGGAGGGGAGCAGAGAAAAAAATGTAGGGCTCAATAAAAATCAATTTAAAAGAAGCAAAAGAGAAGAAATAAAAAAAAAAAGAAACTAATTGTTGAAAGAGAAGACTAACCATCCCCTATCCCCTAGTCCTGGATGCTTTAAGCCGTTCCTCCACAGTATGTTCTGAATGTTTAAGCTACTCAGACATACTCTCAAGCAAGATAGATGCAAGTGAATTTGATACTTTCAAAAACATAAAACTTTCATATTGCAAGTGGCGCCATAAATGTTTAACAGGCAAATGACAGGCTGCAAAAAAGATATGCTCAGCTCGGTTCCCATATTAGGAAAGATAAGTACGGATAATAAATGGGGAGCTTTTACAGCGGTGAGCATGACACACGGAAAGCCAATGCCGAATGGAGCCATGAAACATGTTCTACATCATGACTAGGGAAATGGCCGTTAAGTCAGAAGGAAACAGCCTCTGTACCGTGAGTACCGCCCATGAGAAAGGAGTGCGTTGTCTCTAAGGCTGTGAAATGGGCTTCTTGGTCCTGCCTGTGGGAGACCAGATGGTGTGATGAATCTGGCACCAGCACCTTGGAGAGGTGAATGTGTGCAGCTCCAGGAGCCAGGAATGCCACTCACACATATGGGACCAGGGTGAAGCATCATGTGTGCACAGCAGGAGGTAGGGATAAGAACGCGTGTTGCAGATTCCTTGTAACACAGAGAAGTTGAAGGCAGACAAATGCCTGTTCCTTAGAGGAGGCTTATACCAGATGGCAGCAAGTGCAATGCCCAGACTCTGCCAGTGTTTACTCTCCACGGTAGTCCAGGCATGCCCCTAAACAAAACTGGGGGTGATGAAGCAGAAGTGCCCAGCAAAAGCTCAGTGCTGGCCTCATTAAAGGCCAATACACACACATCAGGTTCCTAACATCATGTAGCATCGACACTCAAACTATGATTACTATAAATGGTACACTTTATGTATAAATGTATCAAATACAGAACATGGTGTTATTGTTTCATTTCCGGGTGTAGCAAAGTTGTTTGTATGGACATAGGTGGTGTCCGGTACAGATTTTTGGTATATCTCTGATATTTTTATCTTTAAATTAGACTCTTACCAAAGAGCATACAAAAGCTAACTGCTGATCTTTACGGCATAAGAATGGTATGATTTGTGCAGATATCTGTATTTTTAATTTTAAAGACTTGAGTGGTGTTGTGGAAAGGTCTCTGGCAAACAGAAAGTCATCCTGTCAGTATGGCTGGCACAGCCTGCCCTTCGCCGTGACGTCTCCATGCCCCTGGATTTGTGCTTTTGATCTTCAGGCTGTCATTAATAGAACTTCAAAGTCATGTTGGAAGCATTTAAACTATTCAGTGGGCATCTGAAAAGGGCAAACTCAATTGGAATCCCGGGGCTTTAAAATATGTATGGCTTTGATAACATCTCATGTTCATCCGAAGCCTTTCATCCGCAGAATATTAAGCTCTCCTAGAATATTAACTGGAGGGTCCCCACGGTTCCCCAGGAGGCAGGATATTGGCTCCTGTTCTATAGAGAAATCTAAATGGTCATAGATTTATATACTTTGAAAGTCAGAAAGAGGCACCATCATGCCCCCAGGTTCACGATACCCCAAATCTACAGCCATGTAATTTGGGTTAACTCTCCTTTCTTCATTCATAGCCTGTGCCCATCTTCTTCATTATTCCTGACCAGTTCTTGGTTCCCAGTTTCATGGCAATTTTCTATAACACTCCCCAACCCACCACTTCCCTTCCTTCTCAAGCTAAATGTAATGTTATTAGAGAAACACGTCTAGAATCCCAAGCTTTAAGTCATAACTGATCTTCAGTACGGCATCGGGTTATACTCTCTTCTTTGCCTCCAGCCCCTGGTCCCCTTCCCACCTGCCACTGATTTCCCCTGAGAATGAGCAGCTCTTCCCTTTGTACTCCAGATACAGTTGAATCAACTGTAAGTCTTGGGAGGTTGCCCTAGAAAACCGTAATATCTCTTGCCAGGATAACTGCTTGTAGGTCCAGGAATTGTGAGTAGATGACGGCAAGGATTGGCCACGCAGATTAACCCTTTGTATGACTGATACTCATTGGACAACGTACCCTTGTTCTTTTGTGTGTTGTATCCCTAAGGCTTGTCTCCATGAGATTCCTTGAGGGCAGTCTGACCCTCATTTTCCCTTGTTATGGTTTGGATGTAAATGTCCCCCTTGGGCTCGTATGTTTAAATACTTGGTCCCCAGCAGCGGGTAGTATCTGGGGAGGCTGTAGGACCTTTCTGGAGGTTAGGGGAAAAACTGGATCCAGGGAAACCCCTAGGAATCCACAAGGATGACCCCGACTAAGACTCCTAGCAATAGTGGAGAGGGTGCCTGAATTGGGCCATCTACTGTAATCAGATTGATGAGTACCCTAATTGTCATCGGAGATACTCTATCCAGTAACTGATGGAAGCAGATGCGGAGATCCACAGCCAAGTCCTGGGTTGAGTTCCAGGAGTCTTGTTGTAGAAAGAGAGGAGAGATTGTACAAGTTGAGGTGGGGGGCAGTGTCATGATGGGGGAACCCCCGAGACAGCTGGCCTGAGCTCATGGGAGCTCATGTACTCTGGACCAACAATTAGAGAGCCTCCGTGGGACCTTTCTAGACCTTCCACGTGCGTGTGTAGCTTGATCTCTTTGTAAAACTCCTAGCAGGGAGATCAGGACCTGGTGCTTAGCTGGCTTTTGGAAACCTGCTCCCCATGCTGGATGCAAGGGGAGGAACTTGGTCCTGCCTCAGTTTGATGGCATATGCAACCCCTGGGAGGCCTGCCACTTTCTGAATGGAGACAGAGGAGGAGTGGGAGGGGAGGATAGGAGGGAGGGAAAACTGCGGTTGGTATATAAAATAAATAAAATGTTATTTAAGCAAAATTTATAAAGGAAAGGGGATTCTGTGGTGCATCGTCTCTAGCCCTGACAGCTGACACAGTAGCCAGCTCTCTACTTAACCAACGCTCCATCTCTCCAGCCCCTTGGCTGTGTTTGTAGGAGTTGGCTTTAACCAATTTAGCCGCTAGCCAATAGGTAAAATGGGCACTTGTCAGGGGCTGGTAAGATGGCTCGGGGAACTTGCCACTGGGCCCGGTGACCTGATGTGGTTCCTAGGGTCATGTGGTGCTGGAAGACAACTTCCAAACTTGGGCCGTGGTGTGTGGCTGTGTGACAGACGTATAAATAATGTAACTAAGAATATATAAGTGGGCAGTGAGCTGTTTCTCATGCTTCCCGTTTCTCCCTGGAACACCTCATGCGAGGCCCACCCAGCAATAGCAGGTGGACGCAGAGCACATCACACAAGAGGGCTTCAAGGCTGCCTCAGCCACACCCCCAGGAGTGGCCTGAGCTGCAGGAACTCCTGAAATCCAGGTAGCACAGTCTCCTCTTCCCAGCACTCATTAGCGCATGCCCAGCTCTCTGTGTGGACACAGGACAGGGTGTGTGCTATTTGTCACTCCATACTACTATTTAGCTAAGATTTGGGACCCTGGCACACTGAGTAGAATTGGCAATGGGCCCAAGTGTTTTAATTGGGAATACAATTGAAATTATAATTTCGTTGCAATTAAAATCACCGACGTTACATTAAAATTATAATTACTTGATTTGCTTGAATTAGGCATGAACAGTGAAGTGAGGAAGGGTTACCAAACCTACTAATGAGATTTGAAGATTTACATAATTAAGTATAATGGAATTTAGAAGTGACAGCTCGTCGTTGGTTCAGGCCGCGGTGATTCCAAGGTGAGAGCTTGTATACCAATCCAAGGTTGAGGCAGAGCGGGAAAGGGATGCTTTAAGGACTCAATTACCAAAAACAGAATGTCTGGGTTAGAAAAGAAATGAAGATGCAGGACTGTACACTCGGAGCCTGGAGACAGAGTAGACAAATCATGATCAGAAGTAAGCCGTCGTCCTGGAGAGGACCGTCCATGCGTCAGCTGCACCTCTGTGCTGAGTGTGCTATTCAGTTACCTTTGCAGCCGCTCTAACACACCTATAATAAAGCCACACTTCCCTAATAATAATAAATAATAACAAAAGACAGCTCATGCTCATTCTGTTAGCATGTGGGGCTTGCTCTGACTCGGGGAGCAGGAAGGGATTGGCGTCCTTCAGTGAGGATTCTCTTTACACACATGCACATAGATGCACACTAACACATGTACATACATACATACACACACATGAACACACACTAACACATGTGCATACATCCACACACATGAACACACACATGTGCACCTTCACTACTGTATAAAAGAAATGTTATTTTGAAGCAATGGGGATTTAGCAATGACTTATGTTTCATACCGATTACATCAGGGGCTCCTCTCCAGACTCCAGTTTGGGCTGGAGAGCGTTCACCTGACCAAGGACCCTCACTTGACATGTACAGTCTCTGGTCAGGGAACATTCCATGCCACCACCACTGAGTCACATGAGTGACTCACGGAGTGTGGGAGTTAACCAGTAAGGGACAGACGTGCCGGCTTGCTGTTTTCCGTGCACTTGCAGACTGTTGTATTTGCACAGATCTTAAAGCATTCAGAATAGTCTGAATTCCTTTTTCTCCACCAGACCCAATCTATGCTGCCCATATATGTTGGGTTTGGGGCTTTATATTGGAGTGTGGCCACTCACTAGGGGGCACGCTGTTAAAGAAATCTGACCCTTCATATCCCAGCAGGTAGCAGTTACCAACACACCCTCCCCCGCCCCGTGGCATGCTGGGATTTGGTCTGTCTTGGGCTGGCACAAGTCTTGGCCATGCTGTCACTTCTGTGCATTAGTCTGTGCAGTTGCCTGGTGCGTCATCCTCCACCTCTGGCTCCTACAGTCTTCCTGCCCCTCTTCTGCAACGAGCCTCAGATGGAGGAGATGATGTGATATAGATTTTAAAAAATGATAGAGATGTGGATGGGTCAGGGGATGCGGGGGCGGGTTTCATCGGAGTTATGGATGGGCTAATATAATCAAAGGAATTTGTATGGTATTCTCAAAGAATCAATTAAACAAAATGGACTAGGATCCGAGTCTCTAAGTCAGTAAGAATAATGCAACTTTTATTAGAGCCAAAACTCACTCTTCTCCAACTCACTTTATTTTTTGCAACTAGAGCTTAAACTTCAAATGTAGAATTTTTAATCTTCTCAAAACCTGTCTCAATGTGCTTCACTAGGTGAGCTGCTAAGGATGGACACAGCTCAGAAGTTAACTCTCCGCTATCCCTTTGAGTCTGTGTCCTTCCATAAGGAGACTGTCTTCTACCCTCTCTGAATTACTGCAAAAAGCAAGGCCACGGGGTCAGGGCTGAGTAGGCTGCACCTGGGATTCACACCCCCAGATCACTATAGCTGAATGCTTGCAGAAGGAAATACGGCTTCAGCTTGACAAACCCACGGAACAAACTTCAAGCTCAGCAAGTCTCTTGACCCAAGGACAGTAGCTTCAGATGTGACTCGTCATCCAGGTCACCCAGGCCCACCTGGTCCCAGCAGGTGCAGAGAGGTCGTTCGCACAGACAGGCGGATTTTTCCTTCCTTTCTACTTATTCCTGAGCACGCATGAGCCCCCAGCACATCTATGCTAATTAGCCTAATTAGCATTGAGATAAAAATATTCATCAGGGAGTCCATTTCTTTCCTGGAAGAGAAACAGGAAGCCCACTGCACAGGAAGCAAGTCCGGAGAAGTCGGGACTACCTGAGTTCTGGTTTGACAAATAGCTCTGTAGACAAATAGCAGGTGAAGTCGAGTTTAAAAATTATTGCTTGTGGAAGCTCATTTATTATACCTTAATTAGTAGGAAACATTCTTTGACAAACTGATTTACTTGAATTCAGGAGCTCCTTGAAGGCAGAGGCAGGCAGATCTCTGTGAGTTCAAGGCCAGCCTGGTCTACAGAGTGAGCTCCCAAATAGCCAGGACTGTTTCACAGAGAAACCCTGTATCAAAAAAACAAGTAAACAAACAAAAAAATGTGAATGTGCCCATTATTCAGTAAGGACAAAGAAGACACATGGTATTTACATTGAAATACAAGTGGACTTTATTTGACAAATGAAGAGTCCTTGCCCTTCACCATACAGGCAATCTCACTTGTCCATCACAATGAGAGTGGATTTCTACAGACGCAGTGGGTTAGAACAGCTTTAAGCTATCAGTTTACGTCTAATGGCTACCACTGTTGTGAGTCTCACTGAGCTAAAACCTAGGGTGGCCAGGCTGAAAACTCTGGAGGGGAATCCACCTTAGTCTTTTCTAGAGCCGGGTAGCTCCATCATTGGAGGTGTCGGCAGAATTCAGCTCCTGGTGGTTGCAGTAGTCGGCTGTCCACTGAGGGGTTATTCTCATCTGCTCCGGGTGAATCTGCTCTTCAGCTGACGGTCAACTCCCTCTGCTCTCTGAAGCCACACTGAGTCGCCTTCTTCTCTGCCATAGTTCTCTGTCTTCTGTTTCTAAGAGTGTATGTAGTTAGGTTTCATCCTCCCAGATGATGCTAAGGGATTTCATCTGAGATCCTTTCTCAAAACAGGGTAACATAGCCACAGGCTCTTGCAATACACTTTAGAACCTCTTTGGGAGCATTATGTTCCTTAATAAACTGTGTATTTCATAACAAAAATTAAATTGTAAGATTAATATTTGCCCTGCATACAAAAAATAAATAAATCATTTTGTGCTGTTTATAAATATCACCTGAAGACTACTTAATGGGGTCATGAGAACTGAAGGAAAAATATTTATTTATTGCTAATAATGATAATTAATTGGATAAAACAAAACGTATTTTGGTTTTATGATATATACAGAGTAAAATGTATCACCAGCATGCTGGCTGCAGCACTGGCCTCTCACATCAGGCTGTTCCTCACTGCCATCGTGTCTCCGGTTCCATATCTGTTCCTAACACACAAACCACTCTGCTTCTGTCTCTCCCGTCTCTCCAACACGTACTGCTCCCTTCCAGCTGGCCTCAGCATCTCCGGGAGGAAATGAATAAATTCTATTGTTTCTAAGACCTATCAGTTCACTCCCTTCCCTGTAAAGATTTATCCCTCTTGGTACTGACAGTAGAATGTAGCTCAAAGCTACTGGGTGCCGGTGGCTTCAGTATTATCCGAGAGTACCCCCTAGCTCATATTGGCTGTCATTCCAACACTTTCTATTAATGGGTGTCACCATTACTCTCCATCCATCCTTGTTCTTCTGTATGCTTATTGTCTGTGCATCCCACTGGAAAAGAGGGGAAGCTCACCTATGACCCATCACTGAACTCAAGGGAAGAAGACATTTAATAAATGTCCAAGCCCCAGGAGCATGTGGTGGACAGAAAGGAGAAAAGGAGGGACTGAGGGAGGGAGGGTAGGGTGGTTAGACAGAGAAATGGATCAGTGACATTTCCGGAGTTTCTTGAACTGAGTCATGCATCCAACCAGAAAACTAACTGTGTGCACCGGGCATTTAGATCTTAAGTGTGGCAGGGTCAGGAATCACGTCCTGTCCTTTGGTTTATTCCACGTGTTCCGTAAATGTTATGCCCCTTGTTAACCTCATGCCATGCAGTACCACTGATGTCACCAAGATAAATACCCTCCTAATTTTAAAATATGATTACTATTGTTGTTCTTGTTGGTATGGTATGTGTGAGTGTCCTTGATGGGTGTGGGTGATGGAGGTGGGTCTTTATCTATCTGTAAATGTGGGTGGTGTGTAAGGGGTGGGTGGGTGGGTGCGTGTGCCTGTATGTGAGTCAGAAGACAACTCCATAGAATTGATTTTTCCTTCACCTTTTCATGGGTTCTGGGACTCTCACTTGGGGCACCAGAATTTAACCTGTTAAGCCATGTCAGCATCTCCATCCTTCTTTTAAACATCACGGCATGGAAAGGTGTGCTGAGTGTGTGGAGGAAAGGAGGACTCTGGTTCCCCACTTTCAACTCACAGGGTCATTTTTACCTCTGCTCAAGCAAAAGCCAGGCAGGCCGTTTTCAAATCCATCCTGAGAACCATATGCCCAGTTCATTCTCAGCTTCACTAAGCTTGCCCACCTCAACCCTGGAAGGAAAACAGCAAAATAGAGATGTCTTGGTCTTTCGTTGGCTTCTCCATAACTGTTGCTAATTTGGGAGCTGTTTTTAAGTAATGCATTGATACCAACACTGCATTGTCAGAAACGGTGGATGACGCACCTGAAATACTCAGGGAAAGCAACAGTGCTCTCCAAAAACCTTGGGGTTAGGAATTCTAATAACTGCATACTGAGTGGAAATTCTAGAGAGAAAGTCACCGTGGAGAGAAGCCCTGAGCCACACGGCCCCATTCTGCGGGTGGCCTTTTCACTGGGGCCAGTGACAGTAGAGCCCTTAGTAAGGAGCCTTGTAGCAGCACTGGGGCTTGTCATGACACTGGCTCCTTTGGCATCCCACAATGCATCTCTGTAATCCTCCACCACACCCCACTGTATCACATTTGTATGCTGCTTTCTACAAGTAAGAATAAAGTTGATCTAGAAATGAAAAAACTTAAAAGGCAGCGTTTCTCCAGCGTCTTTGAAGAAACACACCTCACAGCCTGTCTTTCCAGAAGGATGCTGATGTGAATTCCTCAGGGCCAATGAGAGGCAGCCGCTTCCCCCACTGCGCCCTTTCCCCCACCCACAAGTGTGGAACCACTCTGCAGCACTTGGCTATGTAAGCATTATTTTTGCAGAGACTTGGGTCCTGTGCTGCAACCCCCTGACCTTAGTGTCTACCGTGGGACTCTCTAAGAGGTGATTTATTCTGTGCCATCAGATCTAAGTGGTACCAGAAGAGCTCAGAAGTTCCATGACTTTCTTCATGAGGAATGTGTGCAAGAGCAGAAGCCAGCTTCTCAAAAGAACAATGCTTGGACAAATATCTGCCTTTTGTACCCGAGGACTTGGGGACATGTTTCTTTTCTTGTTATCACTTCACTCTCTTCTTTTGAGAGCCAAGCTGGCTATTAGGGACGATTAACTAGGGTAGAGCGTTTCCATAGAAATCTCCCAGCAGAACATATTGGGCAAGACTCCATTCCAGATCTTGCTCATAAATAATCACCGACAGTCTGTTTCATTGGAATTAAAGAGAGAAGGAGTGGGAAAGAGGAGAAAACTATATCTTACATTTCGCCTTAGCTGTCAAGCTAATTCAAGTTTCTTTTAACAAGAACTTGTGAGGAGTATGTTCTTATACTGAGGCTCCAGAAACTTCTCTAGGCAGGGCTTCACTCATTTTCCCCAGGAAATGTGTTCACATTTGGAAGTTAAGTAAGATAAGCACACGTGTGAGCATCGGGTCTGAGGGCAGAGGCGGCTGCTGCCCTAATGACTAACAACAGAAAAACCCAGTCTGTG
This sequence comes from Microtus pennsylvanicus, assembly GCF_037038515.1. NCBI lineage: Eukaryota > Metazoa > Chordata > Mammalia > Rodentia > Cricetidae > Microtus > Microtus pennsylvanicus. Next base: position 7,555,218 of record NC_134584.1, read on the forward strand.
AATGCTACCTGTGTGAGATGGTCAATCCTTACTATCAAGCAACACACCTCTTATCAGGCCTATGAGGGGAGCTCTTTGAGGAGAACCACCAGGAGCAGGCAGCACCTTCTTGCCAAAGCCCAGACCTAAAGAGATGGGGGAGGAGGAGACAGCACTGATTCCCTTGAGCACCTCTGGTGGTTTGCATGAAAATGACCCCCATGGGCCCATAGGAAGCAGTGCTTGATGGAGGAAGGTCATTGGTTAAAATATAAAGAAACTGCTTTGGCCCATTTTATGGGTTAGAACATCAATGTATTGAATCTGTAGAGTGTCTTCAGGAGTGTAGTTATTTTTTCACACCATTAATTCTGACAGTTTATGAGTAAAACTTATTAAAACTAGGATCCAACTCCCTGTTTCCTAAAAAACACCTCACTTGCAAAGACATTCGAAAATTGAGTGTCAATAGGTATAAATCAACCCATCCTGCCAACTGATATTCTGCAAAAACTGACATAACTGTTTTCTGATAAAGTAGACTTGAAACAAAATATCATCAGCAGAGACAAAGAAGGCCAATATCTTAATAAAGATATCATATCATTATGATGATATGATAATTATCAATATTCATGGACCAAATATTTGGGTTCTTGCTTTCATAAAACAAGCATAACAATACAATAATTATGATTGCTGTCACTACTTCCTCCTTATCATCTTTGAATAAATCTTCCCCCAAACATGAGCATATAAACAAACCTGAAGACTAACTAAAATGTCCCCAGAAAGAATAGCCAGGATGAGACAAAGTCATTGATGAATCCTGCTGTATTTCTTTTTTTTTTATGAAGACATATCACCAATACTCTACAAACTATTTCATAAAATAGAGAGGAAGAAACAAACTGCCATGGGGCTTTCAACAAAGAATGACACCCCTTGGGGGCTCGGGTATTCAAACGCATGGTCCTTGGTTGCTGGTACTGCAGAGAAGGCCTTTGAGAGCTTTTAACTCTACTATACTTCCTGTTCTCTCTCTGTCTCTCTCTCTCTGTCTCTGTCTCTGTCTCTCTCTCTCTGTCTCTCTCTCTCTCTCTCTCTCTCTCTCTCTCTCTCTCTCTCTCTCTGCTACATGTTTGCTATTGAGGATGTGATCTCTCAGATTCTTGTTCTAGCCTCTGTGCCTGCCTGCTGCCATGGTTACCCACTATGGTGGCTTTTTTTTTTTCACTCTGAAATCTGAAGCCCCCTTCATTATATAAGTTAGCTTTGGTCACAATATTGTTAACATAGCAACAGAAAAGCAGTTAATACACTGCTCTGTCAAACTCCTTCTATGAGACAAATTATCACTCTGATTCCAACAGCAGGCAAGAACACAGCAGTAGAACTATAGACCCATTTCCTGAAAAACACAGGGGCAATTATTCTCAACAAAATATCCACAGATGCCTTCTGAGAAGCCTTCACCGATGTGCTAGGCTAGGACCAAACCCTTTTGATCACGGCACAACATCCTCCTCTTCCCCAAGTTTGCAATTAATATACTGTTTGAAGAACAAGTCCATCAGGATTCTTAGCTGTCAGTAACGTAAGAACTCCTCACAGGTTTAACTGAAAAGGATTTCACTCAAAATGTCAGAAACTCAAAATTCCCTAAAATTGCTTCAGACTGAGGTATTTGGAAGCTAAATCTGTCCAGGGACTAGAGAGAGAAAGAAGGTTCCAGGTCCACACTCAGTTCTGTGGTCTGAACAAGTCTTTTGATAATACATAGACATCACATGAGACCTGAGGCCCTATCTCGGTTATAGACTGAGCCTTACCACAGCAGGGTCTCATAGGAGGCACTGAACCCTAACCTGTAATGTGACTGGGTAGGGAGCACATCTTCACGGGTCTAGGGGAACTGCAACATTAGGTCAGAGGTGACAACTCAGATAATGAGAAACAAGTTAAATTCTGGGGATCAAAGAAGAGATCAAGAAAAGAAAACCCACTCAGTATTATTATTTGATTTCTGTCTCCTTTACCAGAAATATTTTGTTTGATTTGGGATGGAGTTGGGTCAACCACATGTTGCCATGTCCTGATCCACAGCCTGTCAATCACTCCAGCTTACCAAAGCCCAGGGTGAATTTTCGGGGACCCTGTGGTCGCAGGCCTGCCTTCAGCTGGAGTCTCAGGCTGTTGTTTTTGTGAGAGAGGATGTGTTTGTTATACACAGCTTGCTCTGGAAATGATCTAAGTCCAGACCCAAACTACAGTTCTGTAGAACACTCATCACTGTGATTAACAGAAAAGAGAAAGTTTATGCCTAATTAATTATGATTCAGGGACCATCAGAGGCCAGGATCTGAGAAGTACAGTGTATTCAAAGATTCTATTCAGAGCACAGTCAACATGCAAACTTTTATTGGACCATAAAGCAACAGGCAAATGAGTCAGGGTTGTCATTACTGCCATTACTACTGTTTCCTGATGCTCCAGTCAGCCCTGGATTCGGGTAGGTTCTAGGGTTTACAGGATATTTAGTATGTGCTATGTTTGTAGGCTTGGGTCAGGTTCGCAGCACACAGCGTTAGCTGATGGGATGTGACCACACAGTTACAAGGACATGAAGACTTGCTAAATCACAGCAATGACAACAACGAAGAAACAGAGTCATGCACATATACGGTGAGTTCTCCCCCCCCAGCACTGCACACTGTGATAGACACTGTCTGGCCCTGGAGAGCTGTGAGTAGTGGCCCTTGTCAGCAGCCCCGCCCACAGGAAAGTAATCACAGCACATTAGATCCTGTGGAAGAATCAACGTCCATTGTTATACCAGTAATTAGAAAAAATCAAATACTTGGTACAAAAGAAAATAGTGATTTGGCAGAATGTCAAATATATCGGTTGGTTTGTATAAGGCTTGGCTATAGTTAGGTAAACAGGCAAAAATTCTTATTTGAGACTCATATCTTATAAGACAAAAATAATTAATACATAATTAAAGTTATAAAGTCACAAATGACCTTTAAATAAATAACCATTCTATTAATCATAATTCTAAACTGGTGTGGGATTGTTTGTGACTTATGCCTTCACCTTCACACACATACACATACCACACAAATATACATACACACACATACACATACCATACAAGTATACACACACATACACATACCACACAAGTATACATACACATACACATACCACACAAAGATACACACACATACACATACCACACAAATATACACACACATACACATACCACACAAGTATACACACATACACATACCACACAAATATACACACACATACACATACCACACAAATATACACACATACACATACTACACAAGTATACACACACATACACATACCACACAAGTATACACACACATACACATACCACGCAAGTATACACACACATACACATACCACGCAAGTATACACACACATACACATACCACACAAAGATACACACACATACACATACCACACAAATATACACACACATACACATACCACACAAATATACACACACATACACATACCACACAAGTATACACACACATACACATACCACACAAGTATACACACACATACACATACCACAAAAGTATACACACACATACACATACCACACAAAGATACACACACATACATGCACACACACCACAATACATACACATGCACAAGCACACACACATACACACATATACACACACATACAAGCATGCATGCACAAACATATACAGGTACACACACACACCGTAATGCTGTGTCCCGCATGAAGATGAACAGGTGGGCAGGCACATGGATTGCTGATGGGCAGACATTAGTCATGTCTTCGTTCTTATCTTCTTGGCTCTGTTTATGAAGACAGAAAGTTCACTTTCTTGTGGTTTATATTAGATAACTTGTGCCCTTTTTTTCAACAACCAAACATTATTTCTTCACTAATTGAGCCCCCGGCTCATCATTATTTTCTTCTTGTTTCTGTTTTTATCTTAGAATATTCAAGAATTATGAAGATCATCTCAACTTTTTGGCAGGGCTTACTACTAGGGGATATATAATTACCATGCTTTGGGCACAAATACTTGGCAGGATATGGGCAATTTGTCTGTAATTCAGAAGCATTTGTGCCTGTGGAAATCCTTCCCAGAACCACCCCCAGATCAGCTCAAACAGGGCAAAGTCCTGCTCTCCAGGTAGTGCTGAGAGTAACACAAACTGCCAGTGGATCTAGACAGGAGGCTCCTTGATTATTTTCAGGTGTTCTGGAAAGTCTGGTTGTGCCAAGCAGGAAAGGGGTGTGCCTTTTCTCTTCTCCACACTCCCTTATGTGGTCAAGGCTTCTCAGCTAAGTGAGAAGGCTCAGAGAAACTCTGCAGACGAGGATGGACTCCTTAAAGTGAGCATTGTACCAACAGTCCTCTGTGGGGCATGTGCCAGGGGTTGGCTCCACCCACAGGCAGGAGAAGGCTCCAGGGAGAGGGGGGATTCAGAACTACATCTATGAAGATGCAAGAGTTTAATCCCATAAGCTGACAGTTTTAGAAATGATTTTTACTCAACCAACAGGAGCAATCTCTGAATAGATAACGAAGATGAAATGATCACATTCCACCCTTGTGTGTGGCCTCAAGCATGCAATTAGCAATGACATCTTGGGGATTTGTCATTCTGAGCTAATAGCAGGGAAAACCCAGCTAGCAGTTTTAACATTGTAGCCATAAACGGATGCAATAAAACACCTGGAGCTGTTAATAAGAATATTTTAAAAAATGTCTTTTGAGCTTCATACTAAATAGCATAATGGTTTTCCCATAATTAAAATTACAGATATTTTCCTCTACTCAGCTTCATACAAGTTCCAAAAGAGTATCATTCAATAGTTTCCTAACCTAGTGCAGGGCTGCTAAAGGCACAGTGTCCTCTTAAGGCACTCAAGATTAAACGTGGATATTGAACGGTAAATGTTCCTGGAGGCTGGGAAGCTGGGGAACCGCTGTCAAGGTCATGCTATTCTGTCCTCTCGCTCTAGAGGTCATTGCTGTGGCCTGGTGTTGTTCAATGCTAGCAGCAACATTAAGATAATTAGTTGCCTTTCTTCCTAGGAACTGCTTCGGCACAGCGCATCCTTCTTTACCTATCAAATAAGTCTGATGCCATTGAAGGTATTTGCATGTGGCCATGAGTTGCGATCTGTGCGAGTTCTGTGCCATAAAGGAAAATTATAATTGCCTTTCCACCCGGGCCGCTCCTTTGCTTAGCTAATGAGGCCACACAAAGCTTCTCTATCCTAGCTTTCAAAGAATGCAAAGCAAATGTAGAGTGAGCTGGCTCCACCGTTATCTTGATAAGAAAAATGTAAACAGCGTCCAAAGGGACAGGCTGCTTTCTCTCTGCAGATGCCTGCCTGCTCCAACCCTCGCTTGTGGTAACAAGGTCCTATTACCTCTGACCTGCACTCAGAAATACTCATTTTAAGATTTCGCAACAGAAAATAAATGTCAGCGTGTAATCTGTCCCTGCAGTAAGGAAGTCAAACCACCCCCAAGCTCCCATGCTAGACAAGTGCCCCATTTGCTTGTCTTCTGCAGGGATTTGTCATTGTTTGGAGAATGAGTGACATTTCAGTTCCGGATAGACCTTTTCCCTCTTCTCTTGTGACTTCACAAGAGTGACCTCATCTTGTACCATGTTGTTTGGGGTGTGCCACTGACTCTCAGTGTCTCCCTGCCGCTCACCAGGCTGCCCCCACAAACAAGAGAGCCAGGGAGGTGGCTATCCCTTGTCTCTGTAAACATTGACGGTGCCGGTGTTTTCTAGACCTGTTTCCCACCTGCTGTATCTCCTCCACTTAGAAACAATAACATTTCAGTTTCCCATTAAATGAAGCAAGCTCCAAAGCCTCTCTGCACACTCCCCAAATCTTGTATTTCTGGCCCTGTATTGCTGGCCCAACGTTTAAAAATCTGTTCTTATGGCTTGCATGAGTGTGTTGTAAACTTTGTCAATATTTGTGTGTATTTTTTACACTAAGAGAATGGGAGAGCCAAATTTTGTTACAGCTGTGTCGGGCACTGTTAACCATGTGTGGAATTTTCTCTGTGGGCCTCACATATATGCTGACTAAAGGTTTACCCATCCTCTGAGGACATACCAATTCACATGCAATTCCTTATTTTGCCATTTAAATCTGAGAAGACACACAGCTTTTTCCATTAGCACCTAATTTTTTTCTCTCATCCCTGTGGATCATAAGCTCTAAAGATCTTACTACTATGGAGGTAATTATCCCAACAGGACTTCTTGCGTATTTATTTTTATTTTACGTATAGGAGCGTTTTGCCTACATGTCAGTAAGTGCACCGTGTATGTCCCTGATGTTACCAGACACCAGAAGAGGTCATCAGATCCCCTGCAATGGGACTTAGAGATGGTTGTGAGCCACTGTGTGTGTGGTAGGAACCAAACACAAGGTCCTCTGGGAGAACAGCACTCAGTTCTGGTAGAACGCTGAGCCATTGCTTAAGCCTCGGGAACTTATTTTCAGGAACCAGAGTAAAGGTAACAGAAATGGTCCATCAGCTCAGAAATGCACACACATGGGCAAGGAGAGCCCCTGGCTCAGGTATAGGGCTCACTCTTTACTGCAGAGCATGTGAGACTTAGGACAGCATCTTGGGGAGTATGTAGAAAGAATGGGTCCAGGGGCTGCCTGCTTGTGGTCCCCAGGGACTGGGGAGCACCGCATGAGTAGTTGTGGGGCGTATTTCGGTTTCACTTATTCTAAAGGTTTATCTCCAAGTCTGGGACAGTCACCGAGGGCCTCAAGTTTCATGAATCTTTCCAGGGTAAGGTGAGTTGAGTCAAGAATCACTTAGTGAGAAAGGGGCAGCGGAATCACACACACGTGACTCAGGTGGAAAAGAAGCCCCCTTGGGAGGAACTCATTGGAATCTTGTTTTTGTGTGTAACTGGTTACAATAAAATCAAACCCTGTCTCTTTTCCTCTGCACGCCCTGCTGTTTCCCTTTGTCTTTTCCACCTTGGGATGCACTGTCTTGCTCCTCTCTGTTCTGAATTTCTTCCCGAATCACAACTTTGTCCCCAGTCCCAGGGTCCATTCTCTGAAGAGAAGTATCCTAACATCAGCTCCACTCTCTGAATGTCCTGGATGGAGGCGGGCTGTGCTAGTCTCGAGCACGTCCTGGGGACAGGGGAGATGAGCCCAAAGCTCTGCGGACCTTGTGGTGGTTTTTCCACTGCTCTGGCCGCATTAGCAGTGACCTCTCATGTGATGATGGGCCACCGTGCCTTCTTTAGCATTAGATCCCCTTCAGAGGCAGAGATGGGCACAATCTTGTTAATCTGAGCAGTTTAGTGAGGAAGCTACCCATTTATTGAAATCCCTTAATTTGGCTTAGAGTTCGTCCCATGAAATCAAGAAGAAACCCTGCATTTGAAGGGTTAAATCTCTCCAATGCCTCATTGTTCTCACAGGAGAGATAGATAATTCTACATTGAACAAATGAACTTAATTCCTACTCAAAAGGCTTCTCCTGAAATCCTTCCCTTATCCCAAAAGCAAGATAAAAATTACCAAAGACATGTGGGGGATACACAATGTAAAATCCTCCTTAAAGAGAATGTCTGTTGGCGAGGAGAGAGTCACTGAGAGAAAGAAGAAGATGGGAAGAAAAAGACTGAAACCTCATACATCAACGTTGGACAGGCAGCACTGTGTGTGTGTGTATGTGTGTGTGTGTGTGTGTGTGTGTGTGTGTGTGTGTGTGTTCACTCAAAACGAGGTGCCTGGGACTTCAGACATCACACAGAGAGAAACAGGAGGACCCGCTTGCTAGCCGAGCACCGAGCACACTTCATCAGCATCTCTCTCTTAATGATATAACTGCAAATGAGTTAGGCTCGTAATTAGGAAGCACAGCAGATGGTGGAGAGTTAGTTTAAAGTGTTCATTAAAATAACCTGCACTGCCAAGTTACTGCTCCTTGATAGAGGGCTGCTGCTCAGTTGAAATGTGTTTGCGGAGAGGAGAGGAAGGGAAAGATCACTGCAGTGGGGAATCCCATGTAACTCTTTCCCCATCGCAGGCTAGGTCCCAGATGTGTGCAAGCGGAGCCTCCAAGTTCACAGTCAGAAGCAGTTACAGGACATCAAGAACTAAAGCAAATCCTAAGTCACATAACCAAGGTCTTTTGCATAAGATATGCAGTTCCTCAGCACAACTAGACACGAGGCAGCCTCTTGGGAAGCCCCTGGTTCCCCCTTTTGTATGATGAAGGCTTTTGTGTGGTCTTTCCCCCAAAGTGGGCTGAATTTAATGCCTGCCTTCTAAAGAACCCAATACAATTTACATAACGAACTGCAGACAGAAGTGATGGGAAGATGCCTCCGGGAGAAGGCTACAAAATGCTGGCTCCCATCTTGAATGTTTTCTCACTCTCTGGCTGGCAGAAGGCAGCTGCCAGGTTGTGAGCTAGCCCCTGCGGAGCCCCAGGTGGAAGGGCCTGATGTCCTGGCAGCAACCAGTGAGGATCAGGAGTCACCAAGAGCCACGTGGATGAGACTGGAAGAAGATCTGCCTCTAATTAGCATTGACCGCCTCCCTTTAAAAGACCTTGGGGCCAAGGTATCTGGACCCTTGGCCACTGAAAACAAGCAATAATAAGCATCTAGCTAGTGGACAATTTGCTATGCAGAGCTCAGAAACCTATGGCTCAAGTCCAATACTCAGCCGGCAAGTCGCTTGCTTACTCTTTTTTTTCTTCCCATTTTATATAATTATGGTTGAACAGTTGGTTCCTGGAATTTCAATGAGAACACAGGGTAAAAGACCTTGTCAACTTCTTCATTGGTGAAATAGCCGGCGAACTTTCCATATAATTGAAATGTCAAATTTATCCAGAAAGTAAGACAGGCTGGGTGGGCAGCTTTGGCAGCCCTTGCCTGGAATTACGTGTTACTACATGTACAGGACTTCAGGTGGGGAGATGCACATGTGTGTTTGTGTCATCTCTGTGCATACATGCCTGAGTGTGGGCATCACATGTAACCCCACATACAAGGACAGAAGTGACATGTGGGACAATGTGGTAAGTCTCCCGGACTTGTCTGGTGGAATATGAAGGAACAGCTTCACTAGAGAGCCTTCCATAAAGTCACGCAATATCGTTTTCAATGTTTTTGAGATTAAAATATAATTACAACATTTCTCCCTTCCACTTCCTCCCTCCAAACCCTCCCACACACCCCTCATGGCTCTCTTTCAAACCCATGGCCTCTTGTTACATTGACTGTTTGTTGTGGAATATTGGTCTACACTGTGTGAGATGTGTCACTCTGACTGGTTTAATAAAGCGCTGAATGGCCAACAGGAGAGGACAGGCGGGACTACCAGGCGTGGGTGGGATGCCAACAAGACTCTGAAGAAGTTAGGCATACGGTACAGAGCAGATGTAATGAAACACGTGACAGAATGTGGGTTAATAAAAATGGGGTAATCTAAGCTATAAGAGCTAGTTGGGGAAAAGCCCAAACTAAAGTCAAGCTTTCAGAACTAATATTAAGTCTGTGCCATTATCTGTAGACTGGTTGTCCCAATGAAAAAGTAAAACTACAGTTGCTGCTGCAGCAAACCAGAAAGCTGGACTCCTAGCTTCCTTCCCACCTTCCAGAAGTGTCCAGCTCCAGATGGAGGGGGCCTTCTGGGCTCTTCCTGCAAACTCATCTTCTGTCCACGAAGCTTTGCCTGCAGCTATTTCATCAAACCTCACTGTTTAAATTCCTCTAAACAGCAGGGATCTGGGAAAGGACAAATGGCCCCTTGATTAAGAGTACTTCTTGTAGAAGACCCAAATTTGTCCTCAGGACCAACATGGTGGCCCACAACCATCTATAACTCCAGTTCCAAGGAACCTGACTCCCTCTTCTGACCTCTTCAAACACCAGGTCCATGCGTGGTATACATTTATACAGGCAGGCAAATACTCAAATACATAAAGTAAAACTTAATATTAAAAACTCAAAAATTTCATATTTTTGTCTTCTGCCCCAATTTTATCTCCCATGCAGAAGGGTAACTTTTATGCGTGGTGAAGTACTGATGAGCTTTTTGTCATCCTTACATCATGATTGTTCAAACAACCGGAAAATGGTTGCTCAAACTAACAGAAAATGATTGTTCAAACAATAAGATGATGGAAGAAAATATAATGAAGAAACAAATCAGCGGACAGAATTAGGAAAATGCAGATGGCATAAGCCACGTCCCTCTGCCAATCAAAACAGAAGAGTGCACCAGGCCAGCTCTTTGCTACACTCTCCCAACTGATGTCTCATAGCAAACGTATGAATTATTTGTTTAAGTGTAAGGCAAGGAGCATGGATGCTGTGAGGGTCAGGATACAGTCCAAATGCAGGCTATTGGGGGTGTTCCGTCTTACTATAAGGCACTGTAGGCTTACAGTCATTATGGAAAACCTTAACGACGACTGTCATTCCTATCTGGGTCGACCAGAAAGCTGAGGTCCCTGCACTGAGGACTAATCCTATAACTGTGATTCTGGTCGCCAGTTAAGTTCAGCATATACAAGTTTTAAAATTAGGATTCGCGTAACATCTGTATGTCTTCTGTAGGGCTAGAAATGATGTGGACTTGGCAGACACAATTTTTTAAAAGTCAAGGAATGTAGACTTTAACGTTTACAGAGAAAGATCAGTGAGCCAACTGGCAGTTCATTAGGAAAGTTGATATCATACACTTTACCATATACACCTGCTCCTAAGATGTCCCAGATAGTGTGGCTTCAATTATTTGGTGACACTCCAGAAGTTTGACTGGAACCCTGGCAAGTTTGAACACTGAAATAAAACCCTAGGAACGTCTGGCTTCCTTTGGGCTGTGAATCTCAACTAATAACAGCACCAGGCAGTGGAAGATTGATGTAGTTTACACACATGGACCACACTCTAGTCCAGATGCATTAGGGGGACTGTGTAAAGAAAGAAACATGAGCGTCTAACTCAAAAAACAAGTGAACAGCCTGAATGTTGGCTCTTCATTTCTGGCCTCCTCAGTGCCCCTGCCCCGTGGCCTTTTCCCTTTTCTGCTTTTCTCCAGGACTTCCCTAACAGACTAGCATCCAGAGGGCCACCACCCTGCATCCTGGATTGAAGTCACACAATGCAAAGGGTAGCTTGGTTAGGAGGAGCAAGACTGCCATGTTCCTGTCCTCTTAACACACGGACTAGTGATGGGTTACTAGTTACGGGCAGGCAGGGCATGCTCCTGGCTATGGCTATGCTGGAGGAAGACCCTCCACCAGGATCACACTCCCTGCAAGCCAGTATGGCTGCAGAGGCTGCAAATCTTCAGCTCCTCCCACTTCTGACTTACTTCTCCCGCTTCCTGTGTTCCACAGACCCATTTAAACAGGTGAGGAATCTATTCCCGCCTCTGTCCTCACTGTTACTCATCTTTTAATTCACATGCACAATCACTTTATATCATATATCAAAGATCCAAAGAAGTGCACTTCACAAGAAACACTTAAATCAATTACTATCAATTATACCGAATGCATAAAACTGGTTTCATTTTATAGCTGTGTTATTTTCCTTATTATTAGGATTTTTAAAATTAGAAGCAGACTCACAATTTTAAATCAAAGTGGTAATATTTTTCCTGAAAATTTTTTTATTCTATTTTTTTCTTTGCAAAGATAACTTTAGTCTCACTCTGTTAAAATGTCAGTATTTGGGGGGCCTGGTTTCCCTAGGGGAATCTTTTGCACTTTTAATTCACAAGGCAAAAAAAAAAGAAAAGAAATAGGTAAAGGCATCATTTAGATTTATACTATTTTACGCCCTGTCCCTATGTGTAAATTGGTATATTATATACATGTGAGTGCCGTTACTCACACAGATCAGAAGAAGGTGTCAGATTCCTGAGTTTGAGTTATAGATGGCTGTGTGAGCCTATGAGTTCTGGGAACTGATCTGAACTCAGATCTACAAGAGCAGCAAACTCTCTTGGTTATGAACCATCTTCCCAGCCCAGGTAAAGGCATTTTAAATATCCTTTCTCCTAAAGCCAGGCCACTGCTAATACCAAGAAACTGTGTATTCTATTAATATTTTTACAGATGATTTTTGGTTAAAAGTATCATGACACCTTTGTACATGAGAGATCTTTTGTGAAGTGGGGAGGGGGGAACCAGTGTTTCTGCAAAATCAGGAGAGCTTCTTCTCCCCAACTCTGCCTTCCCACCTCAGATAGGGGAGATGGTGGGGGCAGGGGGAAGGGGGTCTTGGGAAAGCAGCTCACAGGGAGAACAGAGTCACTGTTCTTGGGTCTGATTAGGAACTGCACCACCACCTAAACTCTTAATAGATGTGAGTGGCTCCTTCTTTGTGATGTGGGTGGCTGTAGGCAGAGACCACACTTCTGTTTTCTGTCTGCCCAGACCTGAATATTCACACAGAAACTATATTAATTACAACACTGTTTGGCCAATGGCTCAGGCATGATTCTAACAAACTCTTACATTTTAATTAATCCATTTTTATTAGTCTATGTATTGCCACGAGGTCATGGCATTACCTCATTTTCTTCATGTATCCTCCATGGCTGGCTGGTGCCTGCATCTCTGTCTTCCTCTTCCCAGAATTGTTCTGCTGGTTTGGTGGGAGCCTAGCCAGTTTGGATGTTCACCTTCCTAGATATGGACGGAGGGGGGAGGACCTATGACTTACCACAGGGTAGAAAACCCTGACTGCTCTTTGGACTGGAGAGGGAGGGGGAAAGGAGTGGTGGGAGGGGGAGAAGGGTGGGAGGAGGGGGAGAAGGGTGGGAGGAGGGGGAGGGATATGGGAGGCTGGGAGGAGGTGGAAACTTGTTTTTTTTCTCCTTTTCTCAATAAAAAAAGAAAGAAAGAAACATTTAAAATGCCATATTCTATAATTTTTGAAAAATATGAAGAATGCCTATCTAAAATATATCTACGCACATCTAGAAAATATTAACTAATATGACTACAAACTTGACTATTATTTATGATTATCCATCAACAACCTATATTTCCTAACTATACATTACATTTTAATAATGAACTACACAATCACAATACCTTAATCAATATCAGAAATACAAATACATATAAGAAAATTGACCGTAAATTTCTATCAATAAAGCAAAATCTATACTAATGCAAATTATTCATACCTATATCATATCCCCCTTTATATGTAAAAGAACATTTATAAACATTTTTTGGGAATATGGGCGCAGTTATTTCTCTCCAAACTGCTTCCTGCTGAATGGGGGCGTCGTTAATTAGGTCTTTCATGGTATAACCTGTGTGCTAGTTTCATCTCAGTTGGCAGTTGAGCAAAGCAATTTTCTGAAGGTGTTCACACCAACCCTTCAGGAGGGCGTGGTCCATCATACCAAATTGGAATAGAAGAAATGAACAGGGTCTCATCCTCTGTGAAAACAAAATAAGAAACTCCTTTCCAAAGCATCATGTCCTTAGATCCAAATTTCCAAGTCAAGGCATCAAAATATCTATGTTGGATTAGTTCAGCAGCATTTATAAATAAATATCTTTTAGCATCTCTTGCTCCTTCCTCAGCATTTAAATAATTTAAAGAGAGCATAATAGCATACAGTATCAAAATTTTCTATGTATTTTCCATCTTTGTGTGCTTTATTTTAACCTCTATTTTGTTTATTTTTACTTTTAACTTTTTGCTTTTTGAGACAGGTTCTCTGTATCTTTGACCTAGAATAACTCTGTAGACCAGGCTGTCTTTGAACTCTCAGAGATCCGCCTGTCTCTGACTCCCAGGCATTGCGATTAAAGGTATAAGCTACTACACCTTGAATTCACAGAGATCAATCTCCCTCTGCCTCCCAAGTGTTGGGATTAAAGGTGTGTACTACCACACCCAACTACTCTCTTTCTTTTTTTTTGTTTTTTACTTTAAGAACTTCAACTTTTATTCTGCATATATTTTTAACACACAGTAAGCCATTTAGAAATTTTCATTGTCTTTGAATCTCTCTTTACTATATATCTCTCTTTTTCTGAACACACGAGTCTTTAATTTACCGAGCAATCTCAGTAGGACTAAAGGCGTGGCTTTGCCGGCTAGATGTAGCCCATTCCTTAGCTTTCCAGCCTCATGGCTGAGGTACTGGCTGTAGCCATGTTTACTGCCACAACTCTATGGCATTTCAAGGTCCCTGCCAGCAAGCGAGCTTCAGCAGCCTGTGCTTGCAAACCGCATGAACCGCCTGCGTAAAAGAGTCAGAGTTTGCCCTGGCAGGACAGCCCAGAAAGCTGGCATTTTTAAACGGCGCAGCTTTTTTCCTGCTACTGCTGAAAACCGAAAAGCATGCATTCAGCTTTTCGTCAACACCATTTAAGTGTTTCATGGCAGGACCTCTTAATGAGCTGCAGGGTTTGGCAGCTAAAGCTGAGTCAGGAAGCTTCTATTAGATGAGAGCGCTTGCTTGCCTCTAGCAAGCAGAGTGCCACAAATGCTTTAAAGCCAGAGTTCACACTGGCTGCACAGCCCCAAGAAGCTGCGCTTTAAAATGACACAGCGTTTTTTTTCTGCTGCTGTTGCCGAATCAGGAAATCTCTCTACAGCACGCCACCAACAAACAGCAAAAATCTGTGTTAAACTCTTTCTCCCTTGTTTTTAAGCCTTCTCAGGTTTTTTAAGGGGGTTTAGCCCCACGTTGGGTGCCATTTGTAGTAATAAGGGCAGCAGGGCTGCGTCCCCAGCACCCCGCCGCCCACATGGCTAGCTTATGCCCGAAATAACAACACACAAACTGTATTCATTTAATAATTGCTTGGCCCATTTCTATCTAGCCTCTTCTAGGCTAATTCTCACATGTTAATTTAGCCCATTTCTAATCATCTGTGTAGCGCCCCTAGGTGCGCTTACCGGGAAGATTCTAGCCTATGTCCATCCTGGGTAGGAGCTTCATCGTGTGCGTCTGCCTGGGAGCTGGGAGCATGGTGTCTCCCTGAGGCGTCTGCTCCCGAGAGGAGAGCTGTGGAGTCTGAGCTCACTTCCTCTTCCTCCCAGCGTTCTGTTCTGTTTACTCCTCCCACCTATCTTCTAACCAATGAGGACCAAGCAGTTTCTTTTTATTTAACCAATGACCTTCCTCCATCACATTATCCTACAGCAAGTGGCTCTTTTGTGAATGTGAGATTCCTATAGGCCTGAGGGCAAGGATGTAAGCACTAGGAGGCCCCACATCTAAGCTGGAGGCAAGCTTTTCCACTGGGAGAGGGGAGATCCCTAAGTCATTTCAGTGTGTAAGCTCTACCTTCATCCCTGGTTTATCTTTTTTTCTTTCACTTTGCTAAAGACATCACATCAAGACATCTGTGCTATTGAGTTCTCCAGACCCTCGTTTTTGATGATTTAAATTCTAAGGTATCATTGATCCTGGTCTCCTGTGACTCCTGCAAATGAATAAATGGATCCAGAGTCTTTGTAAAACTGAAGTTTGATTTTTACCTTTTTTTCTCTAAGAAAGGTCACTTTAAAGGTGTCTATGTCCTTGGGTCTGACGATGCTGTCTCTGTCTTTCATTTTGTGGTGAGGAAAGTAATTGATGATCAATAGCTTGATCAACTCATCTTTTGAAAAGAGAACATGCAGTTGGGAGAGCGATAGCGAAGACAGTGTCTTAGTAGTCTAAAGGAAGTTACTGGAATCCAACTTACTGGTGTCTTAGTAGTTGTCTAGTTACTAAGGTGCTAGTCGATAAGTTACTAATTACTAAGTTGCTAGTTATAACGTAACTAGTCTAGTTACTACTTAGTAGTATTCTAGTTACTAAGACACTAGTTAGTTGGTGGGAAGCCAACTTACTAGTGTCTTAGCAGTCTAGAGGAAGTTGGAGGGAAGCTGTGGTGGATAGATAGGATCACAGTATACTCCATGAGAATTTCAAATGATAAATCAATGCCATTTGTGCAAAATGAAATGCCTGCATGCATTGGCTCCAGGAGTTGTAATGACTTCCTTGTGGCTGCTGGAGTGCACAGATGAAGAGTGCAGTCAGTCACAGCCAAGTTTGTCAGTTTTCCCAACAAGTGGACTTTCCTGCAATGCCATTTTTTTTAGTTTAGAATCTTGGTGAACAAAGTATCCTTATGAGGGACTTGAAATATCCCAGTTTCAGACAGCAATAGTTTTCATTGTAACTTGTCAGTTCTGTGAGCCTGGTAGAGCACAGTCCCTTCCTCATGCTTTACTGTTATCTGATGCCTCAACAATTGCTCTCCAGGTCTCACGCCAAAGACCTGAAGGTCTGTTTCTCCACAGACCTTTGACTTGTTTCCGGGAGGAAAATACTGTTTTATGGCCACAGTATCCACAAACTTAGCAAAGAGTGAAAGAATACAAGAAAACCATAAACTTAAACTTTCTTCCCCATTGTGGCTATTTTTATTTATTTATTTGGTAATTTATTTCTTGTTCTAGCTTTAGTCTGTTGCTATGATTTTAAAAAAAAAAAAAACCACTCTTACCAAAGACAGCCTAGGGGAAGAAAGGGTTTATTTAGCCTAGACGTACAGGTCCCAGTCTGTCACCAAGGAAAAATAGAGTAGGAACTGAAGCAGGAACTTGAAGCAGAACCCATGGTGGATGCTACTTGCTGCCCCTCCAGCTCCTGCTTTGCTAACTCTGATACACAGCCCAGGACCACCAAGCTAGGGAACAATGTCACAACAGTACGCTGGGCTCTCCTCCGTCAGCTAATAATCAAGACAATCCTCCACAGACAGGCCTACAGACCAACCTGGTGAGGGCAATCCCAGGTGTCTCTAGGCTGTGCCTAGGTCATTAGAGCTATCTAGGACACAGATAAAAATGAAATTGCAGCTCTCCTTTAAGCTAAGAAAGCCTCTACCCCTTACAAACATTAGGATTTGGTCAAAATCCTCAACAGAGGCTTTGTCTTCTGTTGTAATTAACCCATCTCTTATTCAACAATTTGGAGTTTTCTGAGTTAATAATTGGCTTGATATTTTTTGTTTTTGTTTGTTTCATTCTTTTGATGATGAGTTTCTGTGTAGAACAGGTTCATCAGCTCTCCTCAGACCGATTTTCATTTAACTGATTTCACACACATGAGGATCTCTGTCAGCTTCTTCTGCCTCTTCTCTTTCCGGCCCCTCCCCCTAGGAACCACAGACCGACTGCTTCCCATCCCTGCACAGCGGCGCTCAGTTCCTGCTGCCTCTGCTGACCTGCGGTTAGGCTCACTTGCTATCTGTGTTCAACTATTTTATCTTCACTCAGCCTAAAGGTTTAGGGACATCTACTCAAGTATATTAAAAATAAAAACATTTTTAGAAGTAAAAACAAATGTTTTCCAAATGTTAAATCTTCACAGTTAATTGCTTATTTGGCTAAGCATAGTTTTATAATTGTATATCATCTAAAATCATTTAGAGATGCTATTCCTGGTTCTTCCGGCTCAGGGATGGTGCCGACTGTCCTATCTGGCATCCTGTGCCCCAGAGCTTGCCAGGCCACCTCCTCTTCCACGTGACTTTCTGCAGCCTGTTCCTCCGCAGTGTGGCTCACACCCTTCTGCTGTGGAACTTTCGTTTCTTTAATAACTTCCTCCCTGTCAATTTCCCTTCCTCTCTCCGACTCCTATTGTCTGGCTGCTGCGTGTTTTGACGACTGTGTCATCTTCTTCCTCCTGCTCTTTGTTATCTGTGTCTTTGTCGTTTTAGCACTCATCTGGGCACTTTACTAAACGCTGTTTTGCAGCTCGCCCATTAAATTTTGTTTTTATCTCTACCATAGCATTTTTAATATTTAAGCAAGAGGTTGTTTATGCTTTGAGTCTTCTTATGGCTAACTGTGCCTGACTCACGTCCTCTTTTCTCTGTGAGAACATTGGTTGCAGCACACTTCATAATAGGCTTGTATTTCCTCCCTTGGACATTATTCCCTCTGCCTCCACCTTCCTTCTCTCCTGTTTACCCAGACTGCCTTTCATTCCCCACACCACCCGACCAGGGGCTGCTTCTCTCCTGTTTACCCTACCTGCCTTTCACGCCCTACACCACCCGATCAGCGGCTGCACGTTCACAAAGGTCCGGGGATGCTGCTCAGGCAGAGCACTGAGAGAGCCCACTGCAGAGCCCGTGAGCTGAGGATACTCCATGACACACCCTGCCCACTTGTTTGTAGAGGGGTGTTCCTGTCTACTACAGGGGATGCAAGAGCTCCTGGTCCACCGCCTCCCAACATTCCGATAGGGGAAGAGTTCAAATGGTGTATGTATGCTTATTCTTCCCTGCCTGTCCTTTCTCTTCTTGTGCCTATGTCCTTTGACTCAGAGTGGAAATCTCCAGGATTCTGCAGAGACGGGGAGGTGGAGACGCTCGGGAATAATTGATTCTTGTTAAATGTTTCCAACTCCTGGTTCGCATAATCCCCACACCAGCCAGGTGTAGGTTGTGAAGAGAGATGGGCATGTCTCATTTGGAGCCCTAGATTAGGGAGAACAGCATGAAACTGGGAGAAGGTGCTGGACCATGGGAAGAGGTCACCCCACGCTTCCTGTAGAATGTCAGCTGATTTAAGTTTCTCTGTCACTGAGCTAAGAGGTGTTTCCTGTCTTTGGAAAGGCTGAAATTTAGCACCCTTTGGGGAAATAAAGTACTGCACATGAGCAGGGCCCCTCCAGCAACAGCTCTGCAGGAGGTAAGTCAATGCTTTGTGCTCCCCTCTTTCTGTTGATACACACATACCCCAGAGCAGATGTGCCCTCTCTGGAATGAGGAGATGCTCCTGCTGGCCTGTCTAAGGACACCCTCAGGTGCATGCTGACTACAGCGACCATGTGCAGCAAGATGGGGTGGCATAAATATTCAGAGTGACTTCTGCCTTGGCTCTGTTATGGACTAAATGTCTGTGCTCCCTGGAGTTTTACAGCTTATAGACCACCTTGGAGCCTTGGAAAGACAACTGGATTTAGATGGTTAGGAAACGCCCCTTCCATTTTAGGACTAGTGGGTTAGTTAGGGGTGAGGAGATTCCTCTCTGTGTGAGGTCATATGAGGTCACAGTGAGCAAGCTGCCATCTGCAAGCCAGGATGAGGGTACCCACCAGAAACCGGCCTTTCTTGTCATTTTTGTCTCTGAACCTCCAGGTCCGTGAGAAAGGCAAGTGCACTGCCTAAGCTCCGCAGTCTACGGCACACCACCCCAGCCGTCTGCTATGGTTCAAAAGTGGCCTCCAAGTCCTCGTCCCGAATGCAAAGGTACGGAGAGGTGTAGCATGTTAGGCCACCACAGTTTAGACCTCATGAATGGAGGCAAGCCATCATCCGGAGCGGGGCAGCATCAGAACGGGTTCCTTATGGAAAAGATGTGTTCAGCCCCTCTTCCTCCCTCCCACTGACCATCAGGACTGGAAAAGCAAGAATATTCAGAATTTCCACAGGAACTTGATTGATTAGTTAGGAAGCTCTGGCATTGTCCACTGTGGTAACAAAAAAGGGGATGCATGTGGACAGAGACAATCCGGACTTAACTTCTGTTCAGGTTCTATGCACAGCAGTCCTAGCACATGATGCTTCCTCTGTCCCAGCTTGCTCTGTGGGCTTCAAATCCTGATACCCTAAGCAGAGACAAGATTCTGCTCACTAGAGCTATTTGACTATGAAGCCTCAACAGTAGGCACCAGGCTGGTGTCAGGGCCCCAGGTCAGGATGTACTGGCTGACGTCAGGGCTGGGAAGCCTAGCTGTCTCTGTTTTCCTGCTAGGCTTACACTCGCTTGACAGAAATAATCGCTAAGACTCTTGGAAGGTACAATGACAGCTGGATTGTGAGACATCTCACCACTCACATTTTTTGACAGATCATGATTTAGTTTAAAGAGTAGGGTGTTGGGTAGAATCATAATAACAGAAAATAGGGTGATGTAATCACAGGGCTTCATGAACTTGAATCCAAGTACTTTCTGTTCAGTCAGAGGGGGATGCAGGGATGAGCAAGTCAGCAATGGACACGTGATAGGTGGGGCCGTTTCTGCTTAGGGAAGGTAAGTCTTACTCCTTTAAAATTTACCAGTTGTAGAACCATGAACAAGTCAAGAATTTTGTGTACTAACCTGTGCATTCTAGCCAAAAGCACTCCTCAACCATTCCCTGAAACATGCATATGGGTTCCTTCATTGTGAACTTGGTTCCACACTCCAGAAGGCAAATACACCTGCCTGCTCTCCTGGGATGTTCTCTTTAAGGCACTTTCCCATGAAAAAGGTTTAGAAAAGAATAAAAAAACCAACAAATTATGAATGTTATAATTTATGGATAAATTCAAATAGATCAGCATTTCACATATATAACTTTGGGCAAAGAAGTACTACACATGTTTTTTATTTGTGATTCTGATCATTTTTAATTTAACTTAAGTAGAGGCGGAAAATTGTAGAGTAATAGAACTTTCCATTTGGTAATAGAATAAAGGTTCTGGGAGCTTTTGTGGATATAATTCTAAGTGTTAAGGGCGGGAAGAGTGGTGGGCAAGTATTATGATCTAATGACAGCCTGTTTTACACTATTACCCAAAGCGCCTGGTTTCTGGGGACCTCCTGGTCATCTGACCAGCGTTTCATCTGCATCACACACATCCATGTGCCTGCAAAGTCAAGAGTGCGACGCCTGGCTTACAGCAAGGACCTCTCAGAGTAGGTGGGAGGTTGCAATGACATACAGGGAAATGTGGAATCTGAAAAACAGCTATCATGGCTGACAGGAGTCTAAACAAGAAGTTATTAATTCCACAAAGAAGAGGAGAAAGCACCCTTTCAGCGGGAGTATTTACTTATTCCTACCCTGTACATGGTGTGTTAAACTTAACCCCGCTTTGCCAGGAAAATGGGCGCATTACCACAGCATCCATCATCAGAAAGAAGCAATCGCAGCTCGGTAAGCCCTTCTATGTGGTCCTCTTTCACCTCCGTGCCTAAGACGTGTTTCTAAGCTCTGTTTACAACAGAGTAACCACCTCAGCACACAGAGGAACTTCCCCGTGATTACCCAGACACACCTAAGTGACCATGTGTTGTATTGTGTTTTGTCTTATTTTGTTTTCTCCTTAATTGAAGTTTTCAGGTCATTTTGGAAGTGAGGGCAATGAAGCGCATTGTGTCTGGAGAGCAGAGATGTACTGTTCTTGCTGGAGTCCCTGGCCTTTGGGAAACAGCAGATCACCCTTGCATGAGACTCCAGTCCTGAACTTTAGTTCTCTGATGTGTTTGTTAAAATCATTATGCCTTTTTGTTTCTTGTGTGTCCTTCTTCCTGTCAGGGTACTTGGTCAGCACAATAAGGAAATGTATTTAATACAGAAACATTGGGACCGAGAGTGGAATTGGTGCAGTGAACTTGACCATATGGGTTATGGTTTTTGGAACTGGTTTGTGAGAAGAATGCGGTCGAGCAGAAGAGAGACCTAGGTAGCAGGCAATGCTTTACGGGCTGTTCTGGAGGGGGTGTGAAAGACAAGAAGGCAGAGAGAAACAGGGACAGTCAGAAACAGGACTCTACTGGACACAGGACTGAGGCTCATAACTACAACATTCTGGCTATAAACAACCTGGCTGACTTCTGCTTGAGTGGGGCTCAATTAAAAATAATGGAGTCGTTTATCTGACCAAGAACATCTTAAAACATGGCAGTGCCATGGCCAATGCTCACTGCTCACCCAGCTCTTTGGAAAGAGAGCAACAGTGGATCAGAAAAAAAAATGAAAACATGCAATCTTATGAGAAAATGAATAATCTTAAATTTGATACAAGGTGGGTGGTGAGACAGTAACTGTAATTGTTAAAGAGATTATTGCAATTAAAGAAAAGTCACGTGTTCTTCACTGGAACAAAAAGAATCGCACCCAGAGAGTAAGAGCCTACCCATGGGAGGCTCCAACTTGAGAAAATTTAATTCATTAAAAGGAGAGAGGCTGGTATGTGCTGGAGGGATTTCCTGTTTGAAATAACTGCTTAAGCGAGTATTTTCTCAGATTCAGCCACTGAGGCACAGAGAGACCCCGCGGCTGTGACCGAATGGCACAGAGAGACCCCCATGGCTGTGATCGAATGGGGAAAGACACGTGTTGAGCTGACAACAGAGGTGAACAATGTCAACCACACAGCGGCTGCTGGTTTCACAGGTGTCCACAAGGGAAGTGTGAAGTTACAGTGGCTTATACCAAAATTCTCAAACGCTACCAAGGCCACACATGTATCACAGTTGGTTCCTCTGACAGAAGACTCGAAGAGGACATTGTGTGAATCTGGAAGGTTGTTTCAGGGAAGATCCCAGGTTGTCAGAATTGCCAGTACCTTGGTACATCTGCTGAAGAAAGCTGCACGCATGGACCGAAGCAGGCTCCTGAGATAGGCTACCTGTGTTGCCCCTTTGTTTTCTGACCTTTTTGTTTCATTTTGGCATTTCTTGTTGTATTGGTTTTTGGCTTGAGTGTTTAGATTTTTTGTTTTTCTGCTTCTGGGAGTTTTTGTTTGTTTGTTCATTTTGTGTGTGTGTGTTGTTCCAAAGTTGTTTAAAAGTCTAATGTCAAAAATATCTGCTGAGACTTAAAATGTTCTTGACTGTGAGTCCTTCCAAAGAAGTTACACATTTCAAACATACTACAGCACAGAACAGACATTCTCATGTCTAAGGAGGAGAGTGGAGTCATCGGAAGGAATGACCAGAGCGAGATCAAGAGGAAAAAACACCAAATTCTTCAAGTCCTATAGCTTTGAAACTACTTATGAAAGTCATACCTAACAGATACTATTTAATAATATGTATCTATCCTACTGATTTTGTTTCTGAGAGAGCTGAATCAGTTACTGCCATTTTCATACACACACACACACACACACACACACACACACACTTTGAGAAGCAGATACCCGAGTAGCTCATCAGTCTATGAAAGCAGAGGCTCCCCCTTCATTCCCAAAGCCTGGAGGCTGGTTAAAGGGTTTGCTGTCCCTGAGTCTCCACTGGAAGACTGAAAACTGGATTCCGGCACCAACGAAGGCTAACACTACAGACAGAAGACGACATTCTCAGACCTCTTTCTGACTGACAGTCTGCTGGATCGTATCCACTTGGTGGCAGAGCTGCCCGCCTTCCCTCCACCTTCTCTAGAAATAGTCTTAGGTACACACAGAGGTGTGCCTCCTGGGTTATTCTCAGTCCTGTCAAGCTCACAAGAAAACACAACCTTCACGTGGTCTCTCGTTAATCCAATTACACCTTGGCAGTGGAAGCGAAAACACAGCTGTAATAAGAGGATTTGGTAATAGCTAGTGCTCACTGAGAAATTAAGAAGGCAAAAAAATATTTCACAGGGTGTTTTTAAAACAGGACATAGAGACAGAGCCTGGGACATATATTTTGATAAACAGTAGTGGAACACAAATGGGTATATTTCATATCCTCCTTTCAAACAGCCAGCAGAACAACAGAGTGAGACACCTGAACACTGAATCCTGCTGGGTGGAAGTCCAGTGTCAGCTTCTCTTTTCTCCTTCCCCACAAAGGCAGCCTGCCAAGTGGGCTGTGTTCTGCACATCGCTTCCTAACTGGAACCAGGCAGCCGCAAACGTCCATAATCACACACGATCCAGTCCTTTTCTGCTCTGCGGCTGGAATAATGACAGTCTTATTTTTATTGCTATTCTAATGGCTTTGTGCTCTGAATTGCTATGGTATTATTAATAACGGCTCAGGGGCCTGCCTTAGCCTGGGGAGAGCCTTCTCATATATCACGTTGAGGGCGGTGGGTGAACTGACAGGTTAACGAAGCTGCTCAGATGTGGCTGAGCCAAGCATGATACAGCTGTAAACGAAAGCATGTGGGGAGGAGATGCGAGCACTTTCCTCAATTGCTCGTTCTCAGTTCATATTTACCTCAAAGCAGAGCCTTGCGTCACTGAGTAGTGTTCCTTTTGATTTTCGAATCCCTTCATTCTTTTTCATTGGAGAATTTTATATGCAAAAACAATGAACTTTGCTGAAATACAGACTCATCCTGCAGCTCCTTCTAGACCCACCGCCCGAATCCCTCTCTCAACTTCACAACCTCCTTTTAAATAACCTGCCAAGTCCAATTAATGCACAGCTCTCTATTCCAGATCACTCTTAAATAAGCTGTGTCTGACTCAGCTCTCAAGGTTCCTCTAAGGATGTGTGCCCTTGCCTGTAAAATGGTACAAGCAGAATTACCTTGACATATAAGGCATACAAAATACTACAAAGTGGCAAAAAACCTTCCTGGTGCAGGAATCTAAATCTGGGCCAACCCCACTCTCGCTGCAATAGCCTGTGTCTGGATCTAAGAGTAAACTGCTTTTCCCCCTAAAGATGCCCTGTATTTCTCTCTGAACTCTGTGGCTTGTAAGCCAGTCTCATCTCTCTCTCTCTCTCTCTCTCTCTCTCTCTCTCTCTCTCTCTCTCTCTCTCCTAGTTTGAATGCATATCCTCGTAAATGTACGAAGGGGCAGCTTTACCAGAGTCCCACAAAGCAACTTGTCCGGAAGTAGATAAACAATGAGGGGCTTTAATGAACAGAAGTAGAGAGAGGACAGAATGTTCTGGTCTGGGAGATATTAGCAGATTTTTTTTGGACTGACTGTGGATGCATGTCCTGAAGTGGAACATGCATGAAAAGTCAGCTGGTCATGCTGACCTGAGGTGATTTTGCCAAGGAAGCCATGCCTGTCTCATGGCTTCTTCCAGGCTCTGTCCTTCATGTCTCTTCCTTCCCAGTTTTGGAAGGCCTTCCCTCTCACTTAACAGTTAACTATCAGTGTATCATGTTCTTTTCCCTCATGGTGTTGTCCAAACCCTACTCTGACCGTACTTTACCAGTGACTGTGTGCTTCACTTTGACTGCTACATTAGCAACAGAACAGGTTGCTATTGTATCATCATCCAAGCCCCTCCTGGTTCTGTCTGTCCCCAGCTGTGTCAAGACTGCGGGTGCCATCCTACCAGCCCTGACACTAAAGAAACACGAGGCCAAGACGCACAGGAGGCAGGTGGTGAGTCAGACGTTACTTTCCTTCTGCCATCTGTGAACAAGAAAAAAAGTCCCTAGGATGGATGTATTTTGATGGAATGGAAACAAAGAATCTCTTTAGAACCAATCAGCATCAAGCCCACGCTTCCTTACTGTGAGTTAGAAGGGGGGCTTGTTTCAGTTTCCCCTAATAGCAGAGTTTGCTCTTACTTCCAGTTCAAGAACGTCTATTTAATGATATTTATTATTTGTTTGGGGTTTTATCTAAAATGTGTGAACGCACGCCTTACGTTGAGAAGACGCTGAAACCTAAAGGCATGCACGTGGCGATTTCAGAGTCAACTTTCCTATAATGATAAGAACCCAAATCTCAAATGCATGACTTCCAGTAATAAATTTAAAGAAAGCATAATAAAAGAATAAGGTAAATTCAAGAAAAAGGGATAAATCTGTTAAACGGCACACCCCTCATGGCTCACCGAAATGCACTGGGACCAACTTGAACTGACCTATGCATATGAAGAAGTGTGCTCAGCAGAAAGGGCTTGGCGCTGAGAGTTTTGAGTCAGCACAGAGTCTCGAATGAGCAAGACCACTTTTGAGCAAGTCCTGACTCCAGCATGCGTGAACAGGTTGACTGCTTGACCTTGAGTTACCCTTGGGCTAGCTATCTTACTCATTCATACCCAATGTGTTAATCTTTTAAATATTGACAATATGGCTTCTATACTTTAAAAGATACTCAAAGCACTGTCCGTGGTCTGGAGAGATGGTATCACCAGTGAAGTACCTGCTGTGCAAACACAAAGGCCTCACTTAGGCCCCAACTTTCACATGTTTAAAAAAAATGTCCAGATGTGGTGACTTGGGAGAGGGAGGATGAGGGGTAGAGATGGGAGAACGCCCAACGCTCCAGCCAGTCCACCCAGCCGCTGCTCTGTAGGTTCAGGAAAATCTCTGTCTCAAACAATGGAGAGCAATAGAAGACTACACCCAGCAGCCACACCTGGTCTCCACAAGCACTTGTGTACACACACACACACACACACACACACAAACACAATCACATACACAGAATACACACACCCCTGCAACAAAAAACACTAGAGTCTAGTGCAAGGTAACCTGTGTGTAAGACTTGACTTTTACTGCTACCACTATTACAACCAGTGAAGTGCTGGAACTACCTTAAAATGGGCAGTGAAATAAGAATTCTGAACCAGGTGCCTATGCAGAGAAACCAGCAGCAGCATCCCGTCACCCACGTGTGGCACAGCAGGCCTTGCCTTCTAGGCCCCGGCAAGGAGCTGTTCTGCTTCCTTTTCTGCCTTTCATTTTAAGCTTGAGGGCTGTACCGGGCACATGTCAGAAGTGGGATGCTGAGCCAGTGAACATGGCAACTGAGCCCCTCCTGAGAGTCTGAGCCTTGCGGACTTGTGGATGACTTGCCTGCCATAGACAGAACACTGAGTTCCTGAGAAGACAGTATCTTGGATGAGCCTTAGGGAGGGTTACTTGGGTTCATGGTGGTCCTCAATCTCCCAGCAGGAATAGTCCCTGGCTGACTTAGGCCAGGGGTGAGTTGGACTGGTCTTGGGTGAACCCTGTGAAAGGGTCCTTTGTCCCCATAGGGGTCACAACCCACAGGTTGAGAATCTCTAATTCTTGAGAATCTTGTTAAAGGTGATTCTTTAGGGAAATGATATCAAAGGCGACTGCTCAAGGCAAAAAAGGCTTCGTCTCTGATAGCCTCTTTAGAGCAGAAAGCCCTTTCTGCCCGCATCCTCCATTGAAGAGGAGTTTTAAGCAGCTGTCTCGGCTTTGGCTCCACTCTGAGCCGGCACAACTCCAGGAAGCCAACAGTTAAGCCAGAGGCCTGAGCTACACACTGACCATCCCTCTCCAGGAAGTCTGGGGCATCATCCTCCCTGCCTCTTGACTGCACTATAAGAGAACGAGAAACACGTAAAAGTGACATGTACTCAGCCATGCGGGGTCACAGAGCCCAGAGCGGTGGAAAGCCCTACTCCAGCTCCAGGAACAGAAATTCCTGTGCCTACCACGAGAAATGACCTCAGTGTGTGTGTGTGTGTGTGTGTGTGTGTGTGTGTGTGTGTGTGTGTGTATTTGTTGCCTGACAACAGCTGTACATTTTTTTTACAGTTTTAGAGGTCGTAATTCCAAAATGAGTCTCACTAGGCCAAAGTGAAAGTGTTAGACGTGCTGCCCTGAGGGCACAGGACTCTCCAGTCACTGCTGTCGCAGATTCTAGAGGACTTCTCTTGCTTTCTTTGATGTGGGGCCTGTCTTTCATTTTCAAGACTGAAAGCATGAGCTGCTCCAATGGCTGCTTCTCTGTAACTGTGTGTCTTGTCTTTCCCTTTCCTTCTGTCTACGTCTAACACCCCCACATTTCGTCCATATGTATTTGTGGGCTCATTGAAGACACATCTAGTTTTACATAGAGCACAACCTCCTAAATCAAGGCTCCCAATGTCATCACGTGAGTGAAGAAACACACTTACTCTTCTCATGACTATGGCCAAACACCCAAGAAGAAACAGCTAATGAAGGGGTGGGTGTTGCTTTGATCCAGACCTTGGGGGAGTCTAGTCCACTGTGGGAGGTCACACTGCACCTGCAGTCAAGAAGCAAATATGAACGTTGGTACTCAGCTTGCATCCTTCTCTTTCCATTTTTATTTGGTGGGTGACCACAGCCTGTGGAATGGCACTGCCAACGTCCAAGGTGGGCCTCTCTTCTTTAGTTCCATCTCTGGAAATGCCTCACAGACATGGCCGTGTCTCCCAGAGGGAATTTCATCTGTTGACACTCAAGGTGAACCGTCACAGCATCCCCAGGTCTACAATGTCTTCCTGCCTGTCACAGTGGCACTCGGTGGGCCTCCAGCATCAGTCCCAAGACCTCTACAGCCCCTCCATCTCTCCTCACTGATGCTGGGCTTCGGTGAATTTGGCGCTTTGACTGAAGTTTCATGGAAGTGAGCAATAAAAACCAGGGCGCAAACCGAAGAAAACAAACACTCAATAAACATAATAGCACCCTTGGAGATTTTAAATATAGCTATTAGAAAAATTTAGACTTGATATAAGGGCTTGGCAAGACATAAAAGAAATACACCTAGAATCAGGTCCATTCTTCCATGCCCGCAGTAACCTAGAGAGTATTGTTTATAAAGAAATTCTATTTGCAATAGAAACAAGACATAAAATATTTAGAAACAAATTTAAGAATTGATGCATGTCCTCTATAAAGAAAATGACCTGTTTTCTGGGAAAAAGAAACTCCTTCAATGAGAAATTCTCCCATGTCGATACTAAACAAGGCAGGCTGCTTCTGAGGCAGCTCCATATCAGTACACCTTCACTGTCTCGTTCCTTCCCTGTGCAACTGAGACTCTAGAGTGCAAGCCAAGAACGCCCAGGGCTGTTCCTGTTCATCGGGTTAATATTTTGAACATTTCCTATCACCTTAAACTAAGCATGCTCAGGAATGGACTAACCCTTATATAAGTGTGTGTAAATGTCTGAATAAATTCCCCATGCTCCCTCCCTCTGGAATTAATTCCTTTGGCCTCCTTGCCTGTTTCAAGTAACAGCTCTCCATCTCTTCCTGACTTGACCACACACATTTTGACTTTGTTTTCGCAAAGCAGGTGTACTGCTTCTTAAAGTGGTATGCTAGGTGCGTCAACACCTGCAGGTTAGTTGATAGATCCCATGTAGTTTACATAGGATTCTCTGTGGACTGTCGCAGAAGGAGAGAGAACATCAGGCTGGCTTCGGAGTCACAGGAGCCAGGCAGGAAGCAGTGCCCCACTAGTGAGCTGCAGGTCTTCGATGAGAAGCTGCCACCCTCTCAACCAGCTGCACACCTTCTCTGTGCAGCAGGGACGGGTGACCATGTAGAGTCACACAGGTCACCAGGCCGCAGAGTGGTGAAAGCTGATTCCAACATGCCCAGAAACTGAATCTACAGACTCAGAAAGTGTAGTCGAGGACAGACACATTGCTGCTGTGAGAGGAGATCAAACCACGCTGTCATCAGGACAAGAGAGGAGGGGAAAGGTTAATGTCTTCAAGTGAAGCTCATGTGTGCTGCGTTTACCATCACATTGAATATCTAGGTGAGAGGATGCTCGCCTGGATGTAATTAGTGCACACAAATATGCATGCATTTAAATATCACACTGAATACTATTAATTAATGTGTTAATGGAAAATTAATAGTCAATTTTAAGGCAGTCAACATTAGTCCCAGAAGAAACAATATCTACAATATGAGATAAGGGATTCTGAAAATTATTCTTTGGGGCTTCTTCATCCTTCTAGCACTCCCATAACTGTCTTTTATGGGGATGTGGTGAGGGCAGTGGCCTGGAGCAGGAATATCCCTAATCCCTACTCGGAAACAGGAACACCCATAGGAAAGCCCGAAAGGCTCACAGGATTCCCAGCTATTCCAAGAACTCCACGTACGATGACTACAAAAGAAGAAAACACCAGCAGACATGGCCAGACCCAATGAAGCCTGCTGCAGGGATAAAAGGCATTTCAGGAAAGGCGCTTGTGAAATCATCCCTGGCCCTGTCACTTCTTTTGCAGACTGCTGGGCTGCTGGGGGTGTGCTTCCTGCCTGTGTGAGCAGCTGGAGGACCAGAGTGCTCACAGATCTGAGCAGTTTCTATTTTGGCAGAAGAATAGGGGTTCCATGCTAGGGCAAGTTGCCTTTCCTGCCAAGGCCCCCTGAGCTCCACTTCTCTAAGTCCCAGAGGAAAAGCCTCAGGGCACTCCCAGACCCCACCTCCCTTGGTCTCCAGCCATAGCATTCCACTTCAGCTGTCTCCTCTCTCTCCCTTGGCTGTGCTGCAGGCTCTGCAAACCTGCATGATCTTTGCCTGGGCTATTCCCAGACCTTGTGCATGGCTCTCTCTTCAGATGGCTTCTCTAACATCACCGGTTTGCCATAGCAACTGAACATTGCAAAATGTCACCTTTCATGCTACAATGTGTCTTCTTTTCCTCTGTTCTACCACATCTGTGGTTGTTTCTCTGCTTTTCTTCCTGTTGAATAAGTGTGAGGATGGACTTCAATCGCCTCTGCTTTCTAAAGAACCTACAAAGCTGAGAGCTGAGAGTCAGCGCTACCTCTGTCACTTTGGGACTCACTGTCTCGTTCTTTGTGTTGAGGAAGCAGAGCAGGGGATCCTACTCCCGGAGCTGTTCCCACGCATTGACTATGCTCCATGGAGTGGAGACAGTTCAGACCCAGCGAGGGGCTCCTGGACACATCTGCCTCTTTCTGAGGCTCTGTCCAGCCCTTCCTGCTTCCTTCTGCCCCACTTCCATCCATGCTTGACCTTAGTCTGAGGTGCAGCTCTCCAGCGCCATGCTTGGCCCACCACAATCCTTCCTTCTGATGGCTAGCCACATCCTGATGCCCATGTCTCAGAAAACCCAGTCAGACAGACAGAAAGGAAGCGCTGTTCTACCTTGCTCAGTTTTGTGCTCTTGGTGCCTTGAAAGAGTACCATTCACTAAAACACTGAGCAAAGCCAGCACTCAAAATACATTTAAGCCATCAAAAGAAAAAAATCAGAGCAAAACAATGCAGTTGTATTTTATGTTTCTAAATTAACCAAATAAGTGAGTTTTTATAATTATCAGATCACCGTGAATTTTTATAAAAAGACTTTAACCTTGATCCAAAAGTGATTTCTCTGAGGACAGCTTCTAAGGAAATCTTTACAACAAAAACCGGGCACCCAGCAGGCATGGCCTGAGCCGACACTCTTTGCTCTGGAGTAAGCACAGCAGATTCCCTGCCATCCTGAGCTGAGGCTTAAGCTACTCGGAGAGGAGAGGCAAGGACTCGGTTTGTGGGAAGATATATGAGGTGGCTCAGCAGTTAAGAGCACTGCCTGCTCTTCCAAAGGTCCTGAGTTCAATTCCCAGTGACCACACCGTGTTTCACAGACATCTGTAATGAGATCTGGTGCCCTCTGGAGGGAGAGACCTGGTCAGTCATCCTCATCAGCTTAGACCATGAAACCCAATATGGACAAGTTCAACAAAACCGCCTTATATGGGCTGCCCATGCCTGCTTCAGCATTGCCAGGGCATAAATTTCAACCATCCGTCTGTCCATTCATCCATCCATCCATATAAGAAACCTGCTTACAACCTTGGGAAGCTGTCTTTGCCTATCTACAATTTCCCATGCTGGCCCTGTAGCACAGGCCATTCCTGTTCTATGAGGGGCTCAGAGTGACCTAGGTTCTCTGAAGTCGATGTGGCCTGCACCTGCCTCCCCAGAGCAGGACACTTCTCTCTGTATATGAGAATAGGATTTAGATCACACGGGGACTCCTTCCATCTGGCAAAGCTCGAAGGCACAGCGCGTATACTCTGTATTGTTGATATTTGGTGGGCAATGAATTCTGAAACATTTTATCGACTTACTAATAGCTTTTCAGAGGACAGCAGAAAGGAACCACATTAAGGGTAGAAATCAATCGTAGGACATACTCTCTTTTCCAAACCGTTAACAAGAGAGCTACTGTGTGTCTCCAAGCTGGAGAAATAGAAGGAAGCAGGCTTGGCCGCTGCTTCTAAGAACTTGTCTGGACTCAGGCCACGGATCTGTGCGGGTCACTCACCGTATTTACCTCTGGTTACACATAGCCAGTTGTGAGAAACCCGTGTGGGCGACTGAGCCTTACACCCACACTCCTGAATACCCACACGCTATGTGTACAGAAGCAGAAGTCACACCAAACAACTCTGCACATGTTTTCTGTAGGCTCCTCATTCCTACATCTAACAGTCCCATCACAGAAAAAAAATCAAGAATAAAAATCCCACGGCTGAGAAGAAGGGACTACAGTGTGGGATCAAACGAGGGGGGATTAGATAGTCTCTGTGTGGGAAAGGCTGGTCTAACAAGCACCATTGTTGAGGGGATGGCACGGGGCATCTAGACCCATCAGAAACCTTTTGATGGTGAACAATGAGCGTTTCTGGTCCAAGGAGGCCAAGTGGAGCCCAAACTGACCAGAGCACTACAGACTCCATCTTCCTCCTTCTCTTGGATTGTGACACTTGTCACTGGGGATTTTTTGAGGCTGGGGGTAAGTTTATTTGATAAGTTTCCCCACAAAAGGTAGAGACTCATCTATTAGCTTCAAAGACACACATCTGGGGCGTGGGGGAAAGTGTCTCTCTGAAGGCAGAAGGATGATGGGAGACATCTGACTCTGTGTTGCTCACCTACCTCCTGTCTGCTGAGCAAATGTGATCCTTCCATGAGGGTTCTCTCTGGGTGTACGATAGTTGGACAAATATGTCTGTAAGTCTTTATGTGAAACTTAGAAAAGTTTACCCTGGTGCAGCTTCCAAAGCATGGCGGAGAATGTAGAAATGACAAGTTTCTCAGCCTTCTCAGTGCCCAAAGGGGACCTAGCCTGTGATACTCGATGGAGAAATTTGACCTAATAAGACACAGAAAAGTATGAACTAGCAAACCCCGAAGACCCCAGGTTCGTATGCCATCTGTGATTAACCCAGAGAATGGTGTGGCATGCAGAAAGAGCAGGTCTTTCAATCGTCACACAGGATAACCCCCGGCAGAGGGAGGGTGGCCAAAGGCAGCCCGCTGCATGCTGGATGACACAGAGGAGAGAATACTGATGTGTAACTGAGGAAGCCATGTCCATTAACTGTGTTTTCATATGTGGAATTTGTCTGTCACCGCGATTTCTAATCTAACACTGGTAAAATAGGTGTCCTATCCATTTGCTTTCAGATTAAACATTGAAGTAGTTTGGGGTCTGCTATCCCTTTACACCTAAGATGTAAAGCTAATCTTCATTGCCAGCTGTCAACTTGATGGCACTTAGAACCACATGGAAACTCACCCCTAGGCAAGTCTCTTGACATGTTTCCCAAACTGTTTATCTAAGCAGAGGAGACTCACCCTGAGTGTGGGTGACATAAAGGAAACAGCACCATGCACCTCCCTGACTGGAGATGCCATGCGATCACGTGAGCTGCTGTCACATCTAGAGCCTTTCTCCTGGACCACATCCGCCCTGCCAAGATGAGACGCTGTCCTATGACCAAACAAACGCTCCATTCCTTTCCTGCGTTGCTTTCTTCTGTCACTCAGTCACAGAAGCAAGGAAAGAACAACACAGGCGCCAATCTGCTGCCTAGTGAGGGCCGAGGCATTGTGTGCAGATGGCCGCCTTCTTGTTGGGATCTCACATAGCAGAGAGGAGAGGGAAAGAGAGGGGAGCATAGGAGAGGGATGAGACAGGAGCAGAGACAGTGAGAGAAAGAAGAGAGACAAAGGAAGAAAAGACAGAGGAGCAGAGGGAGCTTTCAGGTCTTCTATGGGCACTAGTCCCATTCTGGAGACTTCCTTACCTCTGAAGCCCCACATTCTGACGCCAACACTGCGACCTAAGTTCCAAGTTGTTTCAGTCCTGAGCAGCTCTCACTTCGCTTCCTCATCTTCAGGCTAACCTTGCTTGTTTGTTCATGAGTCAGGGTAAAGACTCACGTGAGCTCTTTGTTTGACAAAACCGTGAGCAACCAGTGAACGCAGGAGGCGGGTCCTGCTCTCGTCTGAGACCCAATGGGTTCAACTCCGAGCTGCCTGGCTTTGCTGTCAGTCATACACGTGTGCCAGGTTCTTTGATGAAAGCCCAGTCTTTGCTCCTCATGGTTATTCCTGGTGGAGCCTGCTGGCCTGAAGTCTGAAGCCTGCGCTGTGAAGAAGTCCCCCTCAGATACACACACTGATGAGCAGGAGAACCGAGACAATAGAGGCGTCTGTGGTGCTCACACCACGGCTCCGGTCTTTGATTTCTACTTATCCTAAACTCATTTCCAACGTAAAATCCATATGAATGCTGTACCTCGTGGAATTAAATTCTCCTTTGTACTCACTCAATTTTCCACTTTGAGAGACAAAGTTGAGATTATTTCTCAAATAATTAAGCATTCTAGTGAGAAAGTGATCCTGTCTAATCTACTGAGGCATTTTAAGCATTACTTAGGAAAATTAAACAATGACAGCCACCTCTAACGCGTAATTAGCCGCTGTTTAATATTTCTGATTTGTGGCTGGTGTGATTTACTCTCTTTGAAATAGAACACATTTTCATCCCCATCAGGATGTGTGAAGACACGGCAGAGGGAAGGATGTTTTACCCTGGTTGATACAAAGAAGGTTCAGTATAAATCTGAATTTTAAATAATTTCTCAGTTCCTACACTTCAGATGGGGTGGGACAGTCATTTTAAATTTGTAATGCAGAAAGCTATTTGGGATAGAGGCAGTTTGCCGTGGTGAGAAGGGGGAAGGGTGAGGCCTGCAAATTCTCACGTCTTGGCCCTCTGCCATGGGTGACTAGCGTGCCATGGTGGATTAACGATGTCCGTTCTGAGATGCGCCAGTGCCCTGAGTCCCTTGTGCTTGGGAGTGCCATCTTACCTGAAACTGAGCCTTAAGATGAGGTCACATTGAAAAGAAGCCCTGACCTCATATGACCATGGGTCCTTACAGGAGAAAGAGGAGAAATGGCGAGCTGGGGGAAGATGGATGGAAGCAGGGTCACACACAGGTACCTCCTGGGGTGAAGAGTTGGAGCGCAGAGAGGAGAGGAGATGGCGTGAGAGGAAAGCTGAGCCTGGGTGTAGGAACAGTGGTGAGCGCAGAGGAGCACCCAGCACCAGATCACAGGCAGCAGCAAGGATCCCAGAGAGAGTGAGCATCACATGGAGAGCTCCAAAGAACACAAGGCAGCCAGGCATGGCTAAGAGGCACCGCAGGGCTGACACCCAGTAAACCAGCTGCCACCAATGAATGGTTTGTCACGAGCAAGGGCATCAACGATGTGATGATGGGATGTGGCAGAAGATGCAGAATAAAAACCAGGGGGTAGCAACTAAAAGGAGGTATAGGGAGATGGCTTCCTTTAAAATCCTGCCTGAGCTGCAGGGATGACTGGATCTTGCTGGAGTGCTGTCTTGAGATTCTCCTGCCTCACCCTGATCTCCTGTCCTGGAGCTGTGGGGATGAGAGGGGATGACCACCTATCAGAGAGGATCACATTCCCACAGCAATCCCAGAGTACCGGGACAAGACCAGCCTGGTGGCCCCTCTACCATGCACGTTCTGACGTCAGTACAGCCTCAGTTAGACTGTCCTGGAGAAAGACGATGGCATTCCTCAT
Organism: Microtus pennsylvanicus; assembly: GCF_037038515.1. Lineage (NCBI taxonomy): Eukaryota > Metazoa > Chordata > Mammalia > Rodentia > Cricetidae > Microtus > Microtus pennsylvanicus. The sequence goes on from NC_134584.1 coordinate 7,590,592, forward strand.
AGCCAACACATCCAGCACCTTGTACTGTTGTTTCCCATAGCCATTTTGGTTTCTTCAGGGCTCTGTGTAGCATCAACGCCCATGTCATCATTTCTTATCTTATATTTCCCCAGTTTGTCCCAGCTTGGGAGACAAACAAATTAGATATGATTTATAGTAAGAACAAGCGATGTCAAAAGTCAGTCACCCATCATAGCCATGGAAACTGTCGAGAAGTTTCTGCTGAAACTGATATCACTTTGCATATTTATTTTCACTGGAAGTTAATTTTAATCTGTGCATACATTATAGAAATTTCCAATAAGCGACATTTGGTTAGCTTTCCCTTGAGACGCAGTTCATTATAGCCTGGGGAAGATGATGAATAGGTTGATGGATCAGGCTGTGTTTGGAACTCACTGCTCTTTAGTGGGGGCATAATATTATGGGATTCAGAGTGTGCGTTCCTTTGCAGAACCCCAGAAATGGCTAACCAGCCCTTATTTCCATCCCCACCACCAAACCCTCTCTCTGGCTCCAGAGATAAAGGATGCACTATGCATTGACAACTGGGATCTCTTTGCAAGATGCAATGGACAAACTGTCAGGCGCTTATCCTGAAAACAAGAGCTCCCAGCACCCAGAAGAGAAAATGAATCCATCCTGGAAGCAGTTGATCAACCACACGGCGAATTCAAATGCCAAGGTAATTTTCAAATGCTAATTTTCAGGTGCAAGAGAAGCTGTCTATAAATTACCTTTATGACTTTTACATCCATAATTTATTTCCTGCCAGGAATATAATCCATTGTCAGGTGCCCAGTACTCAGTAAGACCTTCTAGGATGGAAGTAAAAGGAACAATTCACGCACTTGGCTTTCCCACGTCCAAAGCCCCAGGGACTCTGGATCTACTTGGTATTTCCTGAAAGCACTTTAAGAATTACAGTTGCATGGTTAGTGACTAAATTCCTGGAAGGCTCTGTTCCAGGCAGGGCGGGATCTGGGTGCCGCTGCTGCCCACAGGGAGAGGAGAGGGGCATCCCCGAGAGGGTGAGACACTGACTGCTGAGACGTGATCAAGGAGCAAGGTGCGTCCTTTGGGGATTCCAGCTGGTAGAGATGAGAAGTTCACATGGGAATAAGATGTGCCCCCCTCAAGTGGTGGTGAACCTCTCTTTATTAGACCAAAATGAACCAAACGAAAAGGGAACCACCAGAGTTAAAGAAAGCTAAGCACCATAATAAACCTCTTGCCACTCTAGGGCCCCAGGGACATCTTCGCCCCTCAAAGCGAGTCTTCCAGACCAGCAGTAGCAGAGCCCAGCTGGCTGTTTAGCATCTGCAGTGATACAATGGGCTTTGGTGGTTTGCACGTATGTGAAAGTCCAGGAACACTGCCAGGGGTTATCTGACACAGAGCCAAAGGTCCCTGCTAATGGAGACCAACCCCTTTGAAAACACTTCCTTCCAGCCATTTCGTACAGCTGGCCCCCAATCCACTCCACCAGCCTGCCTCTTTTTGTACCAGGCTTCTCCAGGCTTCCCTGAATACAGCAGAGCCACGCTGGCTTCCGGCCAACCTCTGTGCAGCCCTTTGAGTTTGCCTTCCTAGTGCAGTATTGTTGGCCACAGAGCTGACTGTGTGCAGCCCTGTGAGAGGCCACTCCACACCTGGGGCAGCTGGAAGGCACCCCCCTGGTGCTAATCACTCTTCTGCACACTGTGGCTGCATCTACTCATGAGTGAAACTGGTACAAGTCCTGTTGGAGAAGAGAGAGCTTCCCACCTGCTGTGCTTCTGAGGGTGGGCAGCACAGGAGGTGGGGACCTCCAAGCTGCACCCATAGGCTCTGCCACTTGTGTCGGCAGCCACTGGGCAACGCTGCATCTTCCCAGGGAATCCCACCATGGCCGTCTGTTACAAGCCTCCACGGGCTTCAGAGACATGCATGTTCGTCCTAACACACAGCTCAGGTGCCAAGATCCACTCCGACCCTCTGCTTCCCACATTCTCTCCTCCCCAGGGTGTCATCTTCCAATCTGTCATCTCCCACTAGGGATCTGCGGACATTTGCACCTCTTCTGCCTCTCCCACCCAGTCCGCAGCAAACACCCATAGAGGCTCAGGGTTCATCTATCCCAGGTGCAGAGGGAGTGTGTGCTGTGTCCCCCGCCGTTTATACCAACATAGCTTTAGCTCAGCTCCACAGGCAATACCACCCTAGGATCCGAGGACCTGATCATGAATTTATGTGGGGGTTGGAAATTTGACTCAGCAGTGGAGGCTGAAATTCTCTTGCAGAGGACTCGGTCCAGTTCCCAGGACCTGTATCTGATAACTCACAACCACCCGAGGCTCCAGCCCAAGGGGATCTGATGTTTCCATGGGTACTCGTGGTTACACGCACACACACACACACACACACACACACACACACACACACACACACGTAAATGGACAAACTGTTAAAAGAGTAGACACCGATTCCTGTGGAGAAGGAGCTGCTTCTGGCACCCTTCATTCTGGATAGCCTGTGCTGCCTGCATGGAATCTGCTCTTCCAGGGAAGGCCGTGGGCAGGGAATGGCAGTCGTCCCTCGTATGGGGCAGCTCTGCTGTCACCAGCACTTAGTGTCTGAACCAGGTGATTCTGGGTTCTAAGGACTGAAAAAAAAATCTCATAGTTTGAAAAAATGGTGGGTAAATCTTATTCTAAAGTGACAGTACAAAGCAGAGAGACTGCATTGTCCAGAGGGAGAGCAGGCATGGGAGGGAGGATGCTCGAAGGCTCTGCTTATGGCTTAGGGCCTCTTTTAATAGGGCTCAGCAGGAGTCTGTTGCCGAGGGGTGCAGCCTGCTCAGTTCAGCAGACAGAACAAGTGAAGCTGCTCCGTGTGCCCCTTCCCACAATGCACCTGATTCTAATCCTATGCTATACATAAGCATAAGATGGCAGATGGGGTATTCCCAAAAATTCCCTCAAAGGGCACAAAGTTTGTCTTATTCTTCATGCACTCAGAACTAGTTCAGGCTGGACTGGCCTCCCTGCTCTCTTACTGAAAGTGATCTGGGCTAGGACTTGTTTGAGAGTCATTAAGAGGAGAAAATTACTCCTTTGCATGGGGTGGGATACAAATGCAGGGTGATGCAAGTGGGGTCCAAAGTTGCTAGCTGGTTGCTAGGTGCGCTGTTCAGAGTGAGGTGAGCATTGCACTACCTATTCAGGTCCTCAGCTGTAAAGTGCATTCTCAGACATAGCCCACGCCAAGTAGCTCCAGGTTGCTACTGTGTTCCCTGTGGTCGCTCACCTCAGTAGGAAAGGAAAACTCCTCCTCGCTTTTTGGTGCTCCCAGAGCTCTGGTTCCTGAAGCTGTCAGATACTTAAGTTGGGAGACTCAGAGGGTTGGGAGCAGGGTTAGCCAATCCCTGCCTTAGTGCTGCTGACAGTACCGTGCTTTTTCCCCGTGGAGAATAGGAAAAAAAATGTGTTTCTCAAAGTTCATCTTTATTCAAGAATCTGACCTCATTTCAAAGAGAATAAGTTGTCAATTCTGGCAAAAATGTCACTGGTTTTAGATCCCTCTGCAGGTTGTAATAAAGACACACAAGTCAGAGGTGATGCTAAAGTAACAGTAAGAATCACATGTGCCTACACTGCAGTGTGCTCGTCCAAAGACGCCATGCTGTCCACACAACACACTGCAGGCCCTATGCTGAGACGAAGCTGCACACCCTATGCCCCAGCCAGAGGCACCGATAGCTGCCAGGTGTCTCCCTAGCCAACCCCTCTCCGTGGAGCACCCATTGGCGTCTGACGTGCTTGTTGTCTTTAGTATACTGTTAGATGCCCAAAGGATATAATGGGGGGAAATGCAATCATTTTTCGGTGTGTCAAGGGCCCTTAGCCCTGCTTGTTGATTTATTATGTCACTTTAGACAAAACGACCTAGCTATCAATTGGAACAGTCTGTGTCATAGAAAGCTCAGCCTTGAGTGTCCTCAAACAATGTGGTTTTGTTCCAACTGAGAGATTAACTCCTAACTCTGTTATATATGAAGCAGGAACTGTAGCAAAAATTCTGTTTCCTAAACCTTATCTTTCAGGACTATACAACCCCAAATTAAGCATGTTAAGTTCTCACATAATTACTGCGCAGAATAACAAAGGGCCGTGAATTGCTGGACTAGAAAGTGTGGAGGACAGAGGAAACATGTCATTTTCCTGAAATAAAGTGTCCTGTACACTGTGGCATTATCAGCTCCAGTTTGAGATGGAGACACTAGAAGTTTAGAGGGCAGGAGGAATTCAGGTGTGGAACCTCTGAAGCGATGACAGGACCAATATTCTAAATTTGTAATGGGGAATCTGTCGAGCTTCTCAAACTGGGACACCCCACGTTTCTTCACAAAGCTGATCTGCTACAGATAAAACAACAGAGCCTTAAACAAAATGCTGTTTTACTTCTAATATATATATATATATATATATATATATATATATATATATATATATATATAATTAATATATATTTAATTCTGTTTAGGAGATTTCTGAAACCCTCATAGTCAAACAGATGGTCCTAGGAAGCAAATGGTTTACAAAGAATAAGTTGCTTCCTTTTAGATGCTGGTACCTACCTGAACACATCCAACGGAGAATTTACAAGTGCAGCTGCTTCTCACTGAATGGCTAGTGAAGGAGGATCCATGCTCCTGTGGTAGCTGCTTGTCTGGATTCCATGACAAAATGCCTGGCGAGAACTTAGGAAAAGAAGGGCTTATTTTGCCTAACAGTTCAAGGAGATACAATCCATCACAGTAGAGAGCAAGCAAGGTGGCAGATCTGGGAGGCTGCTGGTCCCATTGCATAGTCAGGAAACTGAGCGTGAACAGGAAGTAGAAATCAGCTATCCCCCCCCAAGGCCCACCTCCAGTGACCTACTTCCTCTAGCAAGGCTCCACCTCCTAAAAGTTCAATGACCTTTAGTGCCCTGAGCTGGAGACCAAGTGTTCAAGTGCACGAGACTCATTCATACCTCAATAGTTACCAAGTATTATTGATGTGGGAGTCCCCTCTGTACGCTGTGATTACCACTAATGAATAATGAAACTGCTTTGGACCTATAGCAGGGCAGAACTTACCTAGGCGGGAAAAATTAAACTGAATGCTGGGAGAAATAAAGGCGGAGTTAGAGAGAAGCCATGGAGCCACTGGAGAGAGAAGCTAGAAACTTTACCCAGCAAGCCACGGTCACATGGCAATATACAGATTAATAGAAATGGGTTAGATTAATATAAGAGTTAGCCAATAAGAAGCTAAAACTAATGGGCCATGCAGTGATTTAATTAATACAGTTTTATGTGATTATTTCGGGTCTAAGCTAGCCAGGCATCAGGGAGCCAACAAACGGCCCTCCTCCAACAGACTGGCGGCTCCTTACAACATATTGTATATTTAAAAGTACACGCTGACTGTATACTTAAACCTTCAAAGTCTGTGACAAACAGATTTGGGACCAGTGATGCCACACAGCTGGTAGAGCTGTTGCCTAGCATGCTGGGATCTCTGGGTTTGAGACGCAGCACCACATCAGAAGTAGGAGTCTATAAGTCCTTGGGAGATGGAGGTGGGAAAGCATCCTCAGTGCTGCATCGTGTCCCTCCTGTGTGTGTGGAGAGCATTCTCAGTGCTGCGTGGTGTCCCTCCTGCGTGTGTGGAGAGCATCCTCAGTGCTGCGTGGTGTCCTTCCTGCGTGTGTGGAGAGCATCCTCAGTGCTGTGTGGTGTCCTTCCTGCGTGTGTGGAGAGCATCCTCAGTGCTGCGTGTGTCCCTCCTGCATGTGTGGAGAGCATTCTCAGTGCTGCATCGTGTCCCTCATGCGTGTGTGGAGTGCTTTGGGGGATCTGCTTCATGCTCCATTAGGGATTCACCAGCTGATTCCATCAAAATAGCAATTACAAACTGGAAATTCCTTAAAAACCCCTGTCATGCAGAAGACATGGCCTCCACTTCCAGTTATGGGAACCTGTGATTGGCAGCCTTTCTCTATTCCAGCTTCACATCACCACTTAAACCAACCAAAATACTCATCTTGCCAGAGAGTAAATTGCCACTCTGAAACATGAAAAACAGGGAAAGTATAGAATTCTGAATAACGGTCATTGTGAGCATCTAAGCACTGTGTGGTTGCGGGAATGAAGCAATTTGCATCTTGTTATGTTTCTGGACTTCTTGCTTTCATAATTATCGGAATACTTCAGATCATTAACGCTGCCAAATACAAATTAGAAAAATAAAAGTCTCCCAACTGACACAGACTTTTCCCAATCTCAACTCCAGGGCTCCAACTCCTAAAATTTTCTACATGGAAATAATCGTTTTTACTTTATTGAAATTACTTCTTTGAAGTCATAAGCTCCACTAAATATGTATATTTACAGCAATGAAACACCTGGTTTATCCCTTTCATAGAAGAGAAAGCCTGGTCTTGTCTTGATACAGTGTGGACAGAAAGTGACACCCTGTCATCTGCCCTTCCTCGGTGATGATAAAGACCAATCAAAAGACAGAAGCAATCCCGAGGGTGCACGGCCTCCAAAGAGATTGACTAATTCTCTGAAACGGAGGGCCTTCTTGTTTGTGATCACATATTAGAGGTGCTTTACTCTTGTAGACAGAGCTAGAGAGCTACCTAGATAATAAGATTATAAGCTAAAAATGAGATAAGCCATTTCTGGGATAGTATATTGTGCAGAGAATGGGAGTATTATTGATGGTGGTCATCCTTACACAATGTATACATGCACCAAACCAACACATTCTCAATCCTGACTATGTAAAATTTGTTAATTAAATATAATATTTTAAAGTAAAAAGAGGACAAGATCAGAGACAAAAGGAAACTGCAGGGTGTCGCCTCCATGGAGTAAGGGATGAGGAGAGTCAAGTTGGTGACATGGAGCCATAGAGCTGGAAAGGGCAGAATCTACAAGGAGCTGAGCTGCAGCCTGCCCAGAGACATGGGCATCAACATTGATGACCAAATCCCCTGGAGGAGAGCAGCCTGGGAAGTACCACAGGCCACGGAAGTCAGGGTCTCCGAAGTGGAGAAGCCCAATAGACAGAACTGAGAGGGGTTGGGCAGTACTAAAGAGGTGAGGATTTCATACTGCAGAGTCTACCCAAGCACCCCTAGGCCTTTGTCCATTTGATGGTATGATTGTTTCAATGTCTTTGCATAAATTTCAAAAATAGCCTTTATAAAAATCAGTGTAAGAAAGCATAGACATATGAGCGGCCCCTGTATCATTTCATCCATAATTAAAGCCTTCTCTTAGGACTGGGGTGCCCTGGTACAGACAAATGAGGCCATTTAGGGATACTCTAGCTGACTGCTGGCATCAGTTTCAGATGACAAAGGTGTCATTGATGTCTCCATTTGGAAGGACAATGTCGTAGGAGACCGACTCATTCCAGGGCTCTACTTCTACAGGGCCTCCTGTGATCTAAGCTTCCTGATTTGCCACACCAAGGCTAGAGTCTGGCAGCCTGGCTGGGGTCATAGAAATGCAGCTGAAACAAACAAATGTCAAATATATTTTATGAAATTTTAACCTATTTTTAAAATGACTGATTTAACTCTATTTTCTAAAGTTTATTGGAAAAAAAAACTTTAAAAATCCTGTGCCTTTTCTAAATAAATATTTATCAAACATCCATCCTGAGGTTAGCTTGGTCCTTGGTGTTCCCTGTTCTTCCTAAGAAAGAGGGTTATAGTCAGGGGTGTTCCTTTCATATGTATACCAAATTGTTCCACAAAGTTCACGCATATGAATTTATGTTTATGCACATTCCAACACACATGTGTGCATAAGAGTATAGTATATACATAAAATACATGCAGGGTTTTTAGATCACGCTGCTTTTCAGCTTTGTATCCTGGATTTTCCACCGAGAATATATAATCATTTAAATCAAACTGTCTGGAGCCTTGTGAACCACTGCAATGAGATGGCTTTTGTTTGTTTAAATGTACAGCCTCAGAAAGTCCATTGCTTTAGTGTTTAAATGCCAAGGTGCAGCTTTGATCTTCTTTGACAGTGCAGCCTACTTCGTGCTATTAGTTGTACATATTTAACTTTACTATTTATATTTGTTTTTAATTGGCACATTATAATTGCACGTATGTATGTGGTACAGTAGGCTTTATGGACACACTGAGCAATAATCAAATCAAGGTGCTTAGCACATTCATCATCTCATACAGGAATAATCTCTTTGTGTTGAGAATGTGCAGTGTCTTCCTGCTGTTTTGAAATATTCGATGTATGATTTTTTAAAAATCAAACATGCAGACTGTGGCTGCAGGTGAAAGTCAGTGTTCTCAATAGCTGTCTATTTCCTTGCGTTGGGCTTAGAATCACACAAAAGTGTCTTGCTGTTTGTGCTCCTGGCATGTGTTTTAGAGTGCTGTTCTGTGCTCCTGAAGCATTGTTGCTGAAGTGGACCTTCGACTATTTCTGCTGAGATTCCTGGATTGTGCTGGATAGGAGGTGCGGCACAGAGTAATAGGAGTAGATGAGAAAAACCAGCGTGGAGTGGGTCTGTCATTCCGGATCAGGAAGTTCTTCAGTCAGGGTCATCCAGAGAAACAGAACCAAGAAGAGTACATGTGAAGCATAAAACACAAGGACACAGGAGTTCACACAGTGCACACACAAGGACACAGGAGTTCACACAGTGCACACACAGGGACACAGGAGTTCACACAGTGTACACACAAGGACACAGGAGTTCACACAGTGCACACACAAGGACACAGGAGTTCACACAGTGCACACACAAGGACACAGGAGTTCACACAGTGCATGCACAAAGACACAGGAGTTCACACAGTGCACACACAAGGACACAGGAGTTCACACAGTGCACACACAAGGACACAGGAGTTCACACAGTGCACACACAAGGACACAGGAGTTCACACAGTGCACACACAAGGACACAGGAGTTCACACAGTGCACACACAGGGACACAGGAGTTCACACAGTGCACACACAAGGACACAGGAGTTCACACAGTGCACACACAAGGACACAGGAGTTCATACAGTGCACACACAAGGACACAGGAGATCACACAGTGCACACACAAGGACACAGGAGTTCATACAGTGCACACACAGGGACACAGGAGTTCATACAGTGCACACACAGGGACACAGGAGTTCACACAGTGCACACACAAGGACACAGGAGTTCACACAGTGCACACACAAGGACACAGGAGATCACACAGTGCACACACAAGGACACAGGAGTTCATACAGTGCACACACAAGGACACAGGAGTTCACACAGTGCACACACAAGGACACAGGAGTTCACACAGTGCAAACACAAGGACACAGGAGTTCACACAGTGCACACACAAGGACACAGGAGTTCACACAGTGTACACACAAGGACACAGGAGTTCACACAGTGCACACACAAGGACACAGGAGTTCACACAGTGCACACACAAGGACACAGGAGTTCACACAGTGCACACACAAATACACAGGAGTTCATACAGTGTACACACAAGGACACAGGAGTTCATACAGTGTACACACAAGGACACAGGAGTTCACACAGTGCACACACAAAGACACAGGAGTTCACACAGTGCACACACAAGGACACAGGAGTTCACACAGTGCACACACAGGGACACAGGAGTTCACACAGTGCACACACAAGGACACAGGAGTTCACACAGTGCACACACAAGGACACAGGAGTTCATACAGTGCACACACAAGGACACAGGAGTTCACACAGTGCACACACAGGGACACAGGAGTTCACACAGTGCACACACAAGGACACAGGAGTTCATACAGTGCACACACAAGGACACAGGAGTTCACACAGTGCACACACAAGGACACAGGAGTTCACACAGTGCACACACAAGGACACAGGAGTTCACACAGTGCACGCACAAGGACACAGGAGTTCACACAGTGCACACACAAGGACACAGGAGTTCACACAGTGTACACACAAGGACACAGGAGTTCACACAGTGCACACACAAGGACACAGGAGTTCACACAGTGCACACACAAGGACACAGGAGTTCACACAGTGCATGCACAAGGACACAGGAGTTCACACAGTGCACACACAGGGACACAGGAGTTCACACAGTGCACACACAAGGACACAGGAGTTCACACAGTGCACACACAAGGACACAGGAGTTCACACAGTGCACACACAAGGACACAGGAGTTCACACAGTGCACACACAAGGACACAGGAGTTCACACAGTGCACACACAAGGACACAGGAGTTCACACAGTGCATGCACAAGGACACAGGAGTTCACACAGTGCACACACAAGGACACAGGAGTTCATACAGTGCACACACAGGGACACAGGAGTTCACACAGTGCACACACAAGGACACAGGAGTTCACACAGTGCACACACAAGGACACAGGAGTTCACACAGTGCACACACAAGGACACAGGAGTTCACACAGTGTACGCACAAAGACACAGGAGTTCACACAGTGCACACACAAGGACACAGGAGTTCATACAGTGCACACACAAGGACACAGGAGTTCACACAGTGCACACACAAGGACACAGGAGTTCACACAGTGCACACACAAGGACACAGGAGTTCACACAGTGCATGCACAAAGACACAGGAGTTCACACAGTGCACACACAAGGACACAGGAGTTCACACAGTGCACACACAAGGACACAGGAGTTCACACAGTGCACACACAAGGACACAGGAGTTCACACAGTGTACGCACAAGGACACAGGAGTTCACACAGTGCACACACAGGGACACAGGAGTTCATACAGTGCACACACAAGGACACAGGAGTTCACACAGTGTACACACAAGGACACAGGAGTTCACACAGTGCACACACAAGGACACAGGAGTTCACACAGTGCACACACAAGGACACAGGAGTTCACACAGTGCACACACAAGGACACAGGAGTTCACACAGTGCACACACAAGGACACAGGAGTTCACACAGTGCATGCACAAAGACACAGGAGTTCACACAGTGCACACACAAGGACACAGGAGTTCACACAGTGTACACACAAGGACACAGGAGTTCACACAGTGCACACACAAGGACACAGGACTTCACACAGTGCACACACAAGGACACAGGAGATCACACAGTGCACACACAAGGACACAGGAGTTCACACAGTGCACACACAAGGACACAGGAGTTCACACAGTGCACACACAAGGACACAGGAGTTCACACAGTGCACACACAAGGACACAGGAGTTCACACAGTGCACACACAAGGACACAGGAGTTCACACAGTGTACACACAAGGACACAGGAGTTCACACAGTGCACACACAAGGACACAGGAGTTCACACAGTGCACACACAAGGACACAGGAGTTCACACAGTGCACACACAAATACACAGGAGTTCATACAGTGTACACACAAGGACACAGGAGTTCATACAGTGTACACACAAGGACACAGGAGTTCACACAGTGCACACACAAGGACACAGGAGTTCACACAGTGCACACACAAGGACACAGGAGTTCACACAGTGCACACACAGGGACACAGGAGTTCACACAGTGCACACACAAGGACACAGGAGTTCACACAGTGCACGCACAAGGACACAGGAGTTCACACAGTGCACACACAAGGACACAGGAGTTCACACAGTGTACACACAAGGACACAGGAGTTCACACAGTGCACACACAAGGACACAGGAGTTCACACAGTGCACACACAAGGACACAGGAGTTCACACAGTGCATGCACAAGGACACAGGAGTTCACACAGTGCACACACAGGGACACAGGAGTTCACACAGTGCACACACAAGGACACAGGAGTTCACACAGTGCACACACAAGGACACAGGAGTTCACACAGTGCACACACAAGGACACAGGAGTTCACACAGTGCACACACAAGGACACAGGAGTTCACACAGTGCACACACAAGGACACAGGAGTTCACACAGTGCATGCACAAGGACACAGGAGTTCACACAGTGCACACACAAGGACACAGGAGTTCATACAGTGCACACACAGGGACACAGGAGTTCACACAGTGCACACACAAGGACACAGGAGTTCACACAGTGCACACACAAGGACACAGGAGTTCACACAGTGCACACACAAGGACACAGGAGTTCACACAGTGTACGCACAAAGACACAGGAGTTCACACAGTGCACACACAAGGACACAGGAGTTCATACAGTGCACACACAAGGACACAGGAGTTCACACAGTGCACACACAAGGACACAGGAGTTCACACAGTGCACACACAGGGACACAGGAGTTCACACAGTGCATGCACAAAGACACAGGAGTTCACACAGTGCACACACAAGGACACAGGAGTTCACACAGTGCACACACAAGGACACAGGAGTTCACACAGTGCACACACAAGGACACAGGAGTTCACACAGTGTACGCACAAGGACACAGGAGTTCACACAGTGCACACACAGGGACACAGGAGTTCATACAGTGCACACACAAGGACACAGGAGTTCACACAGTGTACACACAAGGACACAGGAGTTCACACAGTGCACACACAAGGACACAGGAGTTCACACAGTGCACACACAAGGACACAGGAGTTCACACAGTGCACACACAAGGACACAGGAGTTCACACAGTGCACACACAAGGACACAGGAGTTCACACAGTGCACACAAAAGGACACAGGAGTTCATACAGTGTACACACAAGGACACAGGAGTTCACACAGTGTACACACAAGGACACAGGAGTTCATACAGTGTACACACAAGGACACAGGAGTTCACACAGTGCACACACAGGGACACAGGAGTTCATACAGTGCACACACAAGGACACAGGAGTTCACACAGTGCATGCACAAGGACACAGGAGTTCACACAGTGCACACACAAGGACACAGGAGTTCACACAGTGCACACACAAGGACACAGGAGTCCACACAGTGCATGCACAAGGACACAGGAGTTCACACAGTGCATGCACAAGGACACAGGAGTTCACACAGTGCACACACAAGGACACAGGAGTTCACACAGTGCACACACAAGGACACAGGAGTTCATACAGTGCACACACAAGGACACAGGAGTTCACACAGTGCACACACAAGGACACAGGAGTTCACACAGTGCACACACAAGGACACAGGAGTTCATACAGTGCACACACAAGGACACAGGAGTTCACACAGTGCACACACAAGGACACAGGAGTTCACACAGTGCACACACAGGGACACAGGAGTTCACACAGTGCACACACAAGGACACAGGAGTTCACACAGTGCACACACAAGGACACAGGAGTTCACACAGTGCACACACAAGGACACAGGAGTTCACACAGTGCACACACAAGGACACAGGAGTTCACACAGTGCACACACAAGGACACAGGAGTTCACACAGTGCACACACAGGGACACAGGAGTTCACACAGTGTACACACACAAGGACACAGGAGTTCACACAGTGCACACACAGGGACACAGGAGTTCACACAGTGTACACACACAAAGACACAGGAGTTCACACAGTGCACACACAGGGACACAGGAGTTCACACAGTGCACACACAAGGACACAGGAGTTCACACAGTGCACACACAAGGACACAGGAGTTCACACAGTGCACACACAGGGACACAGGAGTTCACACAGTGTACACACACAAAGACACAGGAGTTCACACAGTGCATGCACAAAGACACAGGAGTTCACACAGTGTACACACAAGGACACAGGAGTTCACACAGTGCACACACAAGGACACAGGAGTTCACACAGTGTACGCACAAGGACACAGGAGTTCACACAGTGCACACACAAGGACACAGGAGTTCACACAGTGCACACACAAGGACACAGGAGTTCACACAGTGCACACACAAGGACACAGGAGTTCACACAGTGCACACACAAGGACACAGGAGTTCACACAGTGCACACACAAGGACACAGGAGTTCACACAGTGCACACACAAGGACACAGGAGTTCACACAGTGCACACACAAGGACACAGGAGTTCACACAGTGCATGCACAAAGACACAGGAGTTCACACAGTGCATGCACAAAGACACAGGAGTTCACACAGTGCACACACAAGGACACTTGAGTTCACACAGTGCACACACAAGGACACAGGAGTTCATACAGTGCACACACAAGGACACAGGAGTTCACACAGTGTACACACAAGGACACAGGAGTTCACACAGTGCACACACAAGGACACAGGAGTTCACACAGTGCACACACAAGGACACAGGAGTCCACACAGTGTACGCACAAAGACACAGGAGTTCACACAGTGCACACACAAGGACACAGGAGTTCACACAGTGTACACACAAGGACACAGGAGTTCATACAGTGTACACACAAGGACACAGGAGTTCACACAGTGCACACACAAGGACACAGGAGTTCACACAGTGCACACACAGGGACACAGGAGTTCACACAGTGTACACACAAGGACACAGGAGTTCACACAGTGCACACACAAGGACACAGGAGTTCACACAGTGCACAGACAGGGACACAGGAGTTCATACAGTGCACACACAAGGACACAGGAGTTCACACAGTGCACACACAAGGACACAGGAGTTCACACAGTGCACACACAAGGACACAGGAGTTCACACAGTGCACACACAAGGACACAGGAGTTCACACAGTGCACGCACAAGGACACAGGAGTCCACACAGTGCATGCACAAGGACACAGGAGTTCACACAGTGCATGCACAAGGACACAGGAGTTCACACAGTGCACACACAAGGACACAGGAGTTCACACAGTGCACACACAAGGACACAGGAGTTCACACAGTGCACACACAAGGACACTTGAGTTCACACAGTGCACACACAAGGACACAGGAGTTCACACAGTGCACACACAAGGACACAGGAGTTCACACAGTGCACACACAAGGACACAGGAGTTCATACAGTGCACACACAAGGACACAGGAGTTCACACAGTGCACACACAAGGACACAGGAGTTCACACAGTGCACACACAAGGACACAGGAGTTCATACAGTGCACACACAAGGACACAGGAGTTCACACAGTGCACACACAAGGACACAGGAGTTCACACAGTGCACACACAGGGACACAGGAGTTCACACAGTGCACACACAAGGACACAGGAGTTCACACAGTGCACACACAAGGACACAGGAGTTCACACAGTGCACACACAAGGACACAGGAGTTCACACAGTGCACACACAAGGACACAGGAGTTCACACAGTGCACACACAAGGACACAGGAGTTCACACAGTGCACACACAGGGACACAGGAGTTCACACAGTGTACACACACAAGGACACAGGAGTTCACACAGTGCACACACAGGGACACAGGAGTTCACACAGTGTACACACACAAAGACACAGGAGTTCACACAGTGCACACACAGGGACACAGGAGTTCACACAGTGCACACACAAGGACACAGGAGTTCACACAGTGCACACACAAGGACACAGGAGTTCACACAGTGCACACACAGGGACACAGGAGTTCACACAGTGTACACACACAAAGACACAGGAGTTCACACAGTGCATGCACAAAGACACAGGAGTTCACACAGTGTACACACAAGGACACAGGAGTTCACACAGTGCACACACAAGGACACAGGAGTTCACACAGTGTACGCACAAGGACACAGGAGTTCACACAGTGCACACACAAGGACACAGGAGTTCACACAGTGCACACACAAGGACACAGGAGTTCACACAGTGCACACACAAGGACACAGGAGTTCACACAGTGCACACACAAGGACACAGGAGTTCACACAGTGCACACACAAGGACACAGGAGTTCACACAGTGCACACACAAGGACACAGGAGTTCACACAGTGCACACACAAGGACACAGGAGTTCACACAGTGCATGCACAAAGACACAGGAGTTCACACAGTGCATGCACAAAGACACAGGAGTTCACACAGTGCACACACAAGGACACTTGAGTTCACACAGTGCACACACAAGGACACAGGAGTTCATACAGTGCACACACAAGGACACAGGAGTTCACACAGTGTACACACAAGGACACAGGAGTTCACACAGTGCACACACAAGGACACAGGAGTTCACACAGTGCACACACAAGGACACAGGAGTCCACACAGTGTACGCACAAAGACACAGGAGTTCACACAGTGCACACACAAGGACACTTGAGTTCACACAGTGCACACACAAGGACACAGGAGTTCATACAGTGTACACACAAGGACACAGGAGTTCACACAGTGCACACACAAGGACACAGGAGTTCATACAGTGTACACACAAGGACACAGGAGTTCACACAGTGCACACACAAGGACACAGGAGTTCACACAGTGCACACACAAGGACACAGGAGTTCACACAGTGTACACACAAGGACACAGGAGTTCACACAGTGCACACACAAGGACACAGGAGTTCACACAGTGCACACACAAGGACACAGGAGTTCACACAGTGCACACACAAGGACACAGGAGTTCACACAGTGCACACACAAGGACACAGGAGTTCACACAGTGCACACACAAGGACACAGGAGTTCACACAGTGCACACACAAGGACACAGGAGTTCACACAGTGCACACACAAGGACACAGGAGTTCACACAGTGCACACACAAGGACACAGGAGTTCACACAGTGCACACACAAGGACACAGGAGTTCACACAGTGCACACACAGGGACACAGGAGTTCACACAGTGCACACACAAGGACACAGGAGTTCACACAGTGCACACACAAGGACACAGGAGTTCACACAGTGCATGCACAAGGACACAGGAGTTCACACAGTGCACACACAAGGACACAGGAGTTCACACAGTGTACACACAAGGACACAGGAGTTCACACAGTGTACACACAAGGACACAGGAGTTCACACAGTGCACACACAAGGACACAGGAGTTCACACAGTGCATGCACAAGGACACAGGAGTTCATACAGTGCACACACAAGGACACAGGAGTTCACACAGTGCACACACAAGGACACAGGAGTTCATACAGTGCACACACAAGGACACAGGAGTTCACACAGTGCACACACAAGGACACAGGAGTTCATACAGTGCACACACAAGGACACAGGAGTTCACACAGTGCACACACAAGGACACAGGAGTTCATACAGTGCACACACAAGGACACAGGAGTTCATACAGTGCACACACAAGGACACAGGAGTTCACACAGTGCATGCACAAGGACACAGGAGTTCACACAGTGCACACACAAGGACACAGGAGTTCACACAGTGCACACACAAGGACACAGGAGTTCATACAGTGCACACACAAGGACACAGGAGTAAGGGGTACACTCATCCATTGCTGGTGGGAATGCAAACTTGTGCAACCACTTTGGAAAGCAGTGTGGCAGTTTCTCAGGAAATTCAGGATCAACTTACCCCTGGACCCAGCAATACCACTCTTGGGAATATACCCAAGAGATGCACTATCATACAACAAAATTATATGCTCAACTATGTTCATAGCAGCATTGTTTCTAATAGTCAGGTACAAGTTCTTATAACTAATCAAAACCCAGAAGAAAATTCAGGAGTATCTACAGGCAAACCTCCATGCCAGCTTGTCTTTTTAAACTTATTTTTATCTATCTATGTGTGTATTCACAAGTGAGTGGAGGTGCTAACTGAGGCCAGCAGGGAGCAGCAGATCACATGGAGCTGAGTTTACAGGAGGTCGTGGGTCATCTCACATGGCTTTGGAAGGACAGTAAGGGCTTTCAACTGGTGAACCTTCTTTCTGGCCCCACGGCTGTGTTTTCTTAACAAGGTATTTTGTTTGAATTAGAGCAAAGGTTGTGTGTGTGTGTGTGTGTGTGTGTGTGTGTGTGTGTGTGTCTGATAGCTGAAGCTGATTGTAAAGATTTACTGGTCCTGTCATTCCAGCTCTGTATCCCCATGGGAGTGCTTAGGGTACATCCTTACTTAACTTTGGTGCAGTGTTTTGTGGTAACTACCATGCATGCCATAACATGCCATGCATGGTAACTGTCTAACCAAGAACCAAAGAATTCAGCTCAAACTGCACAATTGGGAAACGGTGTGCAGGTGTTGCCGTCCCAACTGATCCCACGGTGCTGACTTGTGCATGGGTTTTCTTCATGCAGCAGAGTGTCTTGGTTACAGAACAGAGTGACCTTTGGCTGAAAGAAACAGAAATGAGCAATCGGCTATGATGGTAGGAGGTGGGAATATTCTAGAGACTATTCTAAAGGTATTTGAAGGGCAAATCAGCATGTGCCATGAATCCTGCTTTGAGACAAGTAGATATGTGATATTAATGCCAAAGTTGTTCTTCAGTAACCTCAGACTATAGATTCTGAACCGTGCAATGGACTCCATGAACAATGGCTGGGAATTAACCCACAGAGACAGTCAACATTGTACACAGACCACATCATAATCCCTCAAGGAACACACAACTTTTTCGCTGCTTGGTGTGACCCCTCCCTGTGACGTAAACATGTACATGCCAAAGTGCTGCCACATTCATTACCCTTCACCCAATAAGAAGGAATGCTGCATGCCTGATCCCAGGTGTCAGGGTGATCGCCCACATTCTTGCATACTGTAAAGGATGCTCAAGGCTTGTCCTCAAATGGCTTTGTCACTATCAAATGTTCCTGCTGCATTTCCTGAGCCTCACAAACAGCTTCCCCCATCTTTCCTCAATCACACCATAAACACAGCCTCAGAGTACATCAGTCAGAGGTGGGAAGAGGAGAGAAGCAGCCCCCAGTGTCATCTGTCCTCTCTCCCTTGACTCTGCAGAGGCAGCTTACACATAGAACTGTTTTCATGAGTTGCAGGAAGCCAACTGCTGCTCACTCACCTGCAAGTCACAGTTGACAGAAGAAATCGAAACCAGATTCTTTTCACATTTTTCTGAGAGTCATCTTTTAAAAGTGAGGGGTAAGGGACACCAAAGTGGCTTTTCAGATTAAGCGTAAAGTGGGAAATGGCTTCCTGCTGCCGACATCCCAAAGTGATATCTGATAGCACAGAAGGGTTGCAGGAGCCGGAAAGTCGGGATTTCCATGGTTTACAGACAAAAGCACTTGGAGAATCTCTGTCTTTACGAAAGGAACTTGGCTTTTGATAAGAAGTTGTGCTGAGATATTTTCTGGGTTTGATTTTTCCATCGAGGTGTTTACTCCGAGTCCCCTTTCTGTCTAAAGTTTCAATTTTTGATGCATATTTTTATGCAATGACATTTTCATTTTAGAGAAGGGAGACCTCTAAATAAGGCCCGAATGCCCCTTGGTGTTGAATAAAGCTGTAAAACGTTATTAACACATCGTCACCTCTCGTGGCAACAACAGGCTAACAAATGAACCACAGGAAGTGAACTGTATGGAGTGTCTTTCTGCAGGCTGGGAATGTGTGTTGCTCTCATTGGTTGATAAATAAAGCTACTTTAGCCTATGGCAAGGCAGAATAGAGCCATACAGGAAATCTAAGGATTCAGGACCTGTGGAAAACGAAGTAATGCCATGGTCACATGGAAATCTATAGATTAATAGAAAAGAGTTCATTTAAGATGTAAGAGCTTTTTAGTAATAAGCCTGAGCCATTGGTCAAACATTTATAGTTAATATTAATCCTTTGAGTAGTTAATTTAAAAGCATCTGTGGGACTGGGCAGGATGAAAGGTCTCCATTTACAAACCACATCATGGAAGAAGGAGTACTTGGGGCTCAGATTTTCATCTCAGAACAGAACAAGGTCCAAGAGGCAATCCTGGCTATTTCCTGCCTGATCCTGTCTTCTGGGTGATACCAGGACCAACTCAATAACTGGGACTGTTTAGCTGGAATGGGACCAATGATGAATATCAGTGGTGAGCAAAGCAGCCGATGAGGTCCCTGCAGCAGAGAAGTTCTTCCCTAGCACACGTGTGGAATGTACCTAGGGATTGGTATCTTACGCATTCTCAGTGGCCATGGAAATTTTGCAAGTCACCAATAATGACATTGTATGACATCAATAATGACATTATCTTCTCTTTGTTGACGTCTCTGTCTCCATGCTCCCATTTCCCTGGCAGACAAATAACCCCCACAATAGCTCCACACTCAGAATCTATGATTATGTTACCTTAAACAGCAAAAGAGATTTTTCAGATGCCAATGAGGATATTGAGCTTAAAGACTACTCTGGATTATTCAGATAGACTCAGTCCATTGATACCAGACCATAGTGGAGACCCCTTTCTCAGTAGCCAGGAACCTCCCTTGGCGTACTTAAAAGATGAATCAGATTACAGAATGTGGCTGTCATTCCATGAATATCTGGCATTGTGCCACAAACCTCAGCACGCTGGAGGCTAAAGTAGGAATTCCATAAGCCTGAGGCCAGCTTGGGTTACAGAGAGAGCTCCAGACCATCCTGGGCTACAGAGAGAGTTCCAGGCCAGCCTGGGCTACAGAGAGAGCTCCAGACCATCCTGGGCTACAGAGAGAGCTCCAGGCCAGCCTGGGTTACAGAGAGAGTTTCAGTCCAGCCTGGGCTACAGAGAGAGCTTCAGTCCAGCCTGGGCTACAGGGAGATCCCCAGGCCAGCCTGGGCTCATATCGAGCCTGTTCTTGCCCACCGTCTCCTAAAGGACATCTGCAGACAGTGTTGCAGGGGTGACGTATATGTTGGGGGAGGGGAGTGTAGGGCCTATGGCAGGAGGGAGTCTGAAAGGAGGCATCCTTGCAGCTTGTGGCAGCTCTAATAAAGAACACAAGTTCGCTGCTGTGCAAGGGTGTGGAGGCTGAAACTCTGAGCTCAAGGTGCCAGCTGCGTCGCTCTCCATCCAGAGGCTCCAGAAAGTCCCCCTGACTCTCCATGCCACAGTCCTGGTGACATCCTTGGCTTGTGGCTGTATCACGATAAGCTCTGCCTCAGAGTCACCCTGAGCCTCTTTCCCGGGTCTTTATTATGACACCCGCATCCCAGTACAGAGACAGCTCCACGGTACCTGTAAGAAGCCCAGGCTGGGCCCCTTGCTCTCCACAGAGTTCAGTCCTCTACTTCAAACACATATTGGTGTCTCTCCTGACTGCCGAGAGTGACAGATGATCCACAGTGTAGTCTGTAATTGCAAAGGGATTATAGGAAAAGGGCACATTCACCCAGCCAGCCTGTGATCTGTTGTCTTCCACGAATGTGCTGAGTCTCACAAGCCGTGGACAGGTGGAGGCATCTCTGTGCCCTCCGTGTTTGCCATGTGAGGATCTGTGCTACCCAGGAATCAGAGCTTGGGGTAACTAGGACCCAGCAGACCCAGGTTGAGATGACACTGGAGAATGTCACCTCCGGTTCAGTGTGCACAATAGACCGCAAGCTCTCAGAGGTGACAGGCCACTACGTTTTACTTTAATGACAACTTTGCAGTGGCACGCTCAGCTCTAAACCTGGCGAAGGGCTCTGCTCAGGTGCCTGTCTGTCCACAGGATGGGTAGGTTTCTCCAGCTTGTAGGGTTGCTCCTTTCATCTCAGCAGGGCCTGGCACCCATAAACACAGTAAGGGAAACACTAAGTGATACTGAATTTAATTGAAATGAGATCTGAGAAGGGAGGATCCAGAGCCAGCAATTATGTTCCAAAAGTGAACCCCCTGCTGATGGTGTTTTCATTTTTCTTGCTTTAAAGAACCTGTAATGGAAATAATGCTTGATAGAAACAGCGCAAATTCTCTCTGAGGGTGGTGAGACTGCAAAGCCCCATCAGGAAGGATGCTGTAGAGAAGAAGAGTCAGCGCCGACTAGCACGCCATCGTCTGGACTGCACCCAGCTCCTCTGACCTGCTGGCAGACACAGTTCTCTGTGAATTAATGTGTCTGTGTTGAGATGTATTATACTGGCCTCTCTGGACTTATTTCAACCCCAGAGCCTTCTCTTACCCACACGTCTAACCTACACAAATTATATCGGACATACTCGTTTATGAGTCTGTCTGTTGAAGGATTGCAGTGGGCCTGGCTTGACGGGCAGCGAGATGCCCATACTGACAGCTCAACTTCTTTCCCGCTGTGGTGTGGTCATTGACGGGCTCCTCCCAGGATCAGAGCAGCTGTCTTCCTCCAGTTGAAGGTCTGCATCCTCTAAGAGAAACTCTGCTCCAGTCCCTCAGACCAAGTTTTCCTAGTACTGAGGAAGACTCTCAGTCTTCCTCAACTGTGGTCAACCCCATAAAGAGCCTTCCAGCAAACTCTCCTTGGTCACAGCGCTAACGATACCATCTAGACACTACCTGTTCTGCTTGCAGAACACTGAGAAGCCAATCACAAAGTGACTCAGAAACTTTCTCCCTGATAAGCAACTTTTATAGTACTGGAAGTTTCTATGTAGGTTGCTGGGGGATGGGGTGGTGACATCAAATTCCTTACCTAGTCCTGGATCCTGCATGGTACAATACTTAAGTTCCAGGAATGTTGTGCCTTTTGGGACAATACTTTTTGGATGTTTACCAGAGTAAACAATGATTTTCTGATTGTATTTAAGCCCTTTACCTCAGAAAGAATGTTACATTTGATTCCATACATTTGGTCAAAAACCCATGACTAGGGAGAACATAAACTAAGGAGGAACCTATTGGCCTTGTTTAATTAAAGTTCTTGTTGTCAGACTACCTTTCTAATATTTATGTCTCGACCCACAGACTTGTGCTGCCCTTGGCCTTGAGCAGAGACGCGTCTTTTTGCAATGAGCAGTGGTTAAAGCAGAGACTTATAACTGGCTAAACAGTTCTGAAAATAAGTGATTCAGTCATATATAAGTAATCTATACCACCTCTAATCTCTTTTCAAGGCTCCAGGAGCATCACAGAGATGTGGGCAGAAAGAACGTCAGAGCTAGAAAACTGGGAGGAGTCATGTGATCTGTCTTCTGGGGATGGTACAGTTGATGCATGCATCATCTCTAAATAACTCCAGGCACTTGCATGAGGCCTGAAGAAGATCAAGCATGTCAGAATTCAAGCATAGGTGGAGGAGGATTTCCCAATCTCCCATCCCTAGATCAGGAACTATTGGAAATTGATGTTTGCTAAGGGGAGGCTCCTCCCACCCCCTATGATGTCCTCCAGGCTAATCCTGAATACAGCAACTATTCCTTTACAGTCATCCATACAGCTGGAAGCAGCCTCGATAGTGCCCTAGGATAAAGGAAATGGACTTAGGGGGGAACTAGGAAGTCTCTAATATACATTTTAAATTTTGATGTCTGCAGAAAACAGGTAGCTTGCCCAATCGTAGGACGGTCTGCATCCTGCACTGAGATGCTGCAAGGAGAGACTCAGCATTGTGTACAACCAGCTGGGGCCCATGGCAGGAGGCACAGGATTTTACCAACCCTGTAGCAAAAGTGTTGTGGCTTTGAAATACTGATCTACTCAAGGGCACTTCTGTGCTCAAGATCAAAGAGAAGTGCAGCTTTGTGGCCATGTGTCCCTGTGTCCACACAGAGGTAATAGGGTGTCTGAGCCTTGCTGTGGTGTGTCCCTGTGTCCACACAGAGGGAGGAGGGTGTCTGAGCATTGCTGTGGTGTGTCCCTGAGTCCACACAGAGGGAGGAGGGTGTCTGAGCATTGCTGTGCTATGTCCCTGTGTCCACACAGAGGTAATAGGGTGTCTGAACATTGCTGTGCTGTGTCCCTGTGTCCACACAGGGGGAGGAGGGTGTCTGAGCATTGCTGTGGTGTGTCCCTGTGTCCACACAGAGGTAATAGGGTGTCTGAGAATTGCTGTGGTGTGTCCCTGTGTCCACACAGAGGGATGAGAGTGTCTGAGAATTGCTGTGCTATGTCCCTGTGTCCACACAGAGGGAGGAGGATGTCTGAGCATTGCTGTGGTGCGTCCTTGAGTCCACACAGAGGTAATAGGGTGTCTGAGAATTGCTGTGCTATGTCCCTGTGTCCACACAGAGGGATGAGGGTGTCTGAGCATTACTGTGGTGTGTCCCTGTGTCCACACAGAGGGAGGAGGGTGTCTGAGCATTGCTGTGGTGTGTCCCTGTGTCCACACAGAGGGAGGAGGGTGTCTGAGCATTGCTGTGGTGTGTCCCTGAGTCTATACAGAAGTAGGAGGATGTTTGACTGTAGATGTGATTCCTATAGAATTTTCATGTTTTTAATATTTTAATATTCCAGGAGTGACAATAAGACCTCTACAGTGTGGAAATACAGTCCTGAGCTGGGGCAATTTAGAGGGAACATCTGAAGAACACAGATCAGATATGCCACTTGGGGTCCACTTTACTGGGTCTTTAGAGAGACTTGTTTTATGTGAAGTGAATTTCTGTTAAGTTTCCAAGTGCAAGACCTTGTGAATTTTCTTGCAGGGAAGCTCTGATACAGCAAGTTGGATAGATGCTTTCTTTTTAAAAAAAATTTATTCTTCTCCATAAATAATATATATTCATATACTATAACATATAGTATATGTAATATATCATAATTTCCCTCCCTTCTTCCCTCCTAGTCCCCCCACTTTCCCATCTCCTTTCCCCTCAGAAAAGGGCAGGCTTCCCAAGCCATCAACCAAACATGGCATACCAGGTTATAATAAGATTAGGCAACTCTCCCTCGTAAGTGGGACGGACTTGAAAGGCATACCTGGTGGCCAATACAGCAGCAGAGAAGATGCTGGTAGTGACAAGCTTTTTAGGACATCTCCCTGGACAACCCTCTCAACACCTGCAGAGGACCTGGTGTGGTCAAGCGTGCATGGTCACCTTCCTGCCATGTCTCACTCCCCAAAGCCAACTCTCCCCAAAGGATCTGCTGCTCTTGGACCCTTGGCTCCTCCTTCCTTTAAGGACACTGAAATGCTTCATCTAGGACATATTCTAGACCACTTTATGCAAAGAGGCCAATAACAACTTCATTCTCTGGAGGGACTGATCTGGCTAGTTTTATGTCAACTTGAGAGGCGGGAACTTCAGCTGAGGAAACACCCTCATAAGACTGGGCTATCCTCAAGTCTGTAAGGCATTTCTTTAATTAGTGATTAAGGGGGAGAGTCTGGCCCATTGTGGGTGGGGCCATCCCAGGACTGGTGGTTCTGAGTTCTATAAGAGAGCAGGCTGAGAAAGCCATGGGAAACAATAACAGCACTCTTTCATGGCCTCTGCATCCAGAATCCTGCCCTGTTTGAGTTCCTGTCCAGACATCCTTTGATGATGAACAATGATGTGGAAGTATAAAACCAAATAAACCCCTTTCTCCCCCAAACTGTTTTGGTCATGGTGTTTCATCACCATGATTGTAAGACAGTGATTGTAATGTGTTCATTCTCATTATACACAAATCCTTAAAGTGCTCATTTCCAGTGTTTGTGACCTATTTAATCTAACCCCCCTTCTCCAGTCATTTCTATAACAGACATCTCATGCATCTTAGCAAGAGTATTAGGAACAGAGCTGGAAAGCTGGAAAAGCCTGATGTTGTCTTAGCCATTTAAAAAAAAAGTATTAATGAGTTAGGAAAGAAAAAAATGAGGGGTTGTAAGGCAAACTGGGAGGCTCAAAACTACACAATAAATTCCATGAGGCAACCATGCTTGCTAAGTTAGAAGAAAAGTTAAAGGAAAAAGCAACTGTGCAGAGACTGCCTGGTAGAGGACCAGCTGGTGTGAGCCCTGGCAGAGTCGCATTGCACGTGCTCAGGCACCCCAAACCTCAACACCCAGGCAGGAAGCAATGATTCCAAGCCACCACACTGCGGAAAGTTAACAGACAATCTCACGCAGGTCCCGAGGACCATAAAAATCCATAGCACCATGTCAGTGACACTAAGACTCATACAATTTAGCAGCTGGGCAGGTATCCAGGACTGGGCAGACCCACACTGGGTGGAGGTAAACAATGGAAGACAGAAAAGGGCAATTGTCAGGTTACTGCCAATTTGAATCAAATCATGTCTGTCATCTATTACACAATACAAACTCCAAAGGCTGTGAGTCACCTTGGGGCTGTGAGGTGATCTGGTCCCCTGCTGTCCTGTGCTCCTAACCCCGCCATTCCCCCCCTGCTGTCCTGTGCTCCTAACCCCGCCATTCCCCCCCCTGCTGTCCTGTGCTCCTAACCCCGCCATTCCCCCCCCTGCTGTCCTGTGCTCCTAACCCCGCCATTCCCCTCCACAGCTCTGTGTCACCGTCCAGCAAGGCTTTCTCACTGTCTCTTTATTGAAATGCGTTCTGAAGAGCATGTCTTCTTCTGTCACTTGAATTGACACAGGCCTCATTCTGAAGGCAGCCATCACCCTCCCGGCATCTCCTGCATTAGAGCAGGGAAGACCCTAGACAAGCAGCCTCTGCATGTGTAGCCCTCCCTCCGTCTGACTCCCCAGCAGCCAGTCTCGGTGAGAGTTCTGAAGCCATGATGTTTTTCTGGCCATTGTCTGCCTGTGTGTCTCCTTGACTGTGCACACCCTGGCAGCAGGTGATTTTTGTCATGAATCTGTTTCTCGAGTGCTTTGAGAAGTGCCCTGTACTTGGTGACAGACAGCGGAGTGAGACGGAACATTTAGAGACCGTGACTTTTGTGGAGACGAGAGTGGTGGGCGTTTCTTCCAGGGCCCTGAAACGTTGAAGACACACTCCCATCCTCTGCCTGATGCTTATTGATTTGGCTGCCTATTTTCAGCTCCTTCCATCTGAATCCATTTTCCCAAAGACCCATTCCTACCAGTAACACAAACGACTTTTAAAATGCTCTCCTGTTTCTCACACTCCCATAATTCCATTCAGAGATAAAGAGGGTTCTTCAGCAGGCCTCATTTTGACCGTGGCCTTTTTGGATAGCATTTAGTTTTGTCTAAGGGATACCTCTGAAATTTAATAAAACCCCAGATCTTGGCAAGAGGATAGCTTATTAACTGGATCTCTCTGCTGCAAAAATCTCCTATTAAATCTAATTAAAGGTCTGTTATTCTAGTCTGGAAGCCTGATGGGGGTTTCCATGCTCAAAGCGGCCTTACTTGCAGCTGTGTTCCTTACCCCGGCCTCTGTGAAGCACTCAGGGACTCGTTCTTCACAACTCACCTGCACCAGCATTCAAGGACACACCCAGGCTTCCCAGCTAATGTCACTGATCATCAGCTCTGCCCCCAAATACTCCACAAAGCCTCAAACCCATCCTCCCTGTCGCCACCTCTGCCTCTTCTGTGAAAGCACAGATAGTCCTTCTACTTCTCCTATAAGCCAGCCACCATCTACATGTCTGCTTTTGTGGTTCTGGATGCCCAGCTCCTCAGCTCTGATCCATGGGCAGCAACCCGGCTCTATCCACCTCCTAGGAGCTTCCTGTAGAAGTTCATGGAGCCTCATGCTCACCCAGTGCTAAATACAGACATATGTGAAGGCATGAGCAGAGACATAGAGACATGAGCACAGACATGGAGAAATGAGCACAGATATGGGGCATGAGCACAGACATGGAGCATGAACACAGACATGGGGCATGAGCACAGACATGGAGCATGAACACAGACATGGGGCATGAGCACAGACATGAAGACATGAGCATAGACATGGAAACATGAGCAAAGACATGGAGGCATGAGCACAGACATGGAGAAAGGAGCATAGACATGGAGACATGAGCACAGACATGGGACATGAGCACAGACATAGAGACATGAGCATAGACATGGAGACATGAGCACAGACATGGGACATGAGCACAGACATGGAGACATGAGCACAGACATGGAGACATGAACACAGACATGGAGCATGAACATAGACATGGAGACATGAGCAAAGACATGGAGCATGAGCACAGACATGGAGACATGGGCACAGACATGGAGACAGGAGCAAAGACATGGAGGCATGAGCACAGACATGGAGAAATGAGCATAGACATGGAGACATGAGCACAGACATGGGACATGAGCACAGACATAGAGACATGAGCATAGACATGGAGACATGAGCACAGACATGGGACATGAGCACAGACATGGAGACATGAGCACAGACATGGAGACATGAACACAGACATGGAGCATGAGCATAGACATGGAGACATGAGCACAGACATGGGACATGAGCACAGACATGGAGACATGGGCACAGACATGGGACATGAACACAGACATGGAGACATGAACACAGACATGGAGCATGAACACAGACATGGAGGCATGAGCACAGACATGGAGCATGAGCACAGACATGGAGACAGGAGCACAGACATGGAGGCATGAGCACAGACATGGAGCATGAGCACAGACATGGAGACATGAGCACAGACATGGAGACAGGAGCACAGACATGGAGCATGAGCACAGACATGGAGGCATGATCACAGACATGGAGGCATGAGCACAGACATGGAGACATGAGCACAGACATGGAGACATGAGCACAGACATGGAGACATGAACACAGACATGGAGACATGAGCACAGACATGGAAAATGAACACAGACATGGGACATGAGCACAGAAATGGAGACATGAACACAGACATGGAGACATGAGCACAGACATGGAGCATGAGCACAGACATGGAGCATGAGCACAGACATGGAGACATGAACACAGACATGGAGACATGAACACAGACATGGAGACATGAACACAGACATGGAGACATGAACACATACATAAAGACATGAACACAGACATGGAGACAGGAGCACAGACATGGAGCATGAGCATAGACATGGAGACATTAGCATAGACATGGAGACATGAACACAGACATGGAGACATGAACACAGACATGGAGACATGAACACAGACATGGAGACATGAGCACAGACATGGAGACATGAACACAGACATGGAGACAGGAGCACAGACATGGAGACATGAACACAGACATGGAGACATGAACACAGACATGGAGACATGAGCACAGACATGGAGCATGAGCACAGACATGGAGACAGGAGCACAGACATGGAGACATGAACACAGACATGGAGACATGAACACATACATAAAGACATGAACACAGACATGGAGACAGGAGCACAGACATGGAGACATGAACACAGACATGGAGACATGAACACAGACATGGAGACATGAACACAGACATGGAGACATGAGCACAGACATAAAGACATGAACACAGACATGGAGACAGGAGCACAGACATGGAGACATGAACACAGACATGGAGACATGAACACAGACATGGAGACATGAGCACAGACATGGAGCATGAGCACAGACATGGAGACAGGAGCACAGACATGGAGACATGAACACAGACATGAAGACATGAACACAGACATGGAGCATGAGCACAGACATGGAGACATGAACACAGACATGGAGACATGAGCACAGACATGGAGACATGAACACAGACATGGAGACATGAGCACAGACATGGGGCATGAGCACAGACATGGAGACATTAGCATAGACATGGAGACATGAACACAGACATGGAGACATGAGCACAGACATGGAGACAGGAGCACAGACATGGGACATGAGCACAGACATGGAGACAGGAGCACAGACATGGAGCATGAGCACAGACATGGAGCATGAACACAGACATGGAGACATGAACACAGACATGGAGGCATGAGCACAGACATGGAGCATGAACACAGACATGGAGACATGAGCACAGACATGGAGACATGAACACAGACATGGAGACATGAGCATAGACATGGAGACATGAGCACAGACATGGGGCATGAGCACAGACATGGAGACATTAGCATAGACATGGAGACATGAACACAGACATGGAGACATGAGCACAGACATGGAGACAGGAGCACAGACATGGGACATGAGCACAGACATGGAGACAGGAGCACAGACATGGAGCATGAGCACAGACATGGAGCATGAACACAGACATGGAGACATGAACACAGACATGGAGGCATGAGCACAGACATGGAGCATGAACACAGACATGGAGACATGAGCACAGACATGGAGACATGAACACAGACATGGAGACATGAGCATAGACATGGAGACATGAGCACAGACATGGAGACATGAACACAGACATGGAGACATGAGCACAGACATGGGACATGAACACAGACATGGAGACATGAGCACAGACATGGAGCATGAACACAGACATGGAGACATTAGCATAGACATGGAGACATGAACACAGACATGGAGACATGAGCACAGACATGGAGACATGAACACAGACATGGAGGCATGAGCACAGACATGGAGACATGAACACAGACATGGAGACATGAGCACAGACATGGGACATGAACACAGACATGGAGCATGATCACAGACATGGAGCATGAGCACAGACATGGAGACAGGAGCACAGACATGGAGCATGAGCACAGACATGGAGACATGAGCACAGACATGGAGCATGAGCACAGACATGGAGGCATGAGCACAGACATGGAGCATGAGCACAGACATGGAGACATGAGCACAGACATGGAGCATGAGCACAGACATGGAGGCAATCTGCCTGTGACCTCCAGGTGCTGTGTGGCACACACTTTACTTGACACAAACTAGACTTCTGTAAGAAGGACTCTCGACTAAAAAATGCCATCATCATGTTGGCCTAGAGGAAAGTCTATGGTGCATTTTCTTTATCGATACCTAGTATGGGAGGCCCTGGCTCACTGTGGACAGTGTCAACACTGGGAAGCTGGTCTCAGATAATAAAAGAAAAAATGCAGAGTGAGGAAGTCAAGAGGAGAACTCCAATAAGCACTGTTCGTCAACAGCAGCTGACTCCTCCTCCTCCAGGTTCCTTCTCTGTGTTCCTCAGTAATGGATGTATAGGAGGAGAGGGCTGCTTGTTCTTCCCCGCTGCCCGGCTAGCTTGACCCTGAAATAACCACACAGAAATTGTATTAATTAAATCACTGCTTGGCCATTAGCTCTAGCCTTTTGGCTAACTCTTACATATTAGTTTAACCCATCTCCATTAATCTGTGTATCACCACGTGGCAGTGGCTTACAGGAGATTCTAACCAGGTCCATATCAGGTGGAGGATCCATGGCTTCTCTGACTCTGCTCTTCTTCCTCCCAGCATTCAGTTCTGTTTTCACTGTCTGCCTAAGTTCTGCCCTATCAAAAGGCCAAGGCAGCTTCTTTATTCATTAACCAACGAAGGCAACATATAAACAGAAGGACTTCCTACACCAGGACTGTTACGCAGAAGTACAAGCTGAAATAGAAAAGAGTTCCTCCCTAACAAGATACCACCCCACTCATAGAAAGAGGCAGGAATATGTCAACTGATTGTTATAAAAATTAGATAAGAACCAACAATGTATTTACAATTAAAAATTAGCAAATAACAATAGCATGTTCAGTACTAGTATTTAGCTCAGTCATTAGAAAAAAAAGAAAGAATGTCAGACATGTGGGACAGAAATTAATAAGATGAATAGCATCAGTTTCTATAGATGAACTGAGCAGGTTATGCTCATGTACTTAGGAATACACACAGACACACATACACACATCTAAACACACATACACACATGCACACACACACATACAAACACACACACACATGGACAACAATAATTAAAAAAACTAGGCCATGAATTTAAGAGAAAGGAAGTTAGAGTTGTATGTGAGTGATTGGAAGGAGAAAATAGACAGAAAAAAATGTGTAATTATATGAAAATCTCAAAAGGTTAAAATTACACAAATAGGGACAAATCTCAAAAAGTTTTTTATGTGCCCAAATTAGCCTTAATAAAATAAAAAAAAAAACCAAAAATTTTCCAACTTTGGGAAAATGAAAAAGAAATGAAACCCCCAAATTCACAATGTCTATGAAAACTCAAAATTATCATCGAGGATATAGGAAAATAACCTAGAACAGGCCGTCTAGCCTCCTAGAGTGTGAGAACTGCACTATGAGAAATAACTAACAATTGGAAATGGTAAATACTGGAAACACAGCCACAAATTAACAGAAATAGTCCTCCAATACTCACTTCAACCAAAGCCAAGCAGAACAAACCTCCTTCATTACAGTTTCAGATGGAGAAACTAACAGAAGCAACCGCTCAGGGAACAAATGTCCTCGTATTTTAGAACCTGCTGTAGAACTAGGAGCAGAAACCTGTTATAATTGGCACTGATTTTTTTTAACAGAGACAAAAGCAACATGACAAAGCAGAGGCTCCTCCATCTCATGTTCTTGCTGATGCCATTTTAGGTTTGACTAGAATTTGATGTCCTTGATGGAGAATATCATGGAAAATCACCCAACTCTATTCTAGGAACTCAAGGTCATGGTGCCCCAGGCAGCTAATCTTAGCTTCTGTGAAACTGCTTGCTTGAGCAAACCTCCCCTGCAGTTGATGAGTTCAACACTGTGATGTGGTTTTGTCTTAAAGAAATCCTTCCTCTAAACACTGGATGCTACACTTGGGTCCCAAGTAACGGAGTGTAGTCCTGGCACAGTGGAATAAAGACTTTCAGTTGGACCTAAACTGTGTCTGAGAAGGTCTTCCCTCGTGGGTCCCTGTAATGGCCCTAGAAGGAAAGAAACACCTTGTCAAACTCACCTTGGCCAGGGAAGAGCCTCCGTCATATCACAGACCAAACCTGTGCCATTGGAAACAACACAACCTGGACAATGATGTGAGTGTGACAAACACTGAAAATATTCACCATGAAAATTCAAATTTATGGGCTGTAAACAATGCAGTTAAGAGCTTCTATATGTGTACTGACTAAATTCAATATACATTCAAGAGAATTCTGTCAAAGAATTCACAACAGATTGTTACTCTGGTGGTAACAAAAGCAAACCCCGCAACAGACAAAGGTCTGATCTCCAAAATATATAAAGAACTCAAGAAACTAGACTTTAAAATGCTACTTAACCCAATTAAAAAATGGGGCACTGAACTGAACAGAGAATTCTCAACAGAAGAAGTTCAAATGGCCAAAAGATACTTAAGGTTGTGCTCAATTTCCTTAGCAATCAGGGAAATGCAAATCAAAACAACTTTGAGATATCATCTTACACCTGTCAGAATGGCTAAAGTCAAAAACACCAAGGATAGCCTTTGCTGGAGAGGCTGTGGAGGAAGGGGTACCCTCATCCATTGCTGGTGGGAATGCAATCTTGTGCAACCACTGTGGAAGTCAGTGTTTCGGTTTCTCAGGAAATTCGGGATCAACCTACCCCTGGACCCAGCAATACCACTCTTGGGAATTTACCCAAGAGATGCCCTATCACATGTCAAAAGCATTTGTTCAACTATGTTCATAGCAGTATTATTTGTAATAGCCAGAACCTGGAAACAACCTAAATGCCCTTCAATGGAAGAATGGATGAAGAAAGTATGGAATATATACACACTAGAGTACTACGCTGCGGTAAAAAACAATGACTTCTCGAATTTTGCATGCAAATGGATGGAAATAGAAAACACTATCCTGAGTGAAGTATCCCAGACCCAGCTGATACTTTAAATCATTGTCTTTTATCCCCCTCAGCCCTGCTACATGAGATTCTTAAAAAATCTAAAGATAAAAAGGACAACTTTAAAAAATTTACTAAAGGGATTTATGCTCATGTCCATATAAAGACAACTGTCATGAGATGTTCCCACTTAGCATAAGAACAGAAAACTTGACAACATTATGAACACACACACAGACACACAAACACTAGCCAGCAGTTAAGAGCTCTAACCTGTAAGAAAGAGACCAGGTTAGACCACACCCTACCACCTCTCTACAGGCGATTTCTAGGTCAGTTCTGGGGGAAACACAAGCTGAGAGCTTGTGGCTTTACTGAACTCATAAGGATGCTGTCCTTAAGGGACACCAGGGAGTTTTGATTATATGGGGTAGAGGTTTTAGGTAGAAGGAAAAAGTGACCCCACTTAAGTCTCAAGTTAAATTTTCCTCTGACCATGAAAAATTGAAGGGCCATAAGATTCTTGGGTTCAGCCTCCAGGATATCCGTCCACCCACTGTCTGTCCATCTGTGTGTCTGTTTGTCCAGTATCTCTCCATCCTTCTCAGGCTTGGGAGAGAACCACTACCACGTAGCTGAGAACCATTTGGTTCCTGACAGGTGTTTTGTTGCCTAAAAAGGGCAGTTTTGCTGAGCCCTTGAGAAGTCAGTGAAGTTTTAGACAGCTCTCAGGAAGAGCAGTGACCAATTAACCCGTGAGTAAAGGCTGCTTCATAAGAGCCTCAAGAAATGAGGAGAAAGAAGATAGCAAGATCTTCAGGTTTCAACTCCAAGACCTTCCAGTTCCGACTCCTCACAGTACAGTGCTCGTGTGCTGTCTCAAGCCCATGCTTCCAAGCAAGAAAAATAGTTCTCAGAATTCTAAACAATGAAGGGGATTCTAGGAAGTTTCCATGGGTAAAGGCACTTGACGCCAAGGCTGTTGACCTGAGTTTGACCTCCAGGCCCCACGTGGTGGTAGGAGAGACAGTAATGGTGCACATCATCCATCGGTCTCCACAGGTACACTGTGATCCATGACCACCACACACACACAAACAGAATCATAAAAACAATTTCTAAAAATTGGAAATAACATCATGCAGAGAATCCAACAAAAATTAGAATATAAAAGGAACAAGAAGCCGGGCGGTGGTGGTGCACGCCTTTAATCCCAGCACTCAGGGAGGCAGAGGCTGGCGGATCTCTGTGAGTTCAAGGCCAGCCTGGTCTACAAGAGCTAGTTCCAGGACAGGAACCAAAAGCTACGGAGAAACCCTGTCTCGAAAAATCAAAAAAAAAAAAAAAAGAATAAGCAGTTGATCCATTCACTGCTAGAATAGAAGAATCACAGGGGACAAAGAGGTCGTACAAAATTAGCATAGCCGGAAATTAAAGCAGCTACTTACTATAAGCTCAGAAATATAAACATAGTCAAAAGAAAAAAGGAACATATCAAGAAGAAATGTGGGTAACTTTTGGGACAATGAGCCTTTCCTAGAGATCAGCTCCCACAGCAAAATGGTTAGCCCAAAGACTATTTCCACACAGACATCAAAAATGGACTCAAAAGGACTCATGAGTGCATGTGAATGTGCACACACATACACACATGCACGCATGCACACATACACACATATATGTGCACAGACACACATGCATGTGCACACAAACGTATGCATGCACATGCATGATAATAATCAAAGAAAAAGAGACTATCAATTTAAGAGCATAGAGATGACACCTTGAAGAGGGTTGGAGGGAGGAACAGAAAGGGAGAAAATAATGCAATTCTGCTTTAATTTTAAAGTGTATTTTAAAGCCTACTGTAACTGTGCAAACTCTCATGGACTCAGAGATGTTTTCCCTTTGAATGGTGACTTTCCCATATTTTTCCTTGGATGGAATTAACACAAAAACTCAGTGAGTGGGAAACAGGAATAGCCCCATTAAAACTAAAAATAAAAGAAAAGTAAAATTTGGAAAATGTTTGAACTCTCTGTAATTTACTTATAGCCTGGATATGCTCCCTGTAATGGTGATCAAAGCCTTGGGGCATTTAATCCAGTTGGCCCCAGGTGGGAAGGACCATGTCTTCCTGTGGCAGGCCTTCTACCTTAAAAAAATGTCCACATTAAGTGGATTTAAACACTTCATCTGTGCAGTGTTGTGGATTTTATAGGCGAGCTTACCTGGCTAAGTTCTTACGCACAGATAGGCCACATTGCACCTGACAGAAAACACATGCTCGGGGCTTGTAGTGCAGACATAAGGCATAATTCTATGACTCTGAAGTTAAAGAATCAATGATATAAAATTTTACAGTGATTCATTGCAGAGAACATCAGCCCCACAACCCTACACAAACAGCTGCAAGCAATTAAGGAATGCCAAGAGCAGGAGAAACAGTCTTTCCCAATGAAGAACATAGCAATTGGTTATCCAATACCAAATGGGTAACCCTTAGAAGCATAAGTACAAATAACAGTATATAGACTAAGGAGAGAGAGAGATTGGAAATAAACATATATACAAATATGTCTGTAATAACAATTATGGACTATAGAGATCATGAATTTACAAGGAAGGATATACGGGAGAGTTTGGAGGCAAAAAAAGGGGAGGTGAAAATTATGCAATTATACTTTCAAAAAATGAAAGAAGTAAATTTTTACAAAAATATTTCACTAACTCAGGGACTGGGGAGATGGCTCAGTAGAAAAAAGTATTGCTATGTAAACAAGCAGTAAGACCAGAATTCAGATTCCCAGAACCCACACAAAAGCCAGGCAGGTGCTCAGGATACAAAGGGGATCCCTTGGATAAGCTAGGTGGCTACAGTAGGCAGAATTGGAGAGTTCCAGGTCCAGAGACATCTTGACTCAAGAAGGTGGAAGGCAGTGTCTTGTTTGGGTCTCTATAGTCACGAATAAACAAATGCATGCTGACATGCCTATGGACACACACAAACACACACTTGCACACACATAAAGACACACATGCAGGCACACTACACACATATACATACATTCAAGAGAAAGAATTCACTCATTTAGTATTTTTGGTAGCTTGATGGGGCATGACCACCATGAATAATGACACAAGACCATATCTTTCATTTCAATAAAACTGCTCCAATTTAATTCAGAAAGAAAGTGGTTCTAACTTGCCTGCTTCAGTGGCCCCCAAGTCCTTGACTGACCCTTTAACAGGGTGTGAGAGTAATGAAGTTCAGTCACTTCTCTATCTGGGAAGACAGAGTCTGCAGACTGAATACCAATGACTTTGAAGTCCCGCTAAGTTTCACTTCAAGTGGCAAATGAAGAGCAAACCTCACTGGAAGGAAATTGAAAATAGACAAGCAGATACCAAGGCAGTTTTTAGATGTCTGGAGAAGATTAGTTATGGTCCAGCCCTTGGAAAAAAATCTGTAATGTGATGCAAATCACAGAAAGTGGGAATACATACATCAGAAGAATTAGAAATGCCAGGCACGTGAGCATTGCAGCCCTCACCAGCAAATCCCCTGAAAGCATCTGGAAGAGCCAATGGGCCAAGGAGGAACAGGAAACTCACAGCAAGAACTAATCACCAGAAGCTTTACAACTGAGAGTTTTGTTGCTTTGTTTGTTTGTTTTATTGGATCATGTGTGTCCTTGGCTGGTCTTGAACTCACTCTGTCTCTCAGCTCAGAGTGCTGGGAATATAGGTGTGTGCCAACATGGCTGCTTTTTGTTAATTTTGGAATGGAACTCAGGACTTGGTACATTGTAGGTAAATGTATCCACCCACTAAGCTCCACCCCTATCTCTAGAACTGGCTGTCAACATTTATAGGAACAAACCTCTCTGTCACTGTCTGTGTTTGGACAGACTTACAGGAATGGAATTCTTGAAGGAGTGGCTACTGAAGTATCTGGATTACCACAAGCAACCCCAAAAATGAGGAAGAAGAGAAGATGGAGAAATAGCTTCTAATCCACATCAGCAATCTCCCAGAGAGTATTTATGGAACCCTGCAGTCTTTCCATGTTCAGAAGAGGTGATTCTTCTGTGTGTTCATCATTTATGGAAGAATGGGATAGGTGCCATCCCATAGTACTCATGAAAACTGGACAGCAGGCGTGTGATGTTTGACACAATGCTTTCTCATAGCTGCTTCCATGTAGATGAAAGTTTCAGTCCCACATGGTCCTGACCCAGTCCTGCAGCCGTTCAGACCCAAAGTAATACACAGAGGCTTATATTAATTATAGATTGACCCTTAGTCCTAGGGGCATGGGTTCAGGCCCCACATTGGGCGCCACCTCCAGGTGAAAAGTCATCACCGTGTTTTCCCACTAACTTGCATTTCCAAAGTTTCATTTTCACCACCCCCACTCCAAGAGATCTAAGTAACTCTCCACTATATCTAATATATGAAATTTTTCTTAACTTTGTGTATGCTTTTAGTTTTAAACATAAATGAGTTTGATGTTTAGAATTAGGGCAGGTAGAAGGACCCCCAAATTCAGGACCCCTGTCATCTGTATTTAAGAACAAACAAGGAAGATTCACAAGACATTATTTAATGCAAAGATATTGATAAATGTGGATATCTTATCTTTGTAAGAGATTTTAAAACCCAGAATAAAGCTAAACAAAAGATTATTAGAATGTTCATGGGAAATTCAGCAGAGCTAATGCAGCTCACACAAAGGAATGCTTTGTTTATAACCCAAGCAGTCACAGCCAGGGAGCATTGTTCACTGCATTTAAAGGGGTGCCCATCAGTGGTTGCTGGTCTTGATCACAGGGCATCTGCAGACCTGGGCTGACTTTTCCAGCATCCCCATTGCTTATGGCAGTCTTGTGACTGCTTTTGCAATCATCTCCTTATAGTAACAGACTGGTACAAGGACAGCTATGGCCCATGCAACTATTGTCTAAGCCTTCAGTGGGCTGCAGATCCCTAGACGCCTACACCAAAACATGAAAGTGCAGATTTCTGTGAGCAATGCCAATGCACAGAACTGCTCAGCAGACATGTTTCACAAGACAGAGAGAGAGAGAGAGAGAGAGAGAGAGAGAGAGAGAGAGAGAGAGAGACTTGTAGTAAGCCCCAGCTAAAGCACTGCCTCCACCAGCATGGACTGCACAGACACAAAGGGACTGAGTGTTCCAATAGTTTCGAATCCCAGACACAGGAATTCCAGGTTTTGATATATCCCAGTTGACATAGTGTGGCACAAAGACAGAACGCCTTTACTGTTTCAAATTAGAAATTCATTGGTGGAATGAATGACCAGAGCTTCCCTTCTAATGCATTTGCTTGTGAAAAACGAAAACAGATTTCAACAAAGAGACTTGCATATAAAAATGAATTGCTACCAAAAACTGAAAAAAAAAGAGTCCTATATACCAACTGATAGAATAGACAGGCAACTGTAGAGTTCCTATAATATAGACAAAAGACATTTTTAAAAAAGCAAAGTATTTGCACATGTAGAATGGGCAAGTTTTGCATGGCATGATTTCATTTGAATGACATGCAAAGATAGAGAAAACTAGCCAGGCATGGCACCTCACACCTGCAATCCAAGTACTCTTAGAAACTGAAGCAGGAGGTCTGCCCCAACTTCAAGGATGTCGTAAGATACATATTAATTTGAGACCAGACCAGACTAAAAAGTGAGACTCTGTTGCATACATATATATCAAGGTAGTTGTTTAACAAGAATAAGACAGCAATTGTCACACTTAGCTTCAACTCACAGATCTAGAGTCACTTTGGAGAAGGAATTGCCTCTATTCGACTGGATTGCGGTCATGTCTGTGAAACATGTTCTTGACTACTAATTGATGTGGGAGGGCGTTAATTGTCAACCATCCTTAGGCGGGTGAGCCTGTGCTATATAAGAAGGAAGACTGATTAGTCAACACAAGGTTAAGCCTTGGCCCCGGATGATGCTTTGTTAAACTTTCAAACAAACAAACCCATTCTTCCCTCAGGTTGCTTGGATCAGTGCTGTGCCATAACAACAGAAAGCCAGCTGAAACAGTGACCGTGAAACCATTTTGCAGTAGTAAGAATGGCTACGATGGGTGGGAACACGCTTTATCTGATGTGGGGCGTGGGGAATACCGGTCAGAATTCACCAAACAGCCACTTAAGATCTGTACATTTTCATGTCTGCTAATCACAGTTTATTAATCTTCTCCAAGGATACTTGTGCAACTACACCCACCTTATAAAACGCCTCTGCTTGCTCACTCCAACCAGAAATATTTAATAGCACTACAGAGGGATATTTTCTATTAAGCCGTGAGTAGGTGGAAATAGAGAAGTCATATTTATTGAAGGCCACTTCCCAAGGTGAGGAAGCTTTATTAATCCAGTTTGGTGACTGGAAATTCAAACAAGCTAGGCTAACCACCTGGTGAAATATGAGTCTGAAGATAGGAATGTTAGTGCTTGGAGTTCTGGAAGATGAAGATTAAATGGGGCACTCCTGTGCCTAATATTCCCACAAGGATGTGAAGATAAAATTAGCATGGCACTTACTGCCCACTCCACATTACTCCTAACAAGTTGTGGGAAATAACCTTTGTAAAATCAGGGTCATATTAACATGGCTAGTATATGGAGTCAAGGCTTGAGAGGCAGTCATGTTTGTCGAAGAACAGTATCCTGGTTATATGATGATAATTTTGTATGGAAATTAAAGTCAATCCTGGTCAAGGGAGGAGCCTGGCATGAGCCCCATCACCTGCAATCTTGGTCACTGGACAGAGGTGAACATCTCTCTCTCCATGAGGTATAGAAAGGGTTGTGCCCCGTTTCCAGAGGAGACTGAGCTGGGTGTGTGCATCAGCAGTAGAGTGCCTGCCTAGCATGTGTGAGACCTTGAGCTCAGTCTCCAGCAGCACAAAACTGGAAGCTCCATCTCCCTGTATCCCAGCAGACTTGAAAACAGCATACTCGGTTGCCTGTGTCCGTCGATAAGACTGGAATGAGTCCTCCTGGGGTGTAGGAGAGGCAGCTGTGCAGTATAAGAATTTTCTTCCTTCTTTCTGAGAGGTCATAGGTGATACTTGGATGAGTATGTGGACTCTGCCTGAGAAGAGGTCCCTGGTTTTTATAACAATGCTCTCATTCAGATGTGAGGACACAAGGAACTGAAGTCTGGGAGACTAAAGTCAACAGAGCTCACCAGACCACAATAAAAAGGCAGAAGACAAAATGTAGGGGAGGTCCAGAGATCTGCAGAAGGCCGTGTGCCAGCACCCTGCCTTGTTCTGACTGGATGTCCTAATTGAGGAGACTGTGTAAGTTCAGAAAGTCTCAGAGGAACCCGGAAACCTGGCACAGAGCTCACACAGGGTGAGCCAGCGCTTCTTCTCAACAAAGCCTAGAACATGAAATGGCTTGCGGGAGACTGAACTGAATGTGTTTGCCAACTCAGAGGAGAACCATTAGCCCTGGAGGGAGCACCATCCGAGAGTCGCACCACACAACCTCACAGCAGGAGCCAAGGGATCAGACGGTTCCACTGAGAGTAGATTAACTGTCTCTAAACAAAGCTCAGAAACATTTGTGGGAATGCAAACACTGCAGAACCCAGCAAGGGCAAACCAGTCTCCCTACCGTTCAGTCACAGAAAACAAAACAAACAAACAAAACAATCAGCTTTCCGAGAAACAGGAGGGAAAACACGGGTCTACTATTATGC
Organism: Microtus pennsylvanicus; assembly: GCF_037038515.1. Classification (NCBI taxonomy): domain Eukaryota; kingdom Metazoa; phylum Chordata; class Mammalia; order Rodentia; family Cricetidae; genus Microtus; species Microtus pennsylvanicus. The sequence continues at coordinate 7,631,895 of NC_134584.1, forward strand.
CGGAATATCCTAATCCATCTTTTAATAAATAATAAAGCTGATATTAATTTACGGAAGATATAAAAGATTTAAACAACATTACCAACTGACTTGGTCTAATTAACAGTAAATATCATGGTAAATAGCCAGTAAGCAGCAGAATAGATAATATTCCCGGGAAACTGTTTTTGAGGCAGATTCCATTCAGTGTCATGAAATAAGTGTGGATAAATAGAAAAGAATAAATCCTTACAGAGCATAAACTCTGACTGCCACAATTCACATTTAATTAAAAGCAGGCAAATCTCTGGAAGCCCATGAATACTGAGGGGTGATTAACACACGTCCATGAAAAAAAAAATGATGAAAATCGGAGAATGCATTGAACTTGAGGAAGACGAGACCTCTGTGGGGTTTCTATAGCGCCAGTAACGCCATGATACGGGAAGCGAATTCAGCACAGTATGTCAGTATCAGAGAAATGAATGCTGTCAGTGAGTGACTGAAATTTCTGCCCAAAGAACGACCCTTCAAAAAATGTCAAATCCAAAGTAAGAAAACTATAGGAAAATAAATATCAGAAGAAAAGTCAGAGGAAATGGGAAGGAGCAGAGGATGGGGCAAACCAGCAGCTTCTTGGAGAATCCCAGCGGCTGGAAATCTCCAGCCAGGCCGGCTCTAAAGGAAGAATGAAAGCACCTATTTTAGTAATACTGAGAATTAAAGATGCAGCATCACCATATTGTATAGAGAAGATTAACAGAAATGATTACGATACACTTAACAAACTGGACAAAATGGGCATGCTTCTTGGGGAACATGAACTGTTCAGTGCCCCTTTAGGTGGAGAATGTGGGCAATGCTCAATCTGCTGCATTTTAAACTTGGAGTTATCAACCTTCTCACGAGCAAAATCCTAAACTTTGCTGGCTTGGTGAAAAACTCCCCCAGTCCCAGCTGTTCCAGTGGCTGAGGCAGGAAGATCTTGGGTTTGAGACTTGCCTGGCTACATAGTGACACCCTGTAGCCAGACCAAACAAACTCACTAATCAAGACTTAAAGATACAATAAAAATAATACAGACCGAAATGATTTCATTGGGGCTTTACAGACAATAGAAGAGATAATATCACCTCTCTAGAAACCATTCCTGAAATAGCAAATAAGTAACTGGTTCTCAAATCATTTTCTAAGGCCAGAATTGTCCTAATACTCTATGATGTTACCAGACAAAAAGATGCAGAACAGTGTCGCTTGTGAATATTCGTGCAAAGAATCTGAACAAAATCTTAATGCCTAGACTATGTACTGTGACAAGTTTACATTAAGATTGTAATGTTGTGTTCACATTCAAAAGAGGAGAGAGGAAAACAAGAGTCTTGATAGGGGGTCATTTCAGGGTTAGAGATAAGCCTGGCACCAGGTCAACTCCCAACAACACACAAGGTTGACACTAGGTAAGACTCCTAGCAATATTTGCCTACCCTAATTGTCAGTGGAGAGCCTTTATCCAGTAACTGATGGAAGCAGATGCAGAGTCCACAGCCAAGCACAGGACTGAGCTCTGGGAGTCCTCCTAGAGGAAGGGAAGAGGGAGTGTACAAGTCAGGGGGTCAAGGTCATGACAGAGGAACCCGCAGAGACAGCTGATCTGAGCTAGTGGGAGCTCACAGACTCTGAACTGACAGCCACCGAGCCTGAATGGATTCCACCTAGGTTCTCTGCATGGGTGAGTCAGTTGTGTTGCTTGGTCTGTTTGTAAGGCTTTTAGCAGGGAGCCCAGGACCTGTCCCTGGCACCTAGTTGGCTTTTGAGAACCTGCTCCCCATGCTGGATTACCTTGCTTGGTCTTTCTGCAGGGGAAGAGCTCAGTCCACCCTCAATCTGATGAGTCATTCTTTGTTCAAGCTCACGGGAGGCCTGCCTTTTCTGAATGGAGATGGAAGAGGAGTGGATGGGAGGGAGAAGACTGGAGTCGGGGGGAGAATCGGAGGAGGGAAGGGAAACTGGCTTCAGCATACAAAATAAATGAAAACAATGCTAATTAAATAAAAAAAAATTTTAAAGTCAGTTGTGGCATAAACTGTCATAGCGGCAAACAAACAAGAACCCTGTCATTAGTAAGCACACAGTGCATTTCGTAAAATCTTTCTCACCCAACACCCGGAATAACTGAACAAGACAAAACCTCCTCTACTATCTGTTTAAGGTGATTCATGAAAAATCACAGCTAGCTCCATGTTCACCAGGAAAAGACTGGCTGCTTTGGCTCAAGGACAGGAAAAAGTTGGCATGACATGCATTAGCAAATCTACTCAGCTTTGTGTTAGAGGTCCCAGCTATTGTAACCAAGCCAAAAAAATTAAATTTAAAAGAAGCATTATGTTAAAGTCAGAATTAAGACTGTTATTGTTCACAGTTACCACAATAATTTATCTATGCAGAAGAGGTAGAAAAACCGACTTGAAAAACACATTAGAGCCAGTAAGTAGCTACACAGAGTGGCTTAACACACATCAATCAATTTGTTTTTCTATAATTAAAAAAAATGGAAACTGAAACTAAAGTAATCATACTGTTAAGAAACTCAAACAAATAATAAAGACTAATATGAACAAATAAATGAAAAGTCTGCACATTCAAAAAGAGAAAGCATTACTGAGAGAAATTAAAGAAGCAGTTAAGTGGGAAGCTGCAGGCAGGAGTGAGAAAACAATGTTATGAAAATGTCAGTTTGCCTGAAACTGAATCTAAGCAATCACACCTAGAAATGCTAGGTGACATCGTTGACCATTTATGTTGGCATATGATGGGTAGTCCCCAAAACAATTTTGCAAATGAAAATAAAGCTGGAAGATTAGTAGTGCCTGATTTCATAACACACCATGGAGCTCAGTAATGTAAAATTTAGTGGCACCATTTAGACACAGACACAGGGCAGCAATGCTATTAATACAGAAAAGCAGACCATGGGGGCGTGGCTTCCAGATAAAGCACGCACGTACATACCATCGCTCAGGCAATGGACAGAGACAATGCAGGAGTATGGAAGAGTGATTTGACAGCACCAATTAACGGACTTTTTGCAACAAAAGTGTAATACAAACTATACCCTGCACTAGACATAAAAATGAACTAGGAAGAAAACAGGAGACGCGTTTTGTCAGCTTGGGTAAAGAAAGCATTTCTTCAATTACCACCTCCAAAGCACCATTCATAGAGAAAACCGATAAACTGGACTTCAGCAGAAGTGTTAAATGTCTATTCCAGGAGGAAATCAGTGCGTGAAGACAGGGAAAGGGTGGCTACCCTCGTCCAGGAACTGTGGCTTGGGTACCTCAGCCTGCTTTCTTAGACAACTCAGGACCACCTATCCAGAAGTGGCACTCTCTGCAGAGGTCTGGGTCATCCCTCATCTTCTGTTCATCAACACTGTGCCCCACATTCATGCCCACAAGCTCCTCTGAGGGGGAGAATTCTTGTTCCTGCTTCCCTGCTGTGTCAGACACTTCACTAAGGGGAAAAACTCCTGGTAAATAGCACCTGCAAGATACCCAACATCACTGGGGCAACTGAATTGAAATCACAACGGGATGCAGCCACACACCTTCCACAATGACTGAAACTCAGTCTGACCTTCACAGGTGATGAAAAATACGTACAGGTATTGGGTTCTCGTAAAGTGCTGGGACTCACGTGATAGACAGGTATCAAATACTAATAAAGAATTCAAAACTACTTTGAAAGGGTTGCCATGATTATTTTCTTTTTAAAAGTAATTATTTGTGTTTCATTGGTCATAGGCCAAGGTGCTCATGTTGGGGCGTGATTGTGGAGGTTATAGGATAACACACGGGAGTCTATTGTCTCCTCCCACCACATAAGAACCAAAGATCTAACTTAGGTTGTCAGACTTGGCAGCAAGCATCTTTACCTACTGAGTCATCTTGCTACCCTGTGTCCCCCACCCCAGGTTTGTAAAGGAGTTCAACTTTCTCCTCTCACGTGTCTTGTCCATTCCAATGCTAGGTGGTACCCCAAAGAAACACCAGCATGGATGAACAAGAAATATTAGCAGAGTTGATACCTGTTCTTGGGGTAAGTTTTTCTAAGGCAAACGACTTTGCAAACACTCTCTTCCACCCACCTCTCTCCTGTGTGCCTGACTGTGCCCTCTCCACAGGGTCCTTCTCTCACGTCCTCCAAACGTTTACACAAAGGTGATCGCTGAAACCCGGAACATCCAGCAAGGTGCCCACCTCATTAATCTTTATCTACCAGGTTAGGAACAACCCACCAGGGCCATTGCCATCATGCTGACATGTCAGTAAACCTAACTGGTTGAACTCCTGTCCCATATGGAATCATTCTCCCCTGCAGATCAAGAAGCACACGGCAAGCATGGGCTGAACGAAATAACAGACATGGTCACCTGTGCTGCGGTGAAGTCGTCAGATGTTTGGGTTTTTCGAGAAGACTTTAAAAGATGAATTTATTAGTATGAACTAAGACCCTTGCTCAAGTCTATTAAATGCCTTGAGATACTGGTTCATGATGAAACGGTGGATTATATACATTATGCATACACAAGGACATGTGCCTCGAGCACGTGACCAAAGTGATTGATGGTAGTTCAGGTCAAGGCCTAGAGAAGGATGCTGAGTGTGGGGTGGGCCACACTTCCCACTCAGGAAGCCAGAGAACAGCCTCAAAAGATGACTCAGAAACACCTTGAAGGACAACTCGGCTGGTTCATCTTAACATCTTTGTTTCTGTCAGAATATTTTGCTTGACACTCTCCCTACAAGATGGGCAAGGGAGAGGGAGGAGGAAGAACAACATGGATTTTTAAAGAGCATTGCCGAGAGTCTCCAGTGGTTGCTTCCTCTCTCTGCAGGCTCAGCTTGCCAGCCCCTGCCGAGCCTCACTAGCTAAAATAGCCGTGAACATAGAGCCTTGGCTGAGTTCCCTGGAGTGGGATATATTTTTTTAATTTCATACATCATTTACAGCCTGTTGCAGTGATTACACAATGTAGCCCACATCCTCCAGAGAGAGGAGAGATGAAAGAAGATTGTGGGGGTGGGGGCTCCATGGCCCTCACCACACAGAGGACTCTGAGCCTCCCCACCCAGAAAGGGAAAACACACTTGAATCATGGATTTCTTTACTTCTTGGATTGGTTGATTTCAGTGTTTCTGTCAATTAGCTAATTCCAGGAATGAGCTTAATTTTTTTGCTTTTATATTTGGACAAGCAACCTGATTTTCTTCTAAAGTCTATGTCCTGGCAACGCACAAGCCTGAGGAAGTCTCTTGCACTCTGTTCAATACAGAGGGATTGAGTTCTAGCGACATGTGCCTAGGCTAATGAACAGGAGACATGGGGACATCATGTTTGCATCGGAATTCCATCTTGGGAGAAACAGTCATGTTCAGAATAAACAGCATCATTTTCTTTTGCATTCTTGTTTGTCAGGGAGTCTCAGGCTATGGGAGACCTTGAGTTGGTGCTCAGTAACACAGAACATCACCTGTGCAACTAGCAAAGATGTGTTCATCTAGAAAACTCGCTTCCTGCACCTGAAACTACCCATCCCCCAGCAGTATTTGTGATGCACAACTTGCTGGCAGAAACCAAAGTGGGAGAGGCCAGCTTTGGAGAGCTACTGTCAATAAAACAGAAAAGCGGGTATGTGTGAGACACCCCAAGACAAAACATGGTCCTACAGAAAACCCCGGTGTCGCTCTGTGGCCTCCTGTGGGCAGTGTCATTGTTAACCAGCGCACACTTCCCCCAGACTCGTTCCTCTAATTTGTACTGCCTGGGCTCCTGATGATCCATCCCTGTTTTAATCAGCCAAGAAATGCACCAGCTGCTGCCCCCCATGGGCCCGGGAGCCCTGTAGAGAATGTGTCTCTTCTATAGCATTTTCTTCTCGACTTCCCCTGTGCCAACTGCTCCAGTCTGTTGTCGAACTCTTAGCTGTACAATTTTTTTCCTGGGACATCACTTGAGGCACCCGAGTCACAGTTACTTAGCCCTCAAATCACCAGCAGTGTCTCGTGACATGCAATTCACCATTAGGAAGCAGGGAGGTCCTGCAGTGTTCTCGTAGAGCCGAGGCTGGCTCTGATTCTACACTGCTTTGACCTTGGAAATCCTTTAGTACCACTTATCTGTGCTCAGGGGAAAAACAAAGAGGCCTTTATCGCTGGACAGTGAATCCTTGGTGTCCTCCCGAACTGCAGGAATCTGCTCCTTCCCCCAATCAGGAGTCTCTATCAGACCTAAGGGAAAATTGCTCTTGCAAACTAATGTTTGTCTTCTGATCATGTCTCATTTAAGCAGCATATAAGAAGTCACACATCACCACATAAGGACTCCTGAGTGACACATGATTTTTCTGCCTTTTAGTGGTTCCTATTCACAGAGTGATCCTAAGCTCTACTATGCAGCTAAGTCCAATGCTGTACCCACACTGGGTAAAGACAAGCGTTTGTTCTATTGTCTTTCTGAAGGGAAACAGAAGGAGCAGATCTGGGGAAGAGTAGGGGGTAGGGGGAGCTGGGAAGAGTGGGTGGAGGGGAAACGGCAGTAGGGATGTAATGTATGAGAGAAGAATAAAAGAAAAACAGAAATCAAAGAGCAGGAAGTGTGCTGTGACCAACCAACAGAAGCAGGAGATTGGATCTAAAGCAAAGAGTAAAAGATTTCAGAATAATAGTTAAGCAAATAGCAATAGAAACAGCTCAACTTCAGACTAGTAAATGATTTGAGAACACCTTTATGGAGCTTTTCAGAGACACTGTGTGCGCACACAGGTGTGTAGCCCTTATGCAAATTAACCATGATCGGCATTCTCTCACTGGAGGGTGAGTGGAGGGTTTGTGCACTGGGACACCTTTTAAACTGTGAAGTGTTGGTGGACATCTCCATAAGAGATAATGATTTTTATTATAAATGATTGTTAATTTATGTAGTGTGTCCCTTGTCGACCAGCTAATAATTAGTTGCTAATACCCCAAATACCATTACATTATAAAGAAGTTAAACTTCCATACCATAGATGCAGCTTCTTTTTCTCAAGACAGGACTCTCCCTCTCTGTGTCCCCCCTCCCATCGTGTGTGTGTGTATCTGTTTGTCTGTCTGTCTGAGTGCATGTGTGTTTTTATGTATGCCTGTGTGTGTCTGTGTATGTGTGCCTGTGCATATGTATGTGTCTGTGTGTGTGCATATGTGTGTGTCTGTGTTTCTATGTATCCTGTGTGTGTATCTGTGCATGTATGTGTCTGTGTGTGCCTGTGAGTATGTGTGTGCATGTCTGTGTGTGTGCATATGTGTTTCAGTAGAAATGAAGGATAGTTTAAACTCTCTTGTGGCTTCACAGAAGCTCAGTGTAAATACAGCCAGCAAAAGCGAGAGAGAGAGCAGCTCTCCCCCAGACCACTCCTTACCAAGCTGTGCTGAGAGCCTCCCTCTTCTGTATGGAATTTCCAATGTTTTAGTTCCTGTCAAATGTTCGTTTAGTAATTGTTAATCAGCATCTACGACCATTCCTTGTAGGAACAAGTGTTTACCAATCTTTAAAACCAGGGAAGTTGCACTCAATACATTTTTCAACCAAGCCTGCAAAAAGCAATGTTGGCGTGACATTGTTTTATTACAGGTTTGATTTTTTTTTCAGCCTACGTAAGCTTTGTGTCACAAGAGAAGAGGTGATGATGGACAATGTGATGTCACCACAGGCACGTCAATAGGGTAGCCGCATCCTGGAACCGACACATCCATCACTGAAACTGCAGCAAAGGACAGAAGGAGGCGGAGACCAACTTCACTTTCCCAGCAGATATTTCTGGCCCACGGGGGTTCCTCTTGTGTGGAATGAGGGGTCTCAGCATCCTGAAGTGGCTCAGAAGTGCCAACTCACTTCTCTGTACAAACGTCCTCTTCTTTGTGTCAAAGTTTCTGGACCCTGACTTCGATGGCATGTGTGAGGAGACTGATGTTGAGTATAAACTCTCAGATCCCTGGTTAACATCAGGAATGCTAACCCCCAGGTTTAGTACGTTCAACTTAGACTCAGGGGCTTCTGCCAGGGTAGCCAGGATGAGGATGGTTGGGTTTTTTTAATTATGCAATATTTTTATTTAGTCTTTAAAAACATAGTGGATAAAATATATCCTGGTCATATCAATCTTTACTCTCCCCTCTAACTCCCTCTAGTCCCTACCCATGAAATTTCTTATGCTGTAAATTTTTTAACCAAAACAAAATCATTTTTATAAAGTATATTCTGATCATGGTTTCCCCTCATCTCCTCCTAGATCCCTTCCCCCTCCCCACACTTTCACCTACATGTCTTCTTTCTCTTCCTCATAAAACAAACAAGCAAAAAGAAAAGACAAACAGGAGTAAAGACAAATGAACAAGTTAGTAAACAATAATATGGAAAAAAAGAACATGAGCAAGGAACATGTGTGCACACGGGCGGGCAAACACACACCCTATAAAAGTGCAAAGTTGGCCGTCTACTGCTGGGCATGGTACCTGCCCTATTACCCAGCGAAATTCCCTTGGAAATACTAAGTTTCCTTTGCAAGTTGCTGTTAATTGGAGACAGCTTCTTGATTGGTGCTGGGAGCTCTTGTGCCTACTTCCCATCTCAATGCTGGTGCTCTGAACTCTTTGAACCTATGCAGGCCCCATGCAGGCTGTCTGTCACAGTCTCTATTAGTCACGTGTGCATCCATCCTGCTGTAGTGTCTGGAAGACACTACTTCCTTAGCATCATCCACCTCCTCTGGCTCTGACAAGCTTTCTGCCTCCTCTTCCATATCATTCTCCGAGACAGTTTTAATGAAGACAATTCATTTAAATCTGAGTCTTCCAGGGGCTCTCATTCTCTTCACGTTGTCTGGCTATGGGCTTCTGTGTCTGTTCCCTTCTACTGCAGGTGGAAGCTTCTCTCTCTGATGATGGCTGAGTGAGGTACTGATCTGTGGGTACAGCAGAATACCATTAGGAGTCAGTTCGCTGCTGTGTTCCTTTAACAGAACAATAGTGTTGAGTTTCTCCCTAGCTCCATGACCGACTAGTCTCAGGCTCTTGGTCACTCTATAGTGCCAGCCATGGTAGGTTCATCTCTTGGAACGGATCTTCAATCCAATCAGTTAGTAGTTAGTTAATCCCACAGCTTTTGTGCTTCTATTACATCAGTGTATCCTGCAGGCTGCTCACCACTGTAGATCTCAGGGTTTGTAGCTGAGCTAGTGTTTGTCTTTCTTCTCTGGTGGTGTTCAGAGTACCTTCCAGTACTGTGAACAATAGTCAGTGGGTGTGAAGCCTCCAGTTAGACACCAGCTCAACTTCTCCTGTAGCAGATCTCTACCTGACCCTCTCAAATGGTTTTGTTTTAGCTGACCTCCCCATGTTCCCTCCTTCACCTTCTCCCATCCATTTGTTCCTCCTGTTTTCTCCCCTCTAATTTTTCTTTCTTCCTTGGGGGAGCACCCCTCCCTGCTATTCCTTATTCTATATCTAACCTCTGTGATTATTTAGATAATAATAGCATGCCTACTGAAGGTTTAAAAACTAACATCCTCATATAAGATAATACATACCATATTTGTTTTGGGGAGTCTGGGTTGCACACTCAGGATGATATTTTCTATCTCCACCCATTTACCTGTGAACTTTATGATTTTGTTTTTCCTTAAATAGCAGAACAACAGCCCACTGTGTATGTGTATCTCATCCTCATTACACATTCATCTGTTAATGGACATCGAAGATACTTTCAATTTCTCAGTATTATGAATAGAGCTGCAATGAGCATGGTTGAGAGAGTGCTCTGATATAGGATGTAGAGTCCTTTTGGTATATGCTCAAGAGTGCTAAAGCTGGATCTTGAAGCACATCTGCTCCTAGCTTCCTGAGAAACCACCACACTGATTCCCATTCTTGGCTGTACAAGTTTGCACTCCTAGCAGCAAGAGATGAGCTTTCCCCATACTCAACATTCTCACTAGCATGAGCTGTCATTTCTTATTTTGATCTTGGCCATTCTGACGTGTGTAAAATGAAATCTAAAAGTAGTTTTGATGTGCATTTTCCTGATGACTAAGGAAGTCCAGAATTTTTTAAAACCTTTCTCAAACATTTGTGATTCATATTTTGAGTATTCTCTGTTTAAATCTCTACCCCTGATGGAGGAAGGTCATTGGCTAATAAAGGAACTGCCTTGGCCCATTTTATTGGTTAGGACATAGGTAGGTGGAGTAAACAGAACAGAATGCCGGGAGAAAGAGGAAGTGAGCTCAGACTCCACAGCTCTCCTCTCCGGAGCAGACGCCTCAGAGAGACGCCATGCCCCAGCTCCTACCCAGGATGGACTTAGGCTAGAATCTTCCCGGTAAGACCGGTGCTCACAGATTATTAGAGATGGGTTGATCGGGATATCAGAATTAGCCAGCAAGGGCTAGAGCTAAAGGGCCAAGCAGTGATTAAAAGAATACAGTTTCCGTGTAATTATTTCGGGGCATAAGCTAGCCGAGCAGGCGGCTGGGGTTTTGGGGACGCAGCCCCGCCGCTCCTATTACAACATACCCCATTTTTAAAATTTTTCGTTTTTTACATTTTCTGATTATTTTTTATTTATTTTGCATACCAACCACAGTTTTCCCTCCTTTCCCTCTCCCTGTTTCCTTACCCCACTTCCTGTCTATCCCCCCATTCACTCCTCCATTTAGAAAAAGGCAGGCCTCCAATGAGATTCAACAAAGCATGTTCTATCACACTGATGCAAGATCAAGCTCCTCCCCTACATCAAGTCTGGGTGAGGCATCCCAGCATTGGGAATAGTTTCCAAAAAGTCAGCTCATGGACCAGGGCCAGGTGCTGATCCCACCGCTAGAAGCCACACAAACAGATCAAGCTACAAAACATGCAGAGGGCATAGGTCAGTCTTATGGAGGCTCCCTAGTTGTCAGTCCAGAGTTCATTAACTCAGGTCAGCTAGCTCTGTGGGTTTTCCCATCATGACCTTGAACCCTTTGCTCATACAATTTCTCCTCCCTCTCCTCAACTGAAATCCCAAAGCTTGGCTGTAGATCTCTGCATCTGATTCTGAAGCTCAACCACAAACTTTTAGATTCCAATCTGTTTGAGAAATGGAGCTGCTCGTGGGGACATTTGTTCTGTTCTGTAAGCAAAAGCAATTGGATCTTTCTCTGGAGTTCTCCGCTCGTCTCAGCCGGAATGCGATTCCACTTTGGTTTCCCAGAACATGCAGACGCATCAACAATGAAGCTGATTATCGTGTGGCTTCCCATTTGACTCCCTCCCTTCATGGGTCCCTAGATGTTCTCAGGTTTTCTATTTCTGGAGTTCTTTCCTATCCTAAGCCACTGACCTTTTCGGCCAAACTGGATGAGTTTCTCTTCCAAACTGAGAATCCAGAGCTGGGGCCAAACACTCAGAAATAAAAACACCCTGCTTTGGCTGGGATTGTGGGAACAAGGCCAGATGGGTGGCTGCAGGCGGAGATAGGACATACAGGGAAAAGGAGGTGGGGGTGGGCAGGAGCAAGGACAAGAGCTGAGGAACAGACTTCCTGCTGTGGGCAAGAGGTGGGAACAGGCGGCTGCAGACAGTGGTGTGGGGGACAGGTGGAAGGCTATGTGGAGATAAGGCTGTAGGTTTCGGTAGGTTTCTGAGTGAGCCCTCAGTAATTTTAATTTTCTCTTTAGTTATTTTTCTTAACAAAATCTTGCTCTATGATTAAAACATATTTACAAAGGACAACATGTCAGCTGTCTCTCTGCAGCAAAACACTTAACAAAATCTACTTAGGGAGGGAGGTTTCTTTTGATTATATTTTGGTTTAGTTTGGGGTGCAGCAGGAGGTCACACCAGCAGGGACTGGAGAAGTTCCTCATATTGTGTTACCGCCACCAGTAAGAAAGCAGAGACAGATGCATGTCAGTGCTTGGCCTAATTTCTCCTTTCTAGAGAGCCCTACGGTGTGGATGGGCCTCCCCATCTCAACCACCAGACTGTGGGAAATCCCTCACAGACATGTTCAGAGATGGGGCCTCAAGGGGATGCTGCGTCTGGCCAGGGTTCACCCAGCAGGCCCTGGCGTCCCTATAGTGCTGGACTGGGAACATCTTTCTCTCCAGAGGTAGACTGTCCCAATTCTCCTACATCACTACACCTCCCTGTCACCATTGCATGGGCTCTGCTAGCTCCTTCTGCTTTCCCTGAAATGATTTCTTTTCCATCTTATAAACCAGATGCCTGGAAACACTTGTTTGCTCCTAGAATAATAACAACAACTATCTCTATCTCTCTATCCTTCTGTAGCCGATTTTGCAGCCTCTCCCTTGACCGTTCAACATATTAAGGATAGTTCGCCATAACTGAAAAGGTGAATGAGATGGAGTAGATACCTACACAGAAGATGGTGATATGAACATAATTGGCCATTCTGGTCTGCGGAAAGGGAGCCTATAAGTCAGGGGAGAATGGTGTCTGAGATAGTGGAATTGATTAGAACCGGCATTAAGATGCTCAGCATCCTGGCTCCCTTTAGGAGAAATTGAGGACGACTATAGAGCAGAGAACACGCCATCATGTAGGACTAATGGTGTGTGCCAGAGATATCTGTGTTGCCTCGCTGTGCCTTAAACGTGCTGTCTAGACACATTAGGTTCCACGCTCCTCTCCCAGCTCAGCAGCACTGCCAGCTGAGAGGCTCACGGGGAAGCTGTCTGCCACTCTCTCGTCACCGAGCACTGGGAAGTGACAAGAAATATCAGGCTCTGTCTCATGGAAAATTCTAGACATGGCTGTATAAGGATTGCGATAGTGGTGGAAGGCAGCTAAATGGAAGGGGTGCACAGAAGATGTGGGGTGCTTCTCTGATGTCCCTCTGCCTCGAGGCCTCCCAGTAGAGAGCAGAGGCTGATGGTGGGAGAGGAGGAGCTCATCTTCCGATTGTGGCATACCCTTCGCCCTGGCACTGCAGCTTCCTTCTGCTGTCCTGCCACCTTGTGCTAAAGGGATGCCAACTGTAGGGTATGGACTGTGAGATTCAATATTTCATTTTTTTAAGTTTTCTGCTATGAGGGCATATGCAGTGTGTACCTGTATGGGATTTGCATACATGTGTGTGTTCATGACAAACAGGAATGTCTCGAGAGTCCTTCTCTATCACCTTCCACCTTATTTCCTGAGGCAAGATTTCGCACTTAACCTGTAGCATATATGTATATGGAAATATATATTTGGATATATATTTAGACACATATATTTGTATATCAAATGTATATATATACATATATATATATATTAGTCCTAATGACCCTCTTGTCTCCATGCATACCCCTCCTCCTATCTCCCGCTCCTGTGTTGGGGTTACCATGTTCTTAGCTCCATGCACACCATCCCCTGCATCTGTACATGGGCACATGCTTGACTTCTACATGGATCTTGAGATTCCAACTCTGGTCCTCATGGTGTGGGAAGCTCTCTTAACCACTGAACAGACTCTCCAGCACCCAAGTATAGGATCTAAAAAACCCTGTGTTTCCTCTGTGGTGTGACCTGGTCAGCTCATAGCCCTGACACCCTAACTATCTACCTTTGAGGTGCTGAAGCTCATTCCTACAGGAGGAGGCAGAAGCCTAAACAGCCTGGACCTGTCATCCAGACCCTTACAAATAGAGCTTTGGAAGGATGGTCACTGGGAAATGACTTCCATTAGGGCTTGCGAAAATCTATAATGTCATTTTATTTCTTCTTCCAAAGAAAAAAATCCATAGAAAATCAAGCCAAATCTCATCTGTAAAGCAGAAAGACAAAATGCTTCCTTCATTCTGATTCTGAAACACAGAAAGAGCTTTGAACTCTGTCCAGCCAGCTCTCAGTTAGGTAGCCACAGGATTCAAGGCATAAGGAAGAAAGAAAGAGACAAAAATACGAAACTAAAAATGTCATGGCTCCCTTCTTGCAGTGGGGGCAGGAGGCCCTGTGACCTCACCGGCATAGCTGTGGCTCTGTCCACAGTGTGTGACTACACAGCTGTTCTCTTTGAAGTGCTCAGTTTGGAGCTACCCTTGGCTCCAAGTCCATCTCCGCAGCCCTGCTATGGCACCAGGCTGGCCTCCGGTTCCCTTTCTGTTGTATTTCCTAGAGTCCTGGAATATGAAGAACAAATATTCTCAAAGGCCACACAGGCTCTAAATGCATGTGAAGGGAAAATGAGGGCTCCCACACAGCTGCAGACACCAGTGGATTTTAACACCGCAGTCTTTCCTTCAGGATTTTGGTATGATGCTCCCACCAGCCACCCCTGGCTCCAGGACAACTACACTGATTCTGATTCTCACTCCTACTCCTGCAGCAGAGAGAGAGAGCAGGAGATCCAGCCTCTCCCAGTGCAGAGGAGAGCATTGACCATGCTGTCTGCCTCCTGTGAGACAACAATGTATTCGCCGTCCTTCCTGTGACATGCCACCATCCTTCCTGTGACATGCCACTGCCATCCTTCCTGTGACATGTGACTGATGCGGGTACCAACATCATGCAAATTGGGCTTCTCGCTGTAGCATCTGGACTCCATTATGAGAAAAGTAGTGTCCCCATCCAGGAACCTTTAAACCAATAATTCAGCACCATTTTCTGAGCCTGTGTCAGGGATGTGTACCCTCTGTACAGTCCACAGAGACCTAGGCTCAGCAGTAAAGATACCTGGAGTCTCTTGTGGAGACAGTAGGGGGTGTGAGCCTGTCTGTGGGATGGTGCTCTGTCATCCTGTCTGTGGATGGTGCCGTGACCTGAGCCTCCAGAGCTCATCATGGACACAGTCTTGTCTCTCTTGCCTGGGTCTAGGAACTTTGCCCACCAAAACCGTCAAGGTCCTAAGGGCTGGCAAGGACCAACAGTGAAGACACAGACTTGTTATTCACCTCAGCTCCTGCACAAGTTTTCCACAAGGAGCCTCTTTGTGCACGCAGAGAGAGCACCGCACAGCTTTGGTCCATCCCCACCTGCCCCATAGGAATAACCCACTGGAACTGGGATGCTTCCTGGCAAAAAGTAGATTATTTGAACATTTCCCACCGTCAGGCAAACTCACCTCAGTCTTACCTATGCACATCACACACATAAAGCTAATGGTACCCTGATGGCTGTTTTCAAAGACGAGAAGACTCTTACTTGTTAATGATGTCAATTACACGCTTCTGGGGATGAAAAACAAACCCTAAGTACAAATACTGAAAATCACCTCCATTATTCCTTTGGTGTCTTTCCCATCTGAGCACACAGCAGCTTACAGCTCTCAGGGAAGCAGGGACCTGGACACCCAGCAGTGCTCGTGGCCTAAAAGAACTGAAGGGGTTGCCACCAATGCATCTACTGAAAGCCTGTGCTCTCAGACACTGGCAGTAAAGGAGCTGAAAAACCATGACAGACTCTAGTCTTCACTGTGTAAGAGCGGTTGATAAGGACCATGTGACAATGACCTTTCCCAGGAAGTCCCTTCGTGACCAGGGTAGTTTTATTCGCCTCGTCAAGGATAGAGGCGAGTCCATCAAATGTCTATCCAGGCACCCCACCCTGCCATGACTGAGCAGTTTCTCACCCCTTATAAACCATTCCTCTTTCTGCAGAAGGCTTGGCGTCCTCCACTGGCCTTTATGCCTGCGTTTCCTGTGATACAATGGTGCTGTGGGAACTGAGAGGCATGTAAGTCCCATCCAGCCAACAGACGAAAACAACCTCCCCAAGGAGCTTTTAGCTGTGAAACCCACTCTCCACTCTCAGTGTAGTGCAAAGGCAAAACAGGACAAGTCCAGGGCTGGGAGGATTTACTTCCCACAGCTCTGGGTCTGGACCAGAGACTTCCTACAGCCCAGCAGCCCTGCTTCTGGTCCCAGTGAGGTTTCCAGCCTACCTGGCCCACCTCGGTATGGACTTGACAAGCATTGTAGCTGAGCCTCTCAAAAGGTACCTGCTAGTGACAGGCCAATCATGATATGAGGAACGCAGAGGGTTGAGTGAGGGAGGGAGGGAGTTATAAAATTATTCAGCCCATGCTCTCTGTGAGGAGACTGGATTTGGGTCAGCCTGCAAAAATCTATGCTGCTGTCTTTGAAGTGTTCTTGAAAGCCAACAAATGTGGCTACTCTGATCAGCAGGGGCACCCATTCACCCTCAGTCTCCTCTCTATACCCCCTCCTTCCCTCAGCCTTTGCACAGTACAAAGCACTCTGGGAAACAGCTGCCACCAGCTGGATCCCAATGTGTTTACATTTACTACAAGTGGTAAATTCATCAGGAAGGATTTGGAGCTGGTTTATTATGAGATAGCAAGACAAGGAGATAATCTCTCTGAGCTACCTGCATTTTTAATTTGCATATGATATTGGGACCCAAGCTAATCTGCAAATAAAAGCAATGTAAATACAAAACTGTGATATTTACTTAGAAAAAAAAAGACCATGAATCTCCCTGGTCTCAGATTTATGGAATTTTCAGCGAGTCATAAAACTTATGTTTCATGACTTGTATCTGATTGAGATATCAGACTTAGCCTGCCCTTCTGGGTTACTGTCAAAACTAAGGCTTAACACATTCCGAGTTTTAAACTTAGTTGTCTCTAACCAAGGTCCTTCCCTTTGTAATAGTTATCTGAGAGGGAGGGGGAGGGAGGGAGAGAGACAGGGAGCATTTGTTTCTATTTATAGAAACAAAATAAGGAATCTCAAACACAATGACCTAAATATAGAAAGAATTCCATCCTTAAGGATCAAGCGTTTCCCATAATCTAAATGTGTGGTTGACTACAAAATATCTGTTTGCCAAACACTGCAGGGCAGCTGCACATATAAACCAGCAGAGGCTGTGCAGGCATGTATAAGACCTGAAGAAGCTCAACCCAGACCACATCTCACCATGGGGAGGGGAGGCTGACAGGAAGTCCCGCCTCCAGCATAGCGACTTACAGACAACTGACAGCTGCTGAGAGTCTGTTTGTTTTAAGGGTGTGGGTCCTGGTGAGTCAACTGTGCTCCAGTGAAGATCACACTGCAGGAGCTAAGGAGCAGAGCCAAGGGGACTTGATGGGAAAGAAGAGAAGGAGGAGGAGGAAGAGGAGGAGGAGGAGGAGGAGGAAGAAAAGGAGGAGGAGGAGGAGGAAGAGGAGGAGGAGGAGGAGGAGGAAGAAAAGGAGGAGGAGGAGGAGGAAGAGAAGGAGGAGGAAGAGGAGGAGGAGGAGGAAGAGGAGGAGGAGGAGGAGGAAGAGGAGGAGGAGGAGGAAGAGGAGGAGGAGGAGGAAGAGGAGGAAATGCTGGCGAAGGGGTGGACTGGGAAAGGAGAATGGATCTGGGGGAAACTAAGAAGAGGAGGGAGTGAAGAGAATCAAAATGCCACCTTATGAAATTCTTCAAGGACCAAGTATATAGGATCCTTACTCAACTAGGGAAAGGTGAAGAAGTTACCTTACAGTAGAAGCAATCACAAACCCACTGCCGCCTGGGGCGGTGTGTGACCTGTGTGACCACACACTCCACACATCCACTGCTGCCTATGGCAGTGTGTGACCTTTGTGACCACACACTCCACACTGTGATGGTATGTGACCTGTGTGACCAGACCCGGACAGGCGGAGTGCTGCCCAAGGGGGGGTTGGTGCTGCCCACAGCTCTGGAACTCTATCTGTCCGGTCCAGAAGCAAGCTAAGCAGTATTTACTCATCCTAGGCTGACATTGTGAATTACCAGAATTGATAGCTCCAGGAAGGCCTTCGCTCACCTCAAGTATAGACAAGCTGGAAAAATCATCCTCATACATTACTTTTATCCCCCGAAGAATTGCTATGTGTCATTTAGTCCAAGAGAAAGCGGTCTCGTGAGGTTCGAGCTGCAGAAAGAGAACAGAAAGTCACAAAAGGCCTTAGAATGAGTACCTTGGCTAGTGATGCAACCGTTTCCTTTGGGAGGGATCCGGGTCATCCTGCCTGGCACAGCTCCATTGGGCAGTCAGCCTGTTAAAGGGGCAGAGAGGCAATTCTCACTTACATGGGACTGGGTGCAGCTTCATCCATGAAAGTAGGCAACTTCAAATCTATGCTTGTAATAATAGGGTCACAGAAATGCTTCGTTCTGTTTATGGCTGTCTGCCAGGTGAAAGGGCAGGCCTCAGTGTTGTAAGATGGAGCGGCAGGCTGCGTCCCGCCACCCAACTGGCTTACACCTGGGCTGGCGGGCTGCTTGTTGTCCTGGCCACCCGGCTAGCTTATACCCCAAATAATCACACGGAGATCTGTATTAATTAAATTGCTGCCTGGCCCATTAGCTCTAGCCTCTTATTGGCTAACTCTCACATCTTGATTCAACCCATTTCTAATAATCTGTATGTCACCACAAGGCTGTGGCTTACTGGGAAAGATTCAGCATGTCTTACCTGGCAGCTTCATGGCGGGCGGCTCTCTGCCTGCCTTTTTCCTCCCAGAATTTTGTTCTGTCTACTCCACCCACCTAAGGGCTGCCCTATCAAAAGGCCAAGGCAGCTTCTTTATTCAACCAATTAAATCAACACAAATGCAGAAGGACCACCTACACCACCACAGTTTAAGCGGCTCTAGTCTTTGTCTCTCTGGCCTTAATGGCACGGTGGGTCACTGAATGCTAGCTACCCTGTAGCATCATGTGCAGGACACGATCTGGCCTGTGAGAGCCTGAGTCCCTAGGATAGGCTTGTTGAATTGTGGTTGCTATATAAAACATACCTCCCCAACACAGACAAACACACATGCAGACACATGCATACACACAGAACACACATGCATACACATACATAAGCATACACACATATATACACACACGCATACATACACACATACACACATATGCATACATGCACGCATACACACACACATACACAAACACACACTCCTGCTCAAGGACTCTGTCGAGAGCCTTCTATGAAGCACTGCTCATTTCTGCAACTTTCAGTCATTCCCATTTCATCAATGAAAACCCCTGGGTTTCATTCATGGAAGCAGAGGATAAAGTATGATCATTAGTCACAGTAACACAACACTGCTGCTGTATTCTGGGTGACTCTAATTAGTATCACCACCCCGGGGCCCGCTATGATTTGAATGTGAACTGTTCCTCGTCCAGTTGTGCTGTTCTGGAAGGCTGTGGAGCCTTTCCGAGGTAGACACTTCCTGCCGTTCTTTCCTTCCTGGAAGCAGATGCGAAGAGAGCAGTTGCTTGCCCTCCTGCTGCCATGCTGCCCTGCCGCGGCTGGAATAAAGAAGGCCCCTGAAGGGAGTGGCACTATAAGGAGGTGTGGCCTTGCCTGAAGTCTGTCACTGCAGGGGCCGTCTTTGAGGTCTCTCGATCTCAAGCTTCAGTCAGTGTGACAGTCTATGGACTTCCTGCGGCCTTCTGGTCCAGATGGAGTGAGCACCACATCCACCTGCAGGCTGCCATCCTCCCTGTCACGATGACAGTGGACTGAACTTCTGAAACTACATGCCATCGCCTCAATCAAATGTTTTCTGTGTTGGCAGAAGAATGACATCATTCTTTCAGGAAGCATATCTGTTGAGATACTAAGAAGCAAAGGCCATCCAGCATATGGATGGGGATGCCATGTGGGAAGACCCAAACACATTCCTGAGCTTCTGCAAGCTTGTGTGAAACAGGACACGTAAGCTGCTGCTGGGACAGCTTGTGATACCATGGCATGGAACATGTAAGCACAATAGATGTTGAGCATATAACTTAAAAAAATGATACAACATGCCTCTCCATAGCCCAGTGAACTGGGGGGTCCAACTACTTGCCCTTGGCCACACCATACCCTGTAGTGATGACTGAAGAAAGGACTTTAGCTCTGTGTGTGTTAGCACTGTGGTCCCCAGGGCTGCTTCCCAGAGCTGTGGGAAGTTGATCCAGCCCTCACCAGGAATACACTTCTATGACTTCATGGAAGCATAGTTTAAATAAAATAAAGTTCACCCAAATTAAGCGTTGTTTGGTGAGTTGCAATTGTGCAGGTGGCACGGGGATCAACATTGGCAACACTTAGGTTGGCTCCCAAATTCCCTTTGCAGGAAAAGCCCTTCGTAGAAGTCCGTGCCCGTTGGGAAGAAAAGCCAGGATTGGCGGGTAAGGAATTTCTTCCTTCGGACAGGCTGAGTCAGTGAAAGCTTCCAGCCAGCCATGCTGTATCAGAGGAAGATTAGTGCTTCCTTCTTAAAAACCAATACACATGTTTCTTATAACATCATAATAATCAAGATCAGAGTACTTCACCAATAACAGACATATAGATCAATGTGTTGAGATTCAGTTGTGTTCAGAATTCTGGAGAAAATTCTATTTGACCTTGCAAGAGAACGTCTAGATTAGTGGTGCTAGGCATAGCAAAGCTCCCAAATGATCGTGTTAGCTATCATCAGGGACCAAGTTCTCCACGTACCTGTGGCTTTGCTAGTTACACAGGCTCATTCTAGTCCCAACAGTTCTGCCACATGCTCATCTACCATGGCAGCCAGCTCTTAGGTGTAATTTTCCTCTTATCATTATGAAGTTCTTATTTTCACTCCCATCTTATCTGATATTTAAATGGCCATCCTACCTCCCTTGCAGTGTTCATGAGGTTTGTGTTTTCATGTCATAGCTGTGTCTCTGAGTTTAAAGTGAACCTCTCCATCAACATGCATAGCTTCCTCACCTAGCGTGATAATTTATAACTGATTCATCACGCTAACCTCACACTTCGGACATGTTCGTGGGAAAGTGTCCCATGCCTGTCTACTTTGGATCGCTTTATAGTATCCCAAGTAACGGATGTGCGATACATTGAGATGACTATCCCCCAAGCACTGGCCTAGATTAAAATAATAATCACTAAATATAGCACTTCTTATGTGTCAGTCAACATTGCAAATTATTTAATCCCCAAGAAAAACATAAGAAAAATTCAGCATGTTGCTCTTGTACAGATGAAGAGCTGTGGCATAAAGGGAGAAGTTCATGTGACTTCCGTGCTTGCTTTATACAATTTGTATTAGCTCAAAATTAGATAGCATGGACTTCAAACATCTTTACCTTTTGTTGTGAAAATGTGTCAGTTTTGGTAAACTATCCCCATGTTAGCTCATTCGTAAAAATCTCTAAAGAATAGCCATTGAATGCTGTGTATGCATGTATAAATGTTCACTAACTTTTAACTTAATTTTCTGGTAAAATTGTCTGTGTGATGCTTATAAACGTCGTGAGCTGCAGCTGTTTAGTTTGCCTTTCTCTGTTCCCAGCTTATGTTGTTGGCTTTTCAAGGTTTATACCAGTGCATTTGGTTCCTAAATCCTGGCTTTGGTACTGAATTACTATCCTTCTACATTGTTCAACTTTCTCAATATCAAATTCTTCATGACATCAATATTGTTTCTATAGGCTTTGTTTGCTTATTTTTATCTAGATTCCATTGTTCAATGTCCTTGTCTTTTTACCATTTTACTTTAAACCTTTGTTTCCATATATTTCTGGTAAGCATAAAAAAAGGCAGGTTAGTAGGGATTCCCTTCGCTGGTGTTTATTTCAACCCGACCAAAGCCCCTTCCTGAGTAACACAAAGACAACGGCAGCCAAAGTGGTCTGAATCTCTGCACACACTCACCAAGATAGTTCATAAATGAAGGAGACAACAAGGGAGACGCAAACAGAGCACAGAGTAGAGAACGCCACAGCTGCTTACATGAAGCAAAACGTCCACCACCATGCCATCAGCCCCACGCTTCACGCCCCCCTCACTGGTTGTTGACATCGGTGGGTGAAAGGTCACCAAAGAGCAGGGCATGCTTATGTGCCTGACTGATCGTCTTACCACGGATAGCTTATCAGAGGTCTCTGTGTGTACATGTTTATACTGAACTACTCAACAGTAAAGAGTTGTGATGCTTTCACCCAAAAATCACAAAAAATATTATAGACACACAGAAAGGGGAGTGCTCAGGTAAATTCTGTCAAGACTGTCAAAGATTCTTAGGAAGGTTACACAGGAAGTTCTTTATAGTAGCCTTATGCACCTTCCGCAATGACAGATTCTCACCAAGTGAACCATCCACCAAAGAAGGAAGAAAGTGAGCTCACTTCTAGTGGGTTGGCTTCCTTGGACTCACTCTTCCCACCGCACGGTGAGCCTGCTCGTTCTGTGTGTGCTCCTGTGTTTCCATTTACATAACTTTGCTTTTTTTTGCCAGCTGAGTGCAATGTCTCTTTTTATCCTTGAGTTTCTATATATTTCCCATTCACAAGAATATGCATTCCACAGTGGCTTGAATGGAAAACGTTACCTCATAGACTCATGTTTTTGAGAGCTTGGCCTCATGTTGGTGGTGCTTTAGGGGACTGTTTATGTGGCCTTATTGGAGAACAAAGGCCACTAGTGGCAGAAGCACACCCTAGTGCTGTTTTGTCATAGCCTTGGCACTCTGGGGTCCTGTAGGACATTTCAGTGGATGTCTGTAATAAACAGAAAATGATTGTACACATGATGAGCCAAACAAATAGCCAGCCAGAGGAGGTGGAGTGTACCAAGGACTTGGGGCATGCGGTCAGCCCTGAACCTCCACTTAATCCTGCACACACTTTGTTCACACCAGTAGCGTGACCCAGAGTGAACCCTTTCCTGAGCCCCAATGTCTGCCTTCTCAAAATAAGAGTACAGAAGAAAGATGGAATCTGCCCTGGTAGTGGGTCTAACCGGCATGGGGATGCTGATGGGAAAGCTAGGACAACCCTGGGCTTCCTGACTGGGCTAATCCGCTATGTCCACCAGGGGGAGAAGCTGGGAAGCAGCAAGATGAAGGCAGCCAGCAACTGATGGATAGGAACAAAACTCAGCCACCAGCCATTCCTGACCCAGTACCCAATCTGCACACACAGGGTAGTTGTCCCAGCCAAAGAGAATTAAGTAGAGTGCATCTCAATAAATTAAATGGGATTAAAACAAAAGGCACAGAATGCTGCAGCGATCTCTAATTTGGGGGCATAAAAGAGAAGGGAGAGGGGATCTTAATGGAGCTCCCAGAGCCATTAGACTTGGGAAAGCTATTTCCATAAATTATGGAAATGGGTGCTGGTCTCAAGTGCGGCCCATTTTCATATTGTTTTGCGGTCTTAATGACATAGGCTATTTTTGTAACATCTGTTTTTGGGGACCCCCCTTTCCTCCCACACTTCATTAGGAATTCTGTCGCCATCCTTTATGAGCCGTGCCTGCTGGGAGACGGATGGCATGCCATTGTGTTACTGCGCAGACCATGATGTGGAGTTGAAACAGCCTTTCACAGAGTGTGTTCTGATGTGGCTCTAGACAAGTTCCTGGATGGATGTGCACGCATACCATGCTCCGCAGAGGCAGGAGGTTAACTTTCTCTGATTCTGGGAACAGGGTTTGCCATGTTGACCATTCCCAAGCAGCGGCGTTCACTTCATGGCCAGATACAGACTGTACTTGAGAAATTCAAACAAGATTCTAAAGTTATTACCCATGGCAATGGCACTGAGAATCTTAGAGCATCAGCACAGACAGAAATTAAACCCCAGCCATCAAATGTGGCAAAGCAGTGTAAACAGAAACTGTGGCAATCCTCTAAGGACCCGGATTCTGGGTGAGCCTGCAGGGAAAGGCCACTTGATTACAGTGAGAGGCAGTGAACTGCACACTGGTCTTGGGGTGAGAAGCAAGCAGGAAAAGGAAGGAAGGGAAAATAATGGGGGTGGAGAGAGCAAGGCAGTTTAGGGAGCCCGAGTGAGAAGTGCTGTGTCTGGCTACCATTCCGCCTTCCCACTAGGCAGTGTGCATGCCCTGACTAGGTTTCACCTCAGTCCTCTGGGAATGAGCACCCACTGATGCACTGACCACTGGTCATCAGGAAAGAGTCCCTGCAGAATCACAAAGAAGGAAGATGAGGTATACCCACATGTCTTCCTCATCTTTGTGATCTTTTAAAGTCTGTATTTTCATAGGAATTTTTACACCTTTCTGTCTTACCTGTGAAGATCAGATTTCACGTTGTTTTACACAAATCTAAGTTTTAAAAGAAAAAATTGAGAATCATGATTTTTTTTACTTCTGAAAATGTGAGACCCTTGCTCTGCTGGCTATACGACAAAATAGGGTGGAAATTCACCCTCCTGTCCCTTGTCCTATCTGTCTGCCTCCTTTCCACACATTTGTTAAACTCAAGACTCATTCTCTTGTGCACATGGCACACGCGTGTACACACACACACACACACACTCCATCCCTGCCTCTCTCTTCCTGGTATTTCACAGTGCCCCCACTTGGACATCTGGTTTGAATGATCATGGAAGGCGTTAATTTCTGAGGGAGCTTCAGTAAGGAAAAAGAGACTGGACATTTAAGTTTGCCAGTTTTGAATCTACCCTTGCCGTCCTGTCCTTCTAACCTGGCCAAAACTTGGGTTCCTCCTAAAGATGTCCCCTACCTAGGAGAGGAGGGGCCTAGTCACACTGCAACTTGACATGCCATAGCTAGCTGACATATGTTGGAAGCTTGTCCTTTTCTGAAGAGGAAGGAGGAGAAATGGAGAGGGGTGGAAGGCTGGGAGGAGGGACTTGGAGGAGAGGAGAGAGGGGAAATTGTGATCGGACTGGAAAATAATAAACAATTAATTTAAGAAGATGGCCCTTACTATGGACAAAAGCGAGGTAGCTGCTTGCAGCCGGCAGCAAGTCAGATCTACCTAGCAACCGACATGGCCACCTCCCCATTTCATTTGATCCAGGCACGCTGCTGAATTAAATGGCTTTGATTCCCTGTCCAGGTCAGCCAGAAAGGCCACACTGGGCAGAAGCACGAGGAATGGCGGAGGTCACTTCAGCCCAATATTCTCAGTGATCTTAGAAGCAGTGTTAGCTCTTTAGATCCTCTGCCATTAGACTCGAGATGTAACAGGAGCTGCCTCCCCTGCTGAGGAGCTGTCACTTCCTAAAAGCATCAACAAATCAAACCTTAGAGCTAAATAGCTACCTGGGCTTATTGTACTAAATAGCACGATCACAAGAGGGGACAACCTCCCCTCTGTCACAAAACCATTAGAAAATTAGAAAGTAAGAAAAATGAACAACCACTCGTAGTTCCTAATCCAGTAAGTGGTCAATAAATCCTCAAACTGTGCATGCATGCGTGTGTGTGCATGCGTGTGTGTGCATGCGTGTATGTGTGTTGCTAATGACATCACTCTCTGCTTCTGAGACATATTTAAGTACTGATTGCAGAAATGCTGTGTTCTTCAGGAGAAACTCCCCCCCCCCTCCCCTACACACACACACATCACTTATTTCCTCCTGAGGTCCACAGATCCTTGGAGAACTGGCAAGTCTGAACCTCTTGCATTGATTCCTGACCAGAAAGGATACTGAACCAAACTGTGCCCCCACTAGGGCTAGGGCCCACAGAGACAGTAGCTGTCCCTTGGAGATGTTCAGGAGTTTAGCATCTCAGCAGGTTAGTAGCTTATCCGGTTTAAAGGATATAATAAAACCCCCACTCTTCTCTGCAGCAAAAATGCTTTTTGACTGCAGCTGGGAGGTCCTGGGATATAGATGGATCCATTACTGACCTCTGGCATCAAGTAACAGCTACCTCCCAAGGTACCCTGCTGTGGCTGCCCCTGCATCCCCACCTCACCAGCAGCCCTTAGTAACTTCAGCTGCATCTGATACAGTTAAAAGCCTTGGGCTCAGTTTTGTTAACATGTTTCCGTGAGCTGATACCATGAGGTTCTCTTAAGTAGTTGTTTTGATTCACTTGGCAGAAAACATCTGAAACAAGCTAAACACACCCATCTCCTTTTTGATTCAGTTCAATGAGACTAGGGATTATGAACTCATTTTAAAGAGTTACCAAGGGGGGGGGGTGGTTTAAGGAAGCCTGGAGTCTGGACTCACCTGGAGGCATTGGAATCCCTTGGATTAAGATGGAATCTTGCGTTCTGCAGTTGGTGGTGATATTTGGCAAGGGTACAGAACCTTTGGGACGTGGAACCTTGCTGGAGAAAGTATGCCACTGGGGATGGGCTTTAGGGGTTTATAGTCTTCCACTTCCTGTTCTTCCTCTCTGCTTCCTGTATGTGTATGAAAATGTCCCCCACCTCCTGTAACTGTCCACAGGCCACGCCATCGCTCCCATCTTCAACTCTGTGCCTCTGGAACTGTAAGTTGAAATAAACCCTTTCTTGCAAACAAAAAACAAAAAAACAAAGAAGCTAACAGCACAGTAGTGTTCAGGTGTCAGCATGTTTTAAGGCATGAAGCATAAAGCTAGTTCTATCTTAGATGAGGCTAGGACCATCTTGCAATTAGGTGACCTGCTGATGTCTTCAGCTCAAACCGTCATGTGACCTGGTGTGACAACAGGATTGTTGCCGATGGAACTAGGTAAGATGGTATCATAGCGGAGTACGGTAGCCCCTGATGCAAAAGGAATATACTCAGAAGGATGTACCTACAGAATGCAAGATGCAAATGAAAAGAGAGCTAATTACAAGCCAAAGAAAGCCAAAGACTGACAGCAACCCCCAGAAGCTGGAAAAGGTCAAGCTCTGCCCACGCCTTCTGGAAGTACTCCTCTTGCTGACACCTTGACCTCAGTCTCTAAGTTCCAGAACCTTCAGAGGACACTGTGGTTGTTTGGCAACCCATTTGGTAGTTATTCCTTAGGCAGAATTAGAGAACTGAGGTGGCAAACAGCTGTGAATTTGCAGGGCATGCATGTGAAGTGTGCACAGATTCACTGTGATCACTTCAGCACAAGGAAAGTGCGGAGAGTGTGCACGGGCTCCCAAATAAGAGGGGGCTTCCTTCTGACGCTCACCTGGTAATTTTACCTCACATAATCAAATCAGTTTGCATTGCAGATAGGCAAAAGACAGTGAGAGCGAAACTCCAAGCAGGAAACCTGTGGGGACCCTTTCTTCCCCGATTTGAATGTGTAAATAGCATGGGGAGCTGTGCACTTAACTAATTCATAGTCATAAATGGAGGATGCGCGAAATCTGCAATGCAAAATATTCTAGCTCCAGATGCCGAGTTCATAAAAATTTCTATTGCTTTATAAATTAGAATCCTACAAAGATTCTACAGGATCCAATATTATCAGATCTACTTCATCTTTCAACCAATTTATAAATCATATTTTAGGTCAACTCATGCATGAAAGACAGGTGTTTCAAAAACAATCAGCGGCCTTCAGTAAAAGGCGCCTTCCACCAGCCTCTCTTCTGCTACTGTTGAGCACTTAACAAATTTCAACTGTCTTTGAATGAAACAGTAACTACCTGGGGAAAATTAAAGTACTTTCGCCAACAGGGAGATTAGCATTTCAAACAGTAGTTGCACTTACTCTATGAAATGGATTTTTACCATACTGCTGACACATAATAAATTAAATATTGAAATCCAAGTAACTTTATTTTACAATATCCGCTACTCAGATTTTCTAAACATTTTATTGGAGGGAAGGAAATTATTAGGATAGTAAAGAAAATAGTTAGGTGAGAACACTTCAAGATGTGGGCCAGGGGAAGAGGAGATGCTCTGGTTAGCCAAGTGATTAGAGAAGCATGAAGGTCTGGGTTCAATTCCCTGGTACCCATGCATAAAGAAAATAGCTGTTTTCATGGTGCAAGCCTAGCATCCCGGTACTGGGGCAGAAACTTCTGAAAAGCAGTTTCCTACAATAGGAGAGGATGGGACAATGTGGGCAACCAGCCTGGTAGCCCAGCTTAATCAATACTCGAGGACAGGGAGCATTCTGAAGAAATACAGTGTAAGGGGCGATGGTTAAGGTCAGAGTGCCCAAAGTCTGGAAGGGTCCTGGTCAAGACATCAATCACACATCACAATCTGTGTGGTCACTATGGTTTAGAACTCTTTAACTCATGCGTAGTGCATTTGAATTGACATATATACAAATTAGTAATACCACATTTCTCTAGATGTTTCTTTGCAAGTTAGAATTTTCGTTTTCTTAGTCCGTCACATGTGCTCATCTAAATTAACAAACACTGACTGACTAAATCTTCTGTGTTTACTATTTTCTTATCTTCCCCAATCAATGCCTTTTTTGGTAAGTGATGGAGGATTCTCACAGGTGCAGAACTGACTGCCTTAATATGAAAATGAGAATCTAAAGGTCGAAGCCATAAGCTCTGTAGACCACCAATGGAAATGCAGGATTTCGTCTGGGAGAGAAGGGATATTTCAGAGAAGAGCGCTAAGTTTGACATCAGCCTTTCTCTATAGGGGGCTTAGACTTCGTGTCTCTGCCTTCCTGTGTTATCACTTTCTTTAGTCTGTGACTATTAGTTAACCATATCCAATCTGCTTCTAATGTCAATCTCATTCGACATATTTTAGGGATTCTTACCTCAGCTCTGAATATGGGTTTCATAGAATATTCCTGATGCTCTGGTGGGTGACCTCCCGCATCTCTTCATAAATGGTCTTCTCTGCTCGAGTAGACATTAGAATGTATTAAGTTAAACACAATGCAACCATGGCTTTCAGGAAGTTTATGGTCTACTGAGGAGCTGAGATAGCATTCACAAAAGTACAATTTAAGGTAGCGAGTGATATATTGCTATGGAGACATGGAGAAATGAACTGTAATATGAAAGAATATAGGGGATTAAAGTAAAAAGCTCAGGGCATTGTTGGCTGTCTTTTTTGTATCTTCTCCTCATCTTTCTTATCCATAGGCCCAGTCGTATTTTGAGGATCTCTATAGCTCTGACAAACTAAGGAAATGTTCATGTTATGTTGAGTGTACTTTCTAGATGTTACAATATAAGACTGTGTTAGTCATCTTCTCCAGAAAAACAGAATGAGAGAATTTACCTGTAATCAGAAGGGGTGGGTTATCAAGTTGGTCGACTTGATCTCAGGGGCTGAGAATCATAAAGATCTTCCATATGCTGAGAGGCCAGGAAAGCTGCTGCTAGTCAGCCATGCCAGAAGCCCAAAGAAAACACTCCAGGCTGAGGCTCAGAACCTACAACCCCCACTGGGGTCAGGACCTGTAGGTGAAAGCCAAAGGGGGTGACTGTAGAGAACACACCTTCTCAAGAAGACTCATGGCAAGCCAAACGTGGCTCCTCTTACTGCCTTTTCCTTCTCCTTTGGCCCTAGCCTGTCACCCACACCCCATACGTGTCACCCCCATAAGTTTAATGACACCCATGCCAGTCTTCCTTCCATTAATTCACAGACACACCCAGAAGAGAGCCTCACCAATTCTCTACACTTCCTTGAGTCCAGTAGACAGCCAAAATCAGCTATCTCAATGACCATCAATCTTGGGAAATTACTGAATTCTGTCTTTTGGAAATCCAATGCCTATTTATATTTTCCATATAGGATTGAGATATTGCATGCTCTAAGCTGGAATAGACTAGTGCCAATTTGTCCTTGTTGGGGTGGGGGAGCTTCTTCAAGAAAGAAGCTTGGAAGTAGGAGGTGAGAGAGGGAGAGAGAGAGAGAGAGGGAGAGAGAGAGAGAGAGAGAGAGAGAGAGAGAGAGAGAGAGAGAGAGAGAGAGAGAGAGAAGGAACCCAGAGAGGAGAGTAATTTCCCTTCAGGAGGATAGAGAGACAGCAAAAAAAGGAATTCAGTAGGCATTTGTGGGCAAAAGGGGAGACATGAACAAATGAAGGTAAGGTAACTATGGCAACAGAAGAGGAAGATAGATGGAAAGTAGGAGGAGTGATAACTGTCAAGGAATTAGGCGCATAAAGGCTGGTGGGAGAGTATGGGATAAGGATGGCTCCGTAGAAGGTCACAGAGTGGCCCTTCCATCTCCAGGAAACAAGGGGAGGAGACAGCTTTACAAACAGAGGAGAACAGAGGGCTGAGCAGGGCCACAGAGAGCTGGTGGCACAAGGAGATCCATCATTGAGGTAAACACAGCTTCTGTCTGTGGCTGTTTGAGCAAGGTCTCTGTCCTCAGGGCTGTGCAATAGGGGAATAACACACCAGGAAACAGAACTCACTAGACAAAATGCCAATGTGTCTTCTACACAATAATGCTCAGTAGATGTCAGCTAATCTTTCTCCCTGCCTTCCCTCTTTCCTTCCATCCATACCCATTTGGTCTTTTTCTTGTCTTCTTATCACACTCAGTCTTTCCTTCTGCAGAAAGGAAAAGGTTTGGGAAATAGCCGCTAGCAATTGAGAAGAAATCACTGATGTTTCCTTCATGTCTCATCTTCCCAAGGACACTCATGTGCCACCGAGATCCCCAGTTCCTTCCCCTCGTGTTTGTTTTTTTATTTTTTTATTTAGGAAAAGGTTTTGTTTCAGTTTTTCTGAATTTTGTTTGCTGGCTTTGTTTGTTGAGACAGGGTCTCCTGTAGCAGAGGCTCTCCTTGATCTCTCTATACAGCCAAAGATGACCTTGTGTTGTAATAGGAGCGGCGGGGCTGCATCCCTAGCACCCGTGCCGCCTGGCTAGCTTATGCCTTAAAATAACAACACACAAACTGTATTATTTTAAACACTGCTTGGCCCATTCTGCTTGGCCCATTAGCTCTAGCCCTTACTGGCTAATTCTGATATCCCTATCAACCCATCTCTAATAAACTGTGTAGCTCCGGTCTTATCGGGAAAGATTCAGCATGTCTGACCTGGCGGCTTGCTTCATCGTGTGCGTCTGCCCGGGAGAGAGGAGCATGGCATCTCTCTGAGCTCACTTCCTCTTCCTCCCAGCATTCTGTTCTGTTTACTCCTCTTACCTATGTTTTAACCTATCAGGGCCAAGCAGTTTCTTTATTGCTTAACCAATGAATTCAACAGATTGATATATGACACTCCCACATCAACCTTGAACTTCTCTTCCTCCTCTGGGATCACAGATATGTGCCAGCACAGTCCTGTTATGTGGTACCTGGAATCAAGTGCAGGCCCTTGTGCATGCTAGGTAATCACTTGACCCACTGAACTACCACCCCAGACTCCTTCGTGTTCTTCATTCCAAGACTAGGTCAGTGACCTCCTAGGTCAGTTTCCTAAGTAAAACTCCAAACCATAAAAGCAGCAGCTGTGTTTGACTACGCACTATTGACTCTGCTATTCAGACATCCACCATGCTGCCTCTGAGAAGAATCCTAAAGGATGTCCCAGGAAAATTAAAACCCATACCTTCTTAAAGATTTCCAGAAAAGGGTTGATAAATAATTCATTCTGGTATTTAATGGCTGTCTACATAAGAAATATTTCTGTTAGATCCTAAGTGTTGTGCCACTCAGCAAGGTCTTCTGAGGAGCTGTGGTTAGCCATGGTGGCACCAATTACTACCAAGAACATTTTGCCAGTCACCATTTGTCACATGTAGTTCATATGTGAATGAACACAGAGCTCCTACATGAATGACCCTCATCGACAAATCGTGTCCTGTCTTTAAGAGCAGGTAAGGGACACAGTCTGTGTCATTAGCAGTTACATGTTGTAGGGAGTGGATGGAAGCCCTTCTTAAGGCATGACAAGAGCCAGCAGCTCATCGGCATCATTCCCAATGAAGACAATACAGACTGCTATTTCCCCTTGTCCACTGGACCACTCTGAAGCTCTTCTCTGTATTATTAGATGAAGAATGAAATAAAAATCAACTAGTCTGCCATGTGCAGTCTAGCTTGGGATGGTATCAATTCTTCATTTGAAGATAAAGAACCATAGATGTATGACTTAAATGTGTTCTCTCAAGCTGCTGTTATGACAGAGCAGGAACAACACACAGTCTGGTTTCAGTGTGGCGTGGACCCAAGCTCCAAGATTTGCCTGGATCTCACACAATGAGCACTCAGTTTTGGTTCACTGAAAGAGCGTGACCATATTTTGAAACACCAGCCTTGATCTCTGCATGCTTGTGGCACTCCTCAGCATTCTCTGTGGAAAAAAAAATCCAAGAACGGAATACCCGCCACCTTCTCCTGTTCATCCCTGCAGATCATGCAGCAAGATTGCCTATGTTGGTGCACAGGTCTCTATCACACTACACACACCAGTGCTGTTGGTGCACAGGTCTCTATCACACTACACACACCGGTGCTGTTGGTGCAGAGG
Source organism: Microtus pennsylvanicus (assembly GCF_037038515.1). Taxonomy (NCBI): domain Eukaryota; kingdom Metazoa; phylum Chordata; class Mammalia; order Rodentia; family Cricetidae; genus Microtus; species Microtus pennsylvanicus. The sequence goes on from NC_134584.1 coordinate 7,664,046, forward strand.
TCTCTATCACACTACACACACCGGTGCTGTTGGTGCAGAGGTCTCTATCACACTACACACACCGGTGCTGTTGGTGCACAGGTCTCTATCACACTACACACACCGGTGCTGTTGGTGCACAGGTCTCTATCACACTACACACACCGGTGCTGTTGGTGCACTGGTCTCTATCACACTACACACACCGGTGCTGTTGGTGCACAGGTCTCTATCACACTACACACACCGGTGCTGTTGGTGCACAGGTCTCTATCACACTACACACACCGGTGCTGTTGGTGCACAGGTCTCTATCACACTACACACACCGGTGCTGTTGGTGCACAGGTCTCTATCACACTACACACACCGGTGCTGTTGATACACAGGTCTCTATCACACTACACACACCGGTGCTGTTGATACACAGGTCTCTATCACACTACACACACCGGTGCTGTTGATACACAGGTCTCTATCACACTACACACACCGGTGCTGTTGATACACAGGTCTCTATCACACTACACACACCGGTGCTGTTGATACTGTTGATACACAGGTCTCTATCACACTACACACACCGGTGCTGTTGATACACAGGTCTCTATCACACTACACACACCGGTGCTGTTGATACACAGGTCTCTATCACACTACACACACCGGTGCTGTTGATACACAGGTCTCTATCACACTACACACACCGGTGCTGTTGATACACAGGTCTCTATCACACTACACACACCGGTGCTGTTGGTGCACATGTCTCTATCACACTACACACTCCGGTGCTGTTGGTGCACAGGTCTCTATCACACTACACACACCGGTGCTGTTGGTGCACAGGTCTCTATCACACTACACACACCGGTGCTGTTGGTGCACAGGTCTCTATCACACTACACACACCGGTGCTGTTGGTGCACATGTCTCTATCACACTACACACTCCGGTGCTGTTGGTGCACAGGTCTCTATCACACTACACACACCGGTGCTGTTGGTGCACAGGTCTCTATCACACTACACACACCGGTGCTGTTGATACTGTTGATACACAGGTCTCTATCACACTACACACACCGGTGCTGTTGGTGCACAGGTCTCTATCACACTACACACTCCGGTGCTCTTGGTGCACAGGTCTGTATCTATCACACTACACACACCGGTGCTGTTGGTGCACAGGTCTCTATCACACTACACACTCCGGTGCTGTTGGTGCACAGGTCTCTATCACACTACACACACCGGTGCTGTTGGTGCACAGGTCTCTATCACACTACACACACCGGTGCTGTTGGTGCAGAGGTCTCTATCACACTACACACACCGGTGCTGTTGATACACAGGTCTCTATCACACTACACACACCGGTGCTGTTGGTGCACAGGTCTCTATCACACTACACACACCGGTGCTGTTGATACACAGGTCTCTATCACACTACACACACCGGTGCTGTTGGTACACAGGTCTCTATCACACTACACACACCGGTGCTGTTGGTGCACAGGTCTCTATCAATCACACTACACACACCGGTGCTGTTGGTGCACAGGTCTCTATCACACTACACACACCGGTGCTGTTGATACACAGGTCTCTATCACACTACACACACCGGTGCTGTTGGTGCACAGGTCTCTATCACACTACACACACCGGTGCTGTTGGTGCACAGGTCTCTATCACACTACACACACCGGTGCTGTTGGTACACAGGTCTCTATCACACTACACACACCGGTGCTGTTGGTGCACAGGTCTCTATCAATCACACTACACACTCCGGTGCTGTTGGTGCACAGGTCTCTATCACACTACACACACCGGTGCTGTTGGTACACAGGTCTCTATCACACTACACACACCGGTGCTGTTGGTGCACAGGTCTCTATCACACTACACACACCGGTGCTGTTGGTGCACAGGTCTCTATCACACTACACACTCCGGTGCTGTTGGTGCACAGGTCTCTATCACACTACACACACCGGTGCTGTTGGTGCACAGGTCTCTATCACACTACACACTCCGGTGCTGTTGGTGCACAGGTCTCTATCACACTACACACACCGGTGCTGTTGGTGCACAGGTCTCTATCACACTACACACACCGGTGCTGTTGGTGCACAGGTCTCTATCACACTACACACTCCGGTGCTGTTGGTGCACAGGTCTCTATCACACTACACACACCGGTGCTGTTGGTGCACAGGTCTCTATCACACTACACACACCGGTGCTGTTGGTGCACAGGTCTCTATCACACTACACACACCGGTGCTGTTGGTGCACAGGTCTCTATCACACTACACACACCGGTGCTGTTGGTGCACAGGTCTCTATCACACTACACACACCGGTGCTGTTGGTGCACAGGTCTCTATCACACTACACACTCCGGTGCTGTTGGTGCACAGGTCTCTATCACACTACACACACCGGTGCTGTTGGTGCACAGGTCTCTATCACACTACACACACCGGTGCTGTTGGTGCACAGGTCTCTATCACACTACACACACCGGTGCTGTTGGTGCACAGGTCTATATCACACTACACACACCGGTGCTGTTGGTGCACAGGTCTCTATCACACTACACACACCGGTGCTGTTGGTGCACAGGTCTCTATCACACTACACACACCGGTGCTGTTGGTGCACAGGTCTATCAATCACACTACACACACCGGTGCTGTTGGTGCACAGGTCTCTATCAATCACACTACACACACCGGTGCTGTTGGTGCACAGGTCTCTATCACACTACACACACCGGTGCTGTTGGTGCACAGGTCTCTATCACACTACACACACCGGTGCTGTTGGTGCACAGGTCTCTATCACACTACACACACCGGTGCTGTTGGTGCAGAGGTCTCTATCACACTAAACACACCGGTGCTGTTGGTACACAGGTCTCTATCACACTACACACACCGGTGCTGTTGGTGCACAGGTCTCTATCACACTACACACACCGGTGCTGTTGGTGCACAGGTCTCTATCAATCACACTACACACACCGGTGCTGTTGATACTGTTGATACACAGGTCTCTATCACACTACACACACCGGTGCTGTTGATACACAGGTCTCTATCACACTCCACACACCGGTGCTGTTGGTGCAGAGGTCTCTATCACACTACACACACCGGTGCTGTTGGTGCAGAGGTCTCTATCACACTACACACACCGGTGCTGTTGGTGCACAGGTCTCTATCAATCACACTACACACACCGGTGCTGTTGATACACAGGTCTCTATCACACTACACACACCGGTGCTGTTGGTGCACAGGTCTCTATCACACTACACACACCGGTGCTGTTGATACTGTTGATACACAGGTCTCTATCACACTACACACACCGGTGCTGTTGGTGCACAGGTCTCTATCACACTACACACACCGGTGCTGTTGGTGCACAGGTCTCTATCACACTACACACACCGGTGCTGTTGGTGCACAGGTCTCTATCAATCACACTACACACACCGGTGCTGTTGGTGCACAGGTCTCTATCACACTACACACACCGGTGCTGTTGATACACAGGTCTCTATCACACTACACACACCGGTGCTGTTGGTGCACAGGTCTCTATCACACTACACACACCGGTGCTGTTGATACACAGGTCTCTATCACACTACACACACCGGTGCTGTTGGTACACAGGTCTCTATCACACTACACACACCGGTGCTGTTGGTGCACAGGTCTCTATCAATCACACTACACACACCGGTGCTGTTGGTACACAGGTCTCTATCACACTACACACACCGGTGCTGTTGGTGCACAGGTCTCTATCACACTACACACACCGGTGCTGTTGGTGCACAGGTCTCTATCACACTACACACACCGGTGCTGTTGGTGCACAGGTCTCTATCACACTACACACACCGGTGCTGTTGGTGCACAGGTCTCTATCACACTACACACACCGGTGCTGTTGGTGCACAGGTCTCTATCACACTACACACTCCGGTGCTGTTGGTGCACAGGTCTCTATCACACTACACACACCGGTGCTGTTGGTGCACAGGTCTCTATCACACTACACACTCCGGTGCTGTTGGTGCACAGGTCTCTATCACACTACACACACCGGTGCTGTTGATACACAGGTCTCTATCACACTACACACACCGGTGCTGTTGGTGCACAGGTCTCTATCACACTACACACACCGGTGCTGTTGGTGCACAGGTCTCTATCACACTACACACTCCGGTGCTGTTGGTGCACAGGTCTCTATCACACTACACACACCGGTGCTGTTGGTGCACAGGTCTCTATCACACTACACACTCCGGTGCTGTTGGTGCACAGGTCTCTATCACACTACACACACCGGTGCTGTTGGTACACAGGTCTCTATCACACTACACACACCGGTGCTGTTGGTGCACATGTCTCTATCACACTACACACACCGGTGCTGTTGATACACAGGTCTCTATCACACTACACACACCGGTGCTGTTGATACACAGGTCTCTATCACACTACACACACCGGTGCTGTTGGTACACAGGTCTCTATCACACTACACACACCGGTGCTGTTGGTGCACATGTCTCTATCACACTACACACTCCGGTGCTGTTGGTGCACAGGTCTCTATCACACTACACACACCGGTGCTGTTGATACACAGGTCTCTATCAATCACACTACACACACCGGTGCTGTTGATACACAGGTCTCTATCACACTACACACACCGGTGCTGTTGGTGCACACGTCTCTATCACACTACACACTCCGGTGCTCTTGGTGCACTGGTCTGTATCTATCACACTACACACTCCGGTGCTCTTGGTGCACTGGTCTGTATCTATCACACTACACACACCGGTGCTGTTGGTGCACAGGTCTCTATCACACTACACACTCCGGTGCTGTTGGTGCACAGGTCTCTATCACACTACACACACCGGTGCTGTTGGTGCACAGGTCTCTATCACACTACACACACCGGTGCTGTTGGTGCACAGGTCTCTATCACACTACACACTCCGGTGCTCTTGGTGCACTGGTCTGTATCTATCACACTACACACACCGGTGCTGTTGGTGCACAGGTCTCTATCACACTACACACACTGGTGCTGTTGGTGCACAGGTCTGTATCTATCACATTACATGCTTTAGAGAAAGCTTCAGCTCCTTTTATAAAGTGTCCCCAGCTGAGGGCTGTAAAGCTAGGCCAGGAGCCAGGTTCTGATGTGCAAACTTCTGAATAATCCAACTAACCCGAATAAAATATGCATTTGAGATACGGGCCCCTGAAACATGCTTTCCTCTTTGGAAACTGAGCAAGTAAATATAAAATTCAACCACCATAAGGTAAACTTAGCTTTAAACAAACAACCTTATTTCTTTATTGAATAGCTACTGAGGAAGTAGAGGCAAAGAAGAAGATAAATCCATGCAAATTCTAGCTGCACCCTGAGGCAAATCAAAGCAGTCTGGAGACAGGCACCTCGGGTGGGAAGTCCCCCACCTCCACAGACCAGGGTGCTCATGAGCCTGCAAGCACTGCGTGGCAGGGAGGGATACTGCCCATCCTGTCCGGAACTGAAGCCAAGTCTTTTCCCAAAGGCAACTGCCTGAAACATCTAGGTACCGAGAAGCCAAGGACAAGTAATCTTCATTGATATTCTTTTCAAAATGGGGTCCTACTGTGGGACAATGGTCTTTTATCCTGTCACTTGTATTGTTTTAATGATTGGCCAGTATCCAGGCAGGAAGTATAGGCAGGGTGATGAGAAGGGGAGAATTCTGGGAAGAGAAAAGATGCAGTCTGCAGTTATCACCCCAATGCAGAGGAAGCAAGATGAGAATGCCTCGCTGATGAAAGGTACCAAGCCACGTGGCAAACACAGACAAAAATAATGGGCTGATTTAAGATGGAAAATTAATTAATAAGAAGCCTGAGCTACCAGGCCAACCAGTTTATGATTAACATAGACCTCTGTGTGTTTCTTTGTGACTGAATGGCTGTGGGACCGGGCAAGACAGAAATCTCTGCCAGCAGGGTCCCAATAGCAACTCAACAACAACAACAAAAATCTGACCAGAAACCACAATAATTTCTTTTGCCGGCATGGAGTTGAGTTAGTCAGTTAAATTACAATTTCCAGGCTTGCATCTTATTGCAATTTTCTGTGACTTCACACTGCTTGAATATTCCTTGCTCTCCTTGGGAGGAAAGTGTTCATTCTGAAGGCTATCACTAGTATCTATTAGAGTCCGTGCTGCTGGACGCCTCTCTGAATGGCCCCAGGAGGAAGCATTCTAGATAAGTGGATTGATTGCTGCCATTATAAGTCCAGCTGGAATCCCTGAAGTGAAGGTGACATCCGCAAGGGCAATTAACACAAAGAGAACTTGGGCACTCATCTGTCAGAGCCTGGGGACAGAGAAGAAAAACATTTTGCTCCTTAGATTTCACAGGAAAGAAAGTCAGTCTGGGAGAAGATGGTTCTATTGGAAGAGGGTTTTAAGTTCATTCCTAGATACATGCCCACAAGGTCTTCTTGTGTTCTGTGCTCTGAGAACAGATGACAGAAGCCCCCATGTATGTAATGGTCTACTACTGCAGGAAGTAACAAGGCCAGCCTGTGCTCCAACCACCTGGGAGGCTGAGGCAGGATGGAAGGTTCAGTGCCTCTCAGGGACACACAGGAGGCTCAAAACCAGGTCATGTAACTTAGTGAGACTTCCTCAAAAAGAAAAACATTAAAACAATTTGGAACATAGCTCAGTAGTAGAGCTCTTAGCGCAGATAAGACCCTAGGATTAATTTTCAGTACCAGGAGAAAATTACTTTTGAGTTACAGTACTTTTACAATGTGATTTAAACTTATTGCCCGAGTACTTTAATAAAACCTAATGGTGACATAAACCTCGTAGTTGATTTGAATCATTTTAATGTGCTGCCAATTTCCTGTCTCTCAAGTGCAAAGGCTCCAGGCTGGCCCTTGAGAAGAGCCCTTTTGGAAGTGATGAATGGACCCCAGACTTTGGGAGTGACATGCAGACACTGGAGCTGCCACACCAACCTAGCCCTACAGAGGGGGAGTTTCCTTAGCAGATTTTCCTTGAATCCCAGAATCAAGCCCTCAGAGGGCAGGAAAAATGACTAAGGGGGCAGGACAACAAGGTTCTGCAGCTGCGCCATCTCTACAGCCCTGCCCCACACGTCCTGCTGACTGCTATTTGGTCAGTGCTTTTGTGGGTCAAGCTGACTTGGTGGTGGCTTCCACTCTGTTTTGCAGAGACTGGAAACAACAGGTACTATAGAAGTTGAAAGGCCAAAGGCTGGTCTGACTCAGGAGGCCCACTGGGTGATGTCATTTGCTTAGGGGACAGCTAAACTCCAAAAAGTTTCAAAAGATGAGAGCTTACGTTTGGTTCTAAAAACAGGTGAAAACTAACAAAACTGATTACATGATAATTATCAACACCAGCAAGGCTTTTACATCTTGTTTTATTATTTTTTTAGTTGTTCAGGCACCCTGCATGCCTCTGCTAGAACAGTGTTCCCTAGACAGGCCTGGTCATGGCTGTGCTCTGCATCTAGAAGTTCACAAACACCCCAAAAGGACTCTCAATGGTTGACTGGACCAGCAGGAGCTTTGGAGGCTCAGCCTTAGGAGGTCTTGCTTACATCTCTGGACCCCTTCTATGTCTACACACATACATAGTGGGAGATCTTGTTGTGAAAATCAGGTGGAACAGCACCTGAGACCCTCTGGTTCCACATACACATATGCACACACATCCACACACACAAGCACCTGAGCGTATACAGACACATGCACACTCATAGTAGCAACAATCATGGTTATTATTATTATAAAAGTATTATAAATTTTAATTTTTTATAATTTTAAATTTAAAAATTATTTATTTAAGATTTATTAAATTATTTTAAATAAGTAACTAAAAAATTTAGAAACAATTATACAAAATATAAAACCCAAATTATTATTTGTATTTTCACAAGTATTAGAAATTCACAAAACAGGAAAGAACTGTGTAATACAAGTCACAAAACTGAGAGATCTACTGTCAGCTGTCGGGTCCAAGGTGGCCCCACTGTTGCACGAGTCCTGCTTGGTCTTAATAATAAAAACCCGGAGCCAGATATCAGAGTAAATGCTGAAAGATCAGAGACAAAGGAGCCAGCCACAGCCACCTTTTACCTTGCAAACACCTCCGCTGAAAAGGGGCTGAGCTCCTGACCCCTCAAGCCTTATCTTCCTCTCTCCACCCAGGTGTATCACTTCCTGCCTGTCTGTGCAGACTGCCAGACCTCCATGGTTAACTAGTGGCTAGCTCAGCCCTCTGGTCTTCAGGCAAGCTTTATCGTTTAGAACACAAGCGGAATAATGCCACAGCCTACCTTTCCCAGCATGCACTGCTGCATCAGGACTATGGCGAAGGGCCTGGCACACCGTCTCCCTTCAGACTTTCCCAAACAGCGGCTGCTATAAAGTTTCTTCAAACCTCTCTATCCACTACCAGTTATAAATGCTTTCGCAGCGTGATTTAAACATATGGCCATGTGTTTCATGAGGGCCTAGTGATGGCATAAACCTCACAGCTGAGTTGAGCATCCTCCCCTTCTTGTCAGGCCAAGCCATCCCTGGACTGGGGCGATTCTTGGGGTCTCAAGCATGATCTTCCAAGCCAAGTCTCATGTCCCATGGCTCCCCTACTCCACCCTGCAGCCCCCAGACCATCCCTAGCCCTCCCTTTGGGTCAACTAAGAGAGGAGTCTCCTTTAAAGCAACCTCCTCCTTCTGACCTTCAAGGCCCGGTTCTGAGCTGCCCACTCCTGCTGCGTGAAGCCTTCCCTCTCCGAGCAGCCATTGACCTGCGCTGTTCTCCAGTGGCTTTCTCTTGAGCCCCTGACTCATGGATTTGTTTCTTTGCTGAGGTTAGAACATCATAGGCAAAGCAGGAAGAAATGGTTCCTGGACCCTGTTGTAACCTAAGAAAAGCAGACCACCACTGCTACAAGAGAAAACCAGAACCAGCTGCATTTAGAAAGAACCTACAGGATTTGGGCTTCAAATAAACATCTGCGTGGTCACCATCCTCTTCCTCTGATTCTCGCTCTCTCAGCACAGGCTCAGCGGACACGCAGAATGTCCCGGACTAAAGCGATTCTCCCCACCCACCCACTCACTTCGAAACTGATCTTGCTGCTTCCCCAAGCCGGTAAATCTAATTCCCTGCCTGTGAAAACCTTGATTAGAGTATTACTCAGCAGTAAAAAACAAGGACTTCTTGAATTTTGCATACAAATGGATGGAAATAGAAAACACTATCCTGAGTGAGGTAAGCCAGACCCAAAAAGAGGAACATGGGATGTACTCACTCATATTTGGTTTCTAGCCATAAATAAAGGACATTGGGCTTATAATGCATGTTCCTAGAGAAGCTAAGTAAGAAGGTGAACCCAAAGACAAACACATAGGCATCCTCATGAATATTAACCTTCATCAGGCGATGAAAGGAGACAGAGACAGAGGAGCACGGGACAGAAATCTCAAGGTCCAAATCAGGAGCAGAAGGAGACGGAGCACGAGCAAGGAACTCAGGACCGCGAGGGGCGCACCCACACACTGAGACAATGGGGATGTTCTATTGGGAACTCACCAAGGCCAGCTGGCCTGGGTCTGAAAAAGCATGGGATAAATCCGGACTAGCTGAACATAGAGGACAATGAGGAATACTGAGAACTCAAGAACAATCGCAGTAGGTTTTTGATCCTACTGCACGTACTGGCTTTGGGGGAGCCTAGGCAGTTTGGATGCTCACCTTAGGAGACCTGGATAGAGGTGGGCGGTCCTTGGGCTTCCCACAGGTCAGGGAACCCTGATTGCTCTTCGAGCAGATGAGGGAGGGTGACTTGATCGGGGGAGGGGGAGGGAAATGGGAGGCGGTTGCGGGGAGGAGGCAGAAATCCTTAATAAATAAATAAATTAAAAAAAAAACCTTGAAGCTGACCCTCACTCCTTTCTCTGTCACACTCAGCTGCCAAACAAACTCTATTTAAACTGGACCAGCTGCCCTGGGTTCTCCATCACTCCTGCCCAGCTGCAGCAGCCAGCGTCACCTGCAATGTTGTCCATTCACCTCGAGCCTACTTCCCCCACTGCCACCAACTCCCTCTTTCAAGAGACTGGCCTGTTAATCTACTGTCAAAGTTCACTTCCAACAACTCTCGTGCTTCCCACACGCACACCCCTGGAAAGCTACGGTCTTTATTTCAACATACTAGACTTGAGCACAGAGTCAGACTTCTGCCTGCGCATCCAAGTCACTCTGCCCCAGCTCTGCTGGCCTTTGGCCTTTTCTGTCTCCTACAATGGCAGCAAAGCCCTCTCCCGCTTACTCCGCTGTGTGAATTGCCTATGCCCTCAGCCTTTGGTTCATCCTTCTGCTCTGTTGAAGCACTGTACCTCAGCACTTTCTACCCTCAACCAGCCCTGGTCACATCCTTGGGGCATGTCGCAGCCTCTCTTCCCCAGGTTCTGTGCCTGTGCCCATGTCAACGCCTGTGTGTATGTGCTATATTTATCTAACACTTTTTATTGTATGCCCCCTTAAAAGTGTAGACTCTGTGAGGAGACTTTGTTTTTGTGGTCATTGCTATTGTTTATTTTTAAGTTACACTCATTCTTTGACAGTCTTAGACGTGCACCTGATGTGTTTCCATTGCTTAGAGTCAGATCTGAGACACTGCAACCTTGCTGTACCTAGGAGAAGATAGGCAGGAAGAAAGGGGGAAGGGGGAACAAAAGGCAGGAAAGGAAAGGCGAGAAGACAGCTTCCTGTCTCCATCAGCACCAAACTGGCTCTTTCTGTGATATTAGAAAGTACATTTCTTACAAAATTAAAGGTGCTTCCAACAGATAGCCAGGTTTCTTGAGTGGCAATTAGGAAGAAAAATCTGTTAGGAAATCATTGGGGGGCGTTCAGTTTGAGGGAGACTTCATTTTGAACAGATGGATGTGAAATGCCTGCAGTTAGAAAACAGGGAGGAGGAGCGGTTGGCACATTTGCGTGGGGAGCGCCTTGGAAGCCTTGGATAAGCACTACAAATGGACCTGTGTTTGAAAAGCAAAGCCCACCCCCGTGCAAGGGTGAAGAAGACTTTGCTTTGCACAAGCCTGAGCTTGCTGATGGCATTTCTGGGACTCACCTTAGCGCATGCAACCAGTGAAGATGCCTGCAAAGCCAGGGAAGAAGCTAATTTAGGAGAGGAAGCCAGTTCACATTCGTCTCCAAAAGCCTTGATCCAGTCTCATGTGCCACTTAGGAAGGGCCAGTGTTATTCTAAGGACAACTGTTCTGCAGAGTCTTTCACGGCTGCATAACTGCTTGTGGACTCCAGGAAGTTAAATGCTCCACAGTGTCACCTGGCAGTGGAGACAAAGGCTCTGGCTTCTCTTTCTTGAAAGTCTACATTGTCCTTGCTCCCAAGCCCAATTAGAGCAAGCTCCCCAGTGGTGGTTCACTGATTTACCATAGTATATGCCTAAAGCTCAGCCAAGGCATGGCTGATTTATAAAACACAATATCCTGTTTACGAACAAAGGTGGCAATAAAGAAAACTGACAAACTCTGCTGATGGATCATTTTGCTCATGCAATGAAAGACTTTTACATTTTTCTTACAATTCTTCCCAAGATTACCAGCATGGTGGTATAATCGATCACATAACGCATGTCATCAAAGAAGCTGGAAGAGAAATGCATTCTTCTGAAAATCATATCAAAACTTAGAGTGCCACACAGCTTCTTAAAAGAAGCCCAGATATTTCCCCACCCTTGGGGGATGGAGCACGTTCTATGAGCTGAGACCATACACCAAAAAGAAAGAGTCATGTCAGGGAGAGAGATTAGGTTCCCTCCCTTTGACCTCATGCTCCCAGACAAAAGGTCAACACTCCAGTTTTGATGTGAGTCGGGGAAGGGGTGAAGGTAAGCACCTCGGGCCTCCTGATTGCATCCAAACTGAGTCTCATATCAGGCACGTGGTAGAATACTTGAAATTCAACTTACAAAAGATCCATGCAGCCTAGAAGATAGGAAAATTGCTTTAGTCCCATCTTCTGTGTGTGTTTGTGTGTGTGTGTGTGAATGTGTGTGTGAATGTGTGTGTGTATGTGTGTATTTGATTGTGTGTGAATGTGTCTGTATGTGTGAGTGTGTGTATGTGTGCGTGTGTGTTGTATGTGTGTGTGTGAATGTGAGTGTGTGTGTGCGGTGTGTATGTGGGTATACACATGCCATGGTGTTCTGTAGTGGTGCCCATGTAGATGTCAAATGATTGGTCCTTGATTCCTAACTTGTTTGAGACAGGGGTTCTCTTGCTTGTCATTGCATATGCCAGGCTAGCTGGCCCATGAGCTTCTGGAGACCTTCCCCCAGGTCCCCCTGATTGCTATAGGGGTTACTCTGAAGTTTCAGATGCCTTCACTACTCTGTCCAGCTTTTGTGTGGTCCTGGGCATCCTTCAGGCTTTCAGCCTGGCGCCATGAGCGTTTTACCCTCTCAGCCATCTCCCTGTGTATGTCTGCCCTTCCTGTTAAGGCAGAATCTCTGCAAGCCAAGTTGGCCTCCAACTCGCCTTGTCTAAGGATGACCTTGGACCTCTGCCTCCACCTCCCAATGGCACATACCTCTACTCCCAATTTAGGGGACGCTGGAGTTCAAACTTGGGGCCTGTGATCATTGTGCAAACACTCTGCTAGCTCCTTGACTTGCACCCACAAGTCTTTTTTCCTTTTAAAGAGACTGGAAACTCAGACTTGTGAGGTGACCCGGGGGTGAAGCTGCTCACTCCCAAGCCTGATGACCTGAGCTCAGTTCCTAGGAGCCACGCAGCAGAGGGAGAAAACCGACCTCTCAAGTTGTCTTTGACTTCTGTAGCCAGACCTTTCGTGAGCAGCTGAAAGCAATGCCCTCTGAATGCTGAGAGCTTTGCACTTGGTCCCTGTAGCTCATTGGTTTTGACAAAGCACATAGACACCAGCGCTGCAGAAATAAAAAAGCCACAGCCATAGCTCAAGGGAATAAATGATGGGCTGAACAGAAAGTGCAAAAATAAAAAACTGGACCTTTTCCTTCCTAGACATAAAAGGTTTCTTCTTCATCTCAACTAGGAAGACTATGGCATCTCTAAACAGGAGTTAGACGCTGTTCGAAGTAGAAGAGTGAACAACTTTGGGCATCGGGGAATACAGAGAGCATGCTTATAGAGGAGCCGGGCATCCAAAGAAGAGGAAGACTGTGGTTATGCAGGTCAAAGGGGAAGAAACCCAGGCAGCCAAGGGAGGAGCTCAGACCTGGCTCCGATGGTGTTATTTTTTTATGCTACATTTGTTTAACTCTGTGAAGCTGTGATTCTTTGCCTGTATGAAACACCTGATGGTCTAATAAAGAGCTAAATGGCCAATAGCAAGGCAGGAGAAAGGATCAGAGGGGCTGGAAGGCAGAGAGAATAAATAAATAAAGAAAAAGAGGAATGAAAAGCAAGAGAGATCAAGGAATAAGAAAAGGAGAAGTGGAGGATACAAGGTGCCAGGCACCCAGCCACACAGGCAGACATGGAATAAGAAGGAAAGAAAAGATACACACAAATAGAGAAGGGGTACACGGGATGATTTAAGTTAAGAGAAGCTGGCTAGAAACGAGCCAAGCTAAGGCTGGGCATTTGTAAGTAATAAGTCCCCATGTGTATCTATTTGGGAGATGGGTGGCAGAGCCTCCAAAACAGCAAAGAGTAATGAAACAACTAAGCACAGGAAAGTGAAAAGGGGATGGGGGAAATGATGTAATGTTCATCTCCTTATATGGTAGACAATCAGCACCGACTGCCAGACAGAGCATTCTGTGATGATAGACACTGTGCTCACACTGTCGTGGATAGAAAACGGTATAGCATGTAACTTTTAATGTATGCCCAGTCTTACTGAAGAAATGCATGTGGAATATTATTTAGTTTTATTCACTTCAAATTCAAATTAAACTGCATTATATTTAGTCTATCTTTAAACTTTTAAAGTTTAATTACTAATAAAATTGTGATTCTTGTAAATAAACAAACAAACAAAAAACACAGATCCCCAAGCTGTGTGGGGAACGCATCCTTATAGTTCCAGAACTCAGGAGGTAGAGGTTGGAAAATCAAGAGATCAAGATTAGGCTAAGCTGTGCAGCTAGTTTGAGGCTAGCCTGGGCAACACTAGACATTGTCTCAAAATGCTGATTCTCAGGCTCTATCCAAGACATAGGGAGTCTATCAACAAGCCTCCCAAGAGACTTTCATAGACACAAAGTTTGTGAACTTCTGTGACCCTTGGGTCCAGTATGGCCCATCACGTGACCTATTTGAACAGAGATAAGAAAATAATAATATTCCCTATACACTGACTGTGTCTATTGTCATGGAAATAGCATCAGAAGCCAGGTGGCCTGCTAAGGTTAAACTGCAACCTCTGACCCCTCAGAGCTTGCTCACATGCTAGCCCCTGTTCTAGATCTTGTATCAGCTGTGCAATGCTGTTGGGGTCCATGACACCCCTGAAGCCTCCTCCCCAGTTCCCTGCCTGCCTCCATTGGGATTCTTCCCAGGCCCAGGCTCACAGCCATCTCCTCTCTTAAGCTCCTGCCGATTTCTCCCTGCTCCTCTTCCCAGCGCTATACCTGAACAACCTCTAGAGGTGCATAACAAATGCCGACTAAATACAGAAGAAGGATAAATGATTGGAACGCAGAGGGGCCATTTGGATCTTCACTGGTGTGGAAACTTCCGATAGGTAATACTCACTGTTATTAATGATCTAGTTCCAGGTGGCATTTCAGTAGACATTTAAAAGAAATACGATAGGCGGGGGGGGGGGGGTTCCTCCGTCTCTTCCTTATTGTTCTGCATGTATTCTGATACCTGGGCGCTGTTACAGGTGTGCACACTGTAGATACTTCAGGTCAACAGGAAGAGGCCCTGCAGGGTCGGTCACCTCTGTGCTCTCACTCTGTCCCCTCAAATCCAATCCATGAAGATCCAATACTATTAGATCCCTATATCTTCTCAGGGATGTTATAGCTTTACAAATAAAACTGACTTGAGCGTACGAACCCACACAGCTTTAGGAGCTAGAATGAGGGAATCAGTAACGAGAACCAAATGGGAAGGATCCTTAACAAACTGTTCTGAATCAGTTCAAAACAAACCACGGCGGTTCGTGCACACAGAGGATCACCTTTCGTATACTGTGATCTAAGGACCAAAGCTTCACAGAAGGACAGGGGTTGCCAAGATTTCTCTCTCCTGACATGGTGTACATTTTGATCATAAACTTGTAATGTTTGGTTGCAAATAACTGAGATTCGATGCAGTAGCAATGCTTTAGACAGAAGCTCCACAGATACTGACAAACAGCACGGTATTGCTCTAGAGAATAAACTCTGGCCTTTCTCAGGACTTTCCCCTGAGTCCATGAGGCAAGGGATTGAGAGAGCTGAGGGCAACCTGTGCTGTTGGTCCCTGATCACCCACACAATAAATCTGGGCTGTTCTATGGTCCATTTTATCCAAAATAGTGTTTTCAAGGTGATGTTACCCCATTAACCTTGGGAAATTAGAGAAGATTCAGTTTTAGTCAAAGGACCCCTGAGATGCCAGAGAGGAAGTAGCTGTCCTGTCAAGGTCTGGGGAGAGCGTGGTGACCGTGCTTGGGCAAGTCCTGTGGACAGTCCTTCACTTCCTGTATGAGTCCAAGATGTCCTCCTGTGCTGAGCATCCTTATATGTGACCAATTCCCTCCTGAACCTGCAAGTGACTGACATCTAGTCACTCCCAAGTACCTTTAGCAATAATAATGTCAGGTCTGTTTGACCACATTCCTGTCGTTGATGTCACCTCATAGAGCGTTTCTGTCTCCCTGACCCTTGCTCTTTGGGTACACCCCAACTCCCCATGCTTCGCTTGGATCAAGGCTAATCTCCCTCCTCCATTATATGAGCCCTTTGTATTGGTCCTTTTATCTATTTTTATCCTTAATACAATCTGCCTGTTTCATACTTCAAATGTGTAATTGAATAATCTTCTTTACCAGCAGCTACCCTCTGGGGCTTACAGGAAAGGCTAACACAGCCAGTCATCCTGTTTCTAGAGAGCCACCAGTGTCCCCGAGCTTCGTCTAGGTTGTGGTGTGCTCCAGCTAGCTCCAAAAAGCCACCAGCAGAGCTTGCTCTATTCTCATCACAAGGGAGACCAAGACACACCATCACCTTCCTTTCAGCAATCCCCATAGAAACCGGTGGCCAAACCTCACAGACAGCCAGTTTGTAGGTGATGGACTCTTCAGGGTAGCACTGTCTCTGGGATATCTGAGGAAATTACCGGACAACAGAAGGTAAAAGGAAGTCACCACAAGACATTTCTGTGGCAGGCAGAAGCTGGCCTCGGTTTTCTCAAACCAAGCCTCTCTCCCTCTGAGAGAGCCAGGCAGAAATCTGATCCTCAGCTGTTGAACAACTTCCTCCTGGAACCACATATACAGTGAGCCAGCAGACACTGGATCACTGAATGTTTTCTCAATATGGTTAGCCCACAGTTCTAGATCACATTCCACATGAATAAAATATATCTTGACTTTCGCTGTGATATGCACGCTTGACTAACATTTAGTCCACGTCGCTATCATCTACGTGTGTTGTGTGGACACTGTTTTGGGGATGTGTTTGCTGTGTGGAGACTGTTGCATGAATGTTTTGGGTGTTCTGTAAAATAAACAGTGGAAAAAAGCGTAGAAAGAAGGCTGAACAAAGTCCTGATAGCTTCTTCCTCTACCCTCCACCCCATTCCACTTCTTCATTTGGGAGTTCACGCTTAGAGGATAAAGCCCACTCAGCTCCATGAACTAGGCGCAGCTCACCCTGGCTGAAGGCCACCATAGCAGCTCTTTTCCAGTCAGTGCTCGCTCAAAGGCTCTCATAGACTTTGACTTCTTATTTCTTCTCCAAAATTTTAGTTTATGCAAATTGCATAAAACAATGGGTTCCATAATAACGTTTTAAAATATACCATGTACATTGGCCATATTCCCTCCCCATTACTCTCACCTACCTCCCTTACCACTGCCTGCTCATTCCCATCCCTTTCCCAAAGCATCCTCTTATATTTTTAAAATGTGTTTGTGTATGTATGCACATAAAAATAGGTCCCACATGTAAGAAAAAATGTGTGGCAATTGCCTTTCTGGATCTGTTTATTCTGCTTGATGTGACAATCTCCAATCCCATTCAATTTTCTGTACATGACATTTTTTCCTTATTCATGGCTGAATATATATATATTCTTTAATCCCTTTTTTCTGAACTCCATATCTCTTGGCATCAGAATTGTCAGTCTGCCACTTGGGATTGCACAGTCTTTGCTCCAGTTGAGATGTTTCCTCCCTGACTTTCAGGAGGTCACCTAATGTCAATTGCAACTTTGTAAAACTCTGCAGAAGACTTCCCAGACAAGATGGAGATGGAGGTCAAGGGAGCATGGAATGAACGGGTCTGATGTGCACAGGGTGCTTTAGAAGAGGACCTGGGGAAGTTCCAGGGCTCGCTCCCTTTGAGAGACAAGAAGAATTCGTGATCTAAGTTGAACTCTGTCAATCATTCCTCTGTCTCTACATTTTTAATCTTAGTTATAGCAACCAGACCAGAAACATATGAAGTGCAGAAATATTCTATTTTCTAAACATTGTGCTCTGACTTGAATAATCACATATTAAAATGTGATAAAGTAATAATAACTGTCTACTGCCTTTTATGTCTGTAACACAGCCAGAATTCACTCTTTCCTCATTAGGCACCCTCAAAGTCTGGACCCTTAAGCAAAGCTATTGTATTGAACCAAAGACAAACCAAGCAATCATCACTCAACAACATAAAATCCTCCTGTGATTAAACAACACTGGTAAACCTAAGGCAAAGGTGCAGGATAATAATAACAATAAAAAATCCCTTGAAATCTCTGTGCTAGCATGAAATCTTGAATATAAAATTAACAAAACAATAAAATTGACAAGAGTACCAAAACTTAATAAAATAAGATCAAGAGAGCAAATATAATAAAAGATGTTTCAAAAGCTGGCTCAGCTAGTAAAGATGCTCACCATCAAGCCTCACTACCTCCGATCTGTACCCCAGAACTTTCAGAACAGAGAGTGCTGGCTCCTGTACTTGGTCCTCTGACCCCCACAAACTCACTATGATATCTATGAACATGTATGTGCACATGTCCACAGGCACACACACGTGTATAAGAATGAGACAAAAGTACAAAACATATATTGAAAGTTGTAAAAAAAATGTTTTCAGAGAGAAATAAATGGGCCATCAATAGCTGGAGTTATGTACTATATCCATAGACTGGATTCTCAAAACATTAAGAAGTCACTTGTCCATAACCAAATTCATTGTGGCCCCAATCAAAAACCAGCAGAATGTGTGTATACTTATAAGCCAATTTTGAAACTCATAAGGAAACACAAAGAGCTTAGGAGAGCCCAACTGTAAGGAAAAATAATAGAATTGGATTTTCCAAACTAAAGATTTACTGCAAGGCTATAATAGTCAAGAGAGTATTAGATGGAGAACATAAGGAAAAATTCAGAGCAAAGACAGAATATATATGGAAATATTGTTTTCAACAAGATTTCCAATATGACTCCTAGGGGACTGGATACTCTTTTTCCTTAAAGTGTGTGTGTGTGTGTGTGTGTGTGTGTGTGTGTGTGTGTGTGTGTGTGTGAAGTATCTGTGTTTATTAATATATGCGCACACTGTGTGCAGATGTATGTGTTTAAAGGTCAGAACCAGGGTGTTATGAATGTGAATGGCCCCTTTAGGCTCAAATATTTGAATACTTGGTCCCCAGTTGGTGGAGTTGTTTGGGAACAATGAAGAGGTGTGGCCTTGTTAAAGGAGGTGTGTCCCTTTGAGATTTTAAAAACCCACATTATTTCTGGGGTTCCCCCCTGTCTTGTACTTGTGGATCACGGGAAAGCTCTCACTACTTCTTCAGCATCATGCCTGCTGGTCTGCTGCGGTGCTCCCCCCGCCATGATGGTCATGAACTCTAACCTTCTGGAACCTGAGCAGCAAATGAAACACTGTTGTAAGTTGCCTTGATCATGGTCTTCTGTGGTGGTGACTGAAAAGAAATTAGGACAGAAGTGAACTCATTCCTTTCTCAGCTACTCCCAACCTTTATTTTTTGAGACAAAGACTATCACAAAAGCCTAAAGTGCTGTCAAATTGTCTAGGCTGACAAATAAGACTCTAGGATGCTCTTGTCTCCATCTCTAACCTAGCTGCACACACGCAGAGCCGAAACTGTAGGTGTTTCAGCTGAGGATTCTGGGCTTCCAAATTCATGTGTTTGTGCTTATGTGGCAGGCACTGTAATGATTAGGCCATATCTAGAGTCTCAAATAAGATAATCTGCAATTAATGGTGCTAGACCACTTAAGCAATTATTTATGTACATCCTTACCCGACTCTTTACACATAACCAAACTAAAGAATCCACGGACTTGTGAGTTGACACAGTATTTTTGCAATGAGACACTACTCAGTGGTAAAATAAATAAATAAAGAATAAATCCCTGTCCTGTGGTACATGTGTCAATTTAAGAGCACCTGGCCAAGGAAAACAAACAAGGTAAACACAAAAGAGTGTGTCGTGTAAGATTTCACCGTGTTCATCTACAGAATGCAAAACGATAGTCACAGAAAATGGATCTCCACTGTGCTGGGATCTTGAGAGAGCAGCTGATGGCTCTGAGCAAACATTTGGGGAGAGAAGAAAACTGTGTACTGTGTTTATAGTCATGGTTCAACAGCTGCGAGCATTGTCAGGCACAGCCCATCCTAGACTCAACACCGTGACTTTCTCCACCTCTGAGACCAGAGAAAACAGCTAAGAAGGAGAGTTTGGTCTGTTTGTTAAGTCAGGCTGAGCAGATCTAAACCATCAGCTCCCTACAGTCAGGCTGAGCAGATCTAAACCATCAGCTCCCTACAGTCAGGCTGAGCAGATCTAAACCCTACAGTCAGGCTGAGCAGATCTAAACCCTACAGTCAGGCTGAGCAGATCTAAACCATCAGCTCCCGACAGTCAACGGTGGTTTACTCAGACCTTTCTTTTCTTGTTTTGGCTGACAGTATACTCTTTTATTTTCTTTTCTGAGGTGATTATCTGCTACTCGACTAATTAAATATTAATTTAGAATTCTATTATCGTTTTCAATGTTTTATAGCTCCCTTTAATTATATTTGGTTTGAAAGTTAAGCGAGGAGAGTGTTTTCCATTTAGCCCGATTATCCTCTATAAGAAGCGTGCACCCATGGAACCAGAGATGACACACAAGAGGGTTATTGAATACAGTGCCCTGACCCCTGCCTTCTGTGAGTTGTCTGCCTGTCTTCGTCATCCACAAAAATCAATGGTACAGTAAGGGATCACCCCCATAGCACTACCCCCGAGTCTCATTTCCCATAGGCACCCCCACTCTGCGGACCACTCTCCCTCACAACCCCCTCCCCATGAGTATCTCCACTCTATAGCTCACTATAGCCCATGAACTGCCATTACACGTGGACTTCCTCAAGCCTCAGTGGCTATGTTATATGAAGCTGTCATCTGATCTATTATAGTGATATATTATTTGTGTTTTAATAAATAAAGCTGGCCTGAAGGTCAATGCAAGGCAACCACACTAATCAGCCATGCAGGCCAGGCAGTGGTTGCACACACCCTTAATCCCAGCAGCCATATTAGTTAGCCATAGAGGCCGGGTGGCGGTGGTGCATGCCTTTAATCTCAGCCCTAGAAAGGAATGTAAGATGAGAGGAGACAGCTCTCACACACAGTCTCATTCTGAGGATTTGTGGAGACATGATTGCCATTTTGGTCTGAGGTAGGGGTAAGAGCCAGTGGCTGGCTGTTTTTCCTTTCTGACCTTCAGGTTGAACCCCAGCATCTGTCTCTGGGATTTTATTAATCATGCTACAAACTGTCTCACTGCACTGTCTTGTAAAGGTGTTCCCTGTATTGGAGTCAGTTTTTCTGAAATTTTCAGGAACTTTGTCTTTCTCTTAATGCTGCAGATGTTAATATATAAAGATTACTCTCATAGACACAGGCTGTAGTCCCATGTCATTTTACACTTAAGTATTTCTCTTTGAGAAATGTATTTGTGGAAATAAAATAGGAGTTGGGAAAAGAGAAGTACCTCTCTCTCTCTCTCTCTCTCTCTCTCTCTCTCTCTCTCACACACACACACACACACACACACACACACACACACCACCACCACCACCACCACCACCACCACCACCACCACCACCAGATGCTTCCTGCGGAAGGATGCCTGTGGTTTTCAGTGAAGTCTGCTGGTGACCCGGCCCCGATTGTGGTTCTTGCTGGAGGGGTCACCACTGACAAGTCCAGTGCCTCCCTGCCCTAGAGGTTGCTGCCATTGTGAGGCAGGTTATGGTATCCCAGATCCAATGATACAAACTTAGCATCTTTCTGATCTTTTATCTGGACTCCAAAATAGAATTGAATTTATCCCTGAATCCAGCTGACTGTGTTTAGTGACAGTTACAAATAGCAGTTCCCTCTTCTCTCTGTGGGGAAATCTAGCCAGTGTTCATCTTTGGAACTGGGATTCACATCCCACAGCTTACACTGAAGGGAAAGGAAACAGCAGACTCCATTACAGTCTTGAAATATAGACAATCCATAATGGTGAAAAATTATAGAATTAACTTCCTTTATGCTGTAATTAATTGGTTTTGATCCAGCATTTATTGTATATTCCATATGAACTACTGTCTATGCTGAAGAGGCTGCAGAGAATTCAGAAGCAATGGAGAGAATCTCAAATCATGTACATGCTACCTCACAGACATGCGCAAATGCGCAGAAGACTCACCCTGAGGCAGACTTACTGAACCATGTGTAGGCATGTGAGGTTCCTGAACCATGTGTAGAGGGCAGGGGCATGGTTGGAGACAGAGCCATGGACTTGTTTCTTTGCTCAGCTACATACTAGCACAGAGTTCAGCTTTTTTATCTGTCAACTGGAGGAATGAATGCAGAAAAAGAGCAGTATCAGGAACCCAGTGGGGCACCAAGCTCAACGATGAAGTTGTGAGCTGCGACAATCCCTCATCTATAGACTTGGAATTTGTAATCCTCACTAAAGGTCAACCTGAAAGACCTGGAGAAAAATGGAAGGCCCAGAAAGGATGTCCCAAGAGCCTTGCGTATAAATCACAAGAAGTCCTTAAACTAATTCCTTGGGCTGTGGCCTAGAGAACTTGGGCATTCTCTCAACTAACCCTAGTAAAACTAGAAGAAGATTGCCAGTGCATGGATTGAGGAGTCCTCTCCAGGGACCAGTAACGTGTCTGTGATGATCGGCTTTACTTGCCAACTAGTCAAAATTAGAATCACCTGCAAAGAGTCTCAAAGAGGAATTGTCAACCTTGGATTGGTTTGCGGGCACATCTCTGGAGGACTGTCTTCATTCAGCAAACTCATGTGCAAAAACTCAGTGCACTGTGGGTGGCACCATTCCCTAGGCAGGGGATGGTCACTGTACTCGTGTATCCAGGCAGACCCAGGTGTCTGTGCGCCCAGAGAAACCCCTTGTCCAATCCTGGGGTCAGTTTACCCCATCTGCAGGTGGGTAGACGATCAGCTCTAGCTTCTCTGTTGTGGGGTTGGCCAGAAGGCAGCCTGCGAGGAGCCACCCTATTTTCCTGCTTACCAGGGGCCATGCTGCACTGGAGCCTGTCCCCATCAGTTAGCTAGAAAGAGCACAGAGCCGAGAGAAAAGAATCACACACCACAAAGAGCTCAAGCAGGCCTGCATGCAAGGGGGCTGGCTCCTGTTTCAAGACAGCTTTATCTCTATAGCTCCCACCCTCAGGCTCTGAGCAATTTCAAGGTTGAAGGGGCAGCAACTGTCGGGCTTTCTTCCCAGTTGTTGCTTATTTCTCTCAGAGTTGTAGCAGGAACACAAGGCAGCCTCGGATGGAAATAGCGTGGATGTTCCTCTCTCTGCTCACCCAGCCACATCAGACCTTTCTGAGGCCTGGGGGCTGAGCCCAGTTAAGGACAACCTGGGCCCTTGCACATCACCATGCTATGCTGTCAGATCATGCTCTCAGTCCACACAGAGTTCACCAGCACAGAACGTCTGTGCCCCGTGAAGGGAACCAGAATGTTCCCTACGTGTTCCAGTCTGCCAGTCTGTCCCCTCTACCTCAGAGACAATCACATGGGTCTCACCTCCATGCTACAGCCCTTCCAGAGGCTTCTGTACCAACCAGTGAATGGCATTAACCCCGTGGGACAGAAAGCAAGGGCTGTGGAAGAGCTGTCATTGTGCCCACAGTTGCTTCTGTACCCAATGAACCTTACATGGCCCACTCAGAGTCTCTGAAACCCATGTCCCCCTCCGTTATCTCAGAGCTGTTGGGAAGACCAACTTCAGGCTGGAGATAAAAAAATCATTTTCATAATAAATACCATCTTTTCCTTCAGTGCTGGCATCTAGACCTGTGGGTCTTAATGCCCTGAACTGAATTTTAGTCTCCCATGTAAAATCCCTTTCGTGATGGCCGTACTGTGAACTCCGTTCTGGGGTGGAACTCCAGTGTGCTTGTCACTGGCTAAGCTCCTGTCCTTCGGCACACTGTGATCCATTCACCTTGCAATGGATGCTTCCTGAGATAGTCAAGCTTTTACCAAGAGAAACAGTAAATGCAGAAACCTCACATCCAGCAGGAAGTCCCTGGGGACACATCCCAGTGTCAAGCCAGCTCTCCCACAGGCATGAGGGGATGAGGAAGAAGCAGGGAGTTGTAACTTTACACTGCTCTGTTGGGCTTTGTAATAATGACCCGGGAGACCCCTGCTGTGAAGGTGTGCATGAGACAGGAGCATGTGCACAGATATGCTCCTAGCCAGTAAGCATAAACATGACTCTCTAAGACAGCAGCAGGAAAGCTCCATCCATTGCCCCACCCTCAGTGAGGGTTGTTATGGGCTGAAGCATGATCCTGTTGGACTCTAGCATCCAAACACCGAGAAGGAGTCGCCCCCAGAGACCATCTCACACACCACAGCCTATGCAAAAGCATGAGGATTTTATTAATTCTGTCATGACAGGGTCCCCTAGCATTCGGGAAGCCGAGGGACCTCGAATAGCTGGTACAGTCTACTTTTAAAGGGGCCATAGAAGCAAGGGGGGGGGGGTTGTTCTTTGACTATTCTGATTGGCTTATTTGAAAGGACTATTACCAATAATTGACTGAAGAGCTGTTGCCAGATCAGATGAGGTAAGAGGTCATTTTGACCCCGTTTCCCAGGGGACTGAATCAAAACATATGTATATGGGTAATTGTTCAGGAACTGAGTACGTGCGAGTGTAGCTGTTAGGTCCTTGGTTCCCAGGGGAGGAGGGGAAGCACTATGGCACAGAGGCTGAGAGGATTCAGAATTGTCAAAAATGGCGTCAGGATTGTCTTAAAGTCTTACAATCCCAATTAATCTTAACAATAAAAAATCAGGAGTCAAATATTGAGGGAAACCTGGAAGAACAGAAAACTGGGAGCAGCCACCAGTTGCTTCCTACCTCTCTCTGTTCCTCCATCTGAAAGACTCAGATCCTGCATCTGCCCTGCCCCAACCCTTCCTCTCTGCCTCCCAAGGGCTGGGGTCAAAGGCTTGAACCTCCCAAATGCTGGAATCACAGAGGTGTGCCACCACTGCAGGAAATATCACCTAGCAATGGATTGGTACTTTTTTCCAGGAAACTGCATTTAGGTCTCAAATGAATCTTAAAATATGCGATGCTAAGCTGTGAGGTAACCCTTCTCTCTCCTAAAGAGGATGCAGTTATGTGGACCTTCTTGTGAAACCTTCTGGAAGGGTCAGGAGATGGTCTTTGGGGCCATGTTTTTCACCTGCTGAGCGACTTCACTCAAGACTGTCTCAGTGAGTGTGAGGTCGTCTCCACTCACGCTCCAGACCCTCGGGGCAACCGTTGTCCTAACATGGGTCTTCTAGGAAGATCATACAAGGGACTGTGGACCTGCACATGAGCAGAACACTGACTCCCTGATGACCTCCTAGGTGCAAATCTCCCTTCTGCTTAGTCTCATGAGGAGCTTGTGTTCTGTCTGCCTGATCTTCACGCACTGAAGATCACGCATCTCTAGCGGCCACATCTATCTTCTTCAGTGAGGATTCCAAACCTGGCTGGTTTATATGTTGGCTATAGACCTTCAAAAGTCAAGGGACTCCCCCTGTCATCAGAACATGGCCCGGGAGAGGAGCTGTGTTAGGAGAATTCTGACTGCTTGTGAGAACACTTCAAGGAAACAAGACAAGGGTCTCGTGACCTTGATTTCTACAACACACAGAACTGTTCTCGGACTGAGTTTTCACGCTCCTCCCAGGTGTAGCTGATAGGAGTGAGTGTGCTTCAGACTGTTGCTGTTGTTATCCAGTTAAATGTCTAAACCATCCTTTATATGCCTCTGGAGAAAAACATGTGTTCCTGCCATGTGCCGCTTGTCCTTGCATTTTCATACAGCTTGAACTCACAAGAACGTTACTGGCGTGAGCTTTCTCAATTGGCAACATATACATTGTCTGAGGCTCCCAATGAAGTTGGCTATTGAAGGAGACTTTAGTCTGCCTCATTCTTTGGCTCCATTCTCCCAGGTCCCACCACTTCTAGAAAGATGACCCCCCATGTGCTTAACCATTTTCCCATTTGCTAAAGTGCATAGTGCAAGCCAGTAGCACCAAGGCCTGATTACTTTTGCCCAGTGCAGAGACGCTGTCAATAATTAACCTTCTCCATACACCGGGGAGGGTGACAAGGCTCAGAGTCCCATGCATCGCTGGTAGTCATCACTCACATCTAAATACATGTCCCTTTGCAAAGGACATTATTGGTCTCTTCTTCTTAATTGGGATATTGGTTTGTCTCCTGGGAGAACTGCAAGAGAGTTATCTCTATCCATCCATTGTCATTGGATCCACTGGGGAAAATCCCTTTGTTCTTTCTCAATAGTGAAATAATGCAGACTGGAGCCTAGTGCTTGACTGAGATCCCCAAGATGATAGAAGTTTGCACAAGGAGCAGATTAATAAGTGAGTGAGCCCAAGTGTTCCATACTGGGCAGACTGGGTGTTTATCATCCAGTGCCAGTGTAGGAGATTAGGGGCTCAGGACAGTTCCTGGATTGATGGGACTGTCTGAGTGGGCTGCTCTTGGTGCTCAGAATTTAAGACTGAGTCTAGACATCACCTTTCGTTTGAGAACACGATGTGGCGTTATCTTAGACTCAAGTCTACAAACGCATCTCACAGCTGCGAGAGCCCTTTGAGCTGGGCCAGGGATCCACACCAGTTCTGGCGAGCCATGCAGAACACTGAGCACCTCTTTCTTGGTCTTCTGGAGTTGCATGACAACCCTGGAAGCTGAATGTACAGAGTCAAGGGGTCAAAACTCAGTGTCTGGTGAGCGCTCTCCCCTGGCTGGCCATTACCAGGCTTCACGTGCTTGTGGGACTTTTTCTGCCCACGCATGCAGAGGAGATGGAATGGAAAAGGGTGATTGGGTGTCAGGTTTGGATCTTACTCTATACCTCAGCTAAATTTTTTCCACGCACACTCAGATTGGGGGTTGTTATGAATTTGGAGGATGGATACAATTCAATGCACTGTATGTACTTAAAAGGAGTTGAGAATTTTGTCCTTGGAATGTTTTCACAGTTAGACTCATGATCAGATTCCTGCCTGAGGAGGAAGGATGCTTTGGTAAGAGACGGTGTGCCTGCCATCTGTCACTCTCCCAACTACAAATGGGGAGTGGAGGGAGATGAAGAAAGGAAGAGGAGAGATAAACCCACGGTGCTGATTCACGGTCCGGCAGGAACAGGGGAAGATTCGAGAAATACAATCTGTGTTCTAGAATGCTAAGCACTGTTCATGAGGAACTCTTTAAAATAAAGAGCAGAAAGCCGTGCTTTCGGGACTGCAGGCAGGGATGTCTCAGGCCTGTGAGGCTCTCTGTCCTGTGTCTGAGGGATATGGGATTCTCTCAGTTCTCAGTGGCTTGTTGAAATGGGCTTCCAGCCTCATTGCCATGCATCCATCCATTATGCATTTGGCAAACTTTCAATTATTCAAGAAGTAAACCAGTATTTCCTCGGGAAACCACGAGAGCTAATGAAGCTCTTCCCTGTGTGGGCCGATTTATCCTTACCGTCCTCTTGAAAGGGTTCGGGTTTCCATTTCTTTCTTTATTCCAGACAAGGAATTCCATAAACGGTTTATTATCAGCCAGCTAAGCCAAAACCAACCCTTAGGTAATAAGGATAAAGAAATACACAAATTAATTTTTTGTAGTATGGGCCATTTGCCCTGGCATGCCTTTTCTCATTTAAAATTAAAATCTCAAAAATGTAAAGCCAGCCGTAAGCTGTTCCAACAGTTACCAGTTTAATTCTCAGGAATGCTGAGGGTATATCTATACACAGAAACATAAATTGTCTGTATTAGTATCCTGTACCACATTTGTATTGGGGTTGACTTCTGAGCCCCTGTGCTGAGGATTTATTTGGACATGAATCAATGGTCAGCTTGGTGGCTTGGCATGTTATTCTCTTAAATAGACCAACATATTCTGCTAAATTTGTATTTTCTTAAAGTATGCGTATGATTGCTGCATACTTTTAAAGAAAGATTTATTTATCTGTTTATTTGTGTGTGTGTGTGTGTGTGTGTGTGTGTGTGTGTGTGTGTTTCTGCCTGCATGAGTTTATGTGCACTTGGAACTGGAGTTATAGATTGTCACCTGCCCCATGTAGGTGATGGGAATTGAACAAGAGACCTCTACAAGACCAGTAGCTCTTAGTCTCTGAACCTTATCTCTAGCACTTTACTGTGTACTTTAAAACCAGATTGTCTAAAACTGGTTAGATTAAAGCTGCCTTTCTGGGGGATAGGTTTCACCATTCAAAGGAAACATACACAGTCGGGAGGGAAGTTTAAAGCAGTTTGTCCATAATTCAGTGCTGATAAATAACTAGTACCAGATATACTAACCACACACACATACATACATACACACATAAATACATATATACATACATGCACACACACATACATACATACACACATACATACATACATACACATACACATGCTCTCTCTCTTTCTCTCTTTCTCCCCTCCTCTCTTTCTCACACACACACACTGTCACACACACACATTGTATTTTTTAATGCTCTGAAATACCCCAGAGGGATAAGAGCCTCAGGTTCCTACCATCATCTCCATTCTATCTGCAGGGGGTTGGAGAAGAATCCTTGTCTCACAAAAATGAGCCTGCCTCATGTCTGTGTGAGTTACCTTGTTCCTCTCCTGGCCCCATGCTGGCAATGCAGACATTGCTTCATCAATCAAGAACAGCAGCCCAATGTTGTTTATAACTAACCTCCCTTGACTGGTTGACATCTGAAGGCTGCCTAGAAGGATGAGTGTGGTCACTGGTCCCAGGTGTACGTTCTAATGACCACATGAAGTTACCTTGGCATCCTTGAACTTTCTGTATGGTCAGCTAGTATACAGAAAACATGAAATAGGGTAATAGTGTCCCTGGTGGACAGAAGCATGGCCTGTGGAGACAGACTGCCTTGGGACAAGTCCCTTCTTCGCTACTTCCGTGTTGCATGGCCATGAAAAGGTCTGTTAACCTTAGCAATACCTTTCAAGGCTTCAAGGCTCCAGGGAACGTGCGCCAACGCCTGCCTGTAGCAAGTGCTGTGCCTGTTTGATGCTCTGAAAATCGTGAGGGATGAGAAGATGTTTCTGTTGGCTTTTGATCTTCTAAGAGCTCTTTGAACGTGAGGCAGCAGAAGAGACAATGAAGAACAATGTCCTTTCTTCATGACATTTGTTGATTTAATTTTCATAAACATAATAAGAGGACAATCAGAACAGAGATGGAAAACCTGAATGGTATCAAGCAAATGAAGCACGAACAGGGAGGATTAGCGGGGTCTGTGAACCACAGCTAATTGGGTGCCTGGCTCTTTGGGGTAACTTGTGGGGCCCATTCAGATGTGTGACCCACCGTCACATGTGATACTCTGCTTTCTTCTGGCTCCCCCAAAGAAACTAGTGCAAAGTACTAGCATAGCAATTGCTGTCTGCTGGGGGGGGGTCACTTTGCTTCAGGGGTGTGGCCCCTCACAAGCTGCCCCCACTCTAGTGAATGGTCTTATACCCATGTTATATAGGCTGCACTAACTGGACTGACAGGAGGGCAATGATGATGATGATGAAATAATAAAAATAATGAGCAAATGTTTAAAAAAGAAAGCAGAAAAGCCCACAAAAAGGCATGAAGTTTGAAAGGGAACATGGTGGGGCCTGGAAGGAGTTACAGGAGAGAGACAATGTAGAAATGATTGTGTACATGAAGGTCTCAATGAATAAATTAAATATGTTTATTTAAATATATTTAAATACATAAAGAATAAATTCATATATTTAAATAACTGCATCAAAATTCTGCTAGAGACAATGGCGTTCATTGTGCCTGTTTGGTTAGTTTTACACACCTCATCCTGCTGTCCCCCTGATGGAGGCCTCTGCTATACAGAATTTTGATAACAATCCCTTATCTTTACTTGGGTCTTAACGCTAGTCCAAAATGCCACCACTTCCTCCAAAAGGCTTCACAGACCAGGCTGACCCCATGGGTGCTCTCTCCCTCCATTCTATCATAATTTGGGGTAGATGCCAAGTCCCATGAGGGCACAGTTACATGGGAACAAGATGGTGTGTGACACACAGGAGCTGGCAAGCAGGCTATGCCCTTCATGCTCCCGTCCAATGGATTACGAATGCCTTCCGCGTGAAACTCGCCATGAGCACACTGTTTTGAAGATCTGAATGTGTGACCATCAGAGTTCATCGACTGGAATCCCAACGCCCTGCCAGATAGTGTTAAGAAGTGAAACTTTTGGTAGGGCAGGCCATAGGGTGGACCCCTGGTGAAAAGGATTACTGCCATTATATAAAGACACATCCTTGAGATCCCAATTTTTGCTCGGCAATCTTGTCTACTTCCCATATCCAGGAGGATAACTATATGTTTTTCTTTGGGTTCACCTTCTTATTTAGCTTCTTTAGGATCACAAATTATAGACTCAATGTCGTTTATTTATGGCTACAAACCAATCATGAGTGAGTACATCCCATGTTCATCTTTTTGGGTCTGGCTCAGGATAGTGTTTTCTATTTCCATCCATTTGCATGAGAAATTTGAGAAGTCATTGTTTTTTAACTGCTGAGTAGTACTCTAATGTGTATATATTCCACACTTTCTTCATCCTTTCTTCCATTGAAGGACATCTAGGTTGTTTCCAGGTTCTGGCTATTACAAATAATGCTGCTATGAACATAGTTGAACAAATGCTTTTGTAATATGATAGGGCATCTCTTGGGTATATTCCCAAGAGTGGTATTGCTGGGTCCTGGGGCAGGTTGATCCCGAATTTCCTGAGAAACCGCCACACTGATTTCCAAAGTGGTTGGACAAGTTTGCATTCCCACCAGCAATGGATGAATGTGCCCCTTACTCCACAACCTCTCCAGCAAAGGCTGTCATTGGTGTTTTTTATTTTAGCCATTCTGACAGGTATAAGATGATATCTCAAAGTTGTTTTGATTTGCATTTTCCTGATTGCTAAGGAGGTTGAGCATGATCTTAAGTGTCTTTTGGTGGCATAGGGGTAAGCAGAGATGGGGAGAGAAATGTGAGAAGGGGAGGATGAGGGGAACTTGGGGAATTGGGATGGTTGGGATAAAGGAAGGGTGGATATGGGAGCAGGGAAGCATATACCTTAATTAAGGGATCCAGCTTAGGTGAGCAAGAGACCTAAACCTAGTGGGGCTCCCAGGTGCCCAAGGGGATGTCCCCAGTTAGTGCCTGGGCAGCTGAGGATAAGGAACCTGAAATGGTCCTATCCTATAACCACACTGATGAATATCTTGCATATCACATAGAACCTTCATCGGGTGATGGATGGAGGTAGAGACAGAGACCCATATTGGAGCACCGGAATAAGCTCCCAAGGTCCCAATAAGGAGCAGACGGAGGGAGAACATGAGCAAGGAAGTCAGGACCGTGAGGGGTGCACCCACCCACTGAGACAGAGGGACTGATCTATTGGGAGTTCACCAAGGCCAGCTGGACTGGAACTGAAAAAGCATGGGATAAAACTGGACACTCTGAACAACGAGGACTGATGAGAAGCCAAAGACATTGGCACTGGCGTTTGATCCTACTTCATGTTCTGGCTTTGTGGGAGCCTAGCCAGTTTGGAGGCTCACCTTCCTAGACCTAGATGGAGGGGGGAGGACCTTGGACTTTTTACCTGACTGCTCTTCGGTCTGCAGAGGGAGAGGGAAAGGAGTGGGGGGAGGGGGAGTGGAGTGGGAGGAAGGGGAGGGAAATGGGAGGATGGGAGGAGGCGGAAAATTTTTTTTCCATGAAAAAATAAATAAATAAATAAATAAATAAATAAAAGAACAGGGGGGAAAAAGGCACATCTTTGAGCCCTCCGCCCTGGCAGGATGCCATCTCTAAGGCAGGGGTCTACACCAGATTGCAAACCTGTACTTCCAAAGCTATACAGAATGAGCTTCTTCTTCTTCTGTGGTTCCTAACTGGTGTTCTCACAGCTGCCTGAACAGCCTAGGACATCCACGGAGTCAGGTTACTGGATGTCCTGACGGGGAAGAAACTGCAGCAGTAAAGAGGACATAGGACGCATTGCTATCAGATTTGAGCTTCTGTTGGGATTCTGTGGAAGCGTACAGAAAGCTAGCTTGTCTCTGCACTGCCAGATCCCAGGATTCTCCTGTGGGCATCTTAATAAACCTTATCTAGTGAGTAAGGAGAAAATGGGCAGCGCTTACATCACTATTATCAGCAACCGCGCTGACTGAGCTGCATGGTGTCTTGGACCCCATCCTCCTTCTCGGCTCTGCTGTGATTTCAGTGGGGCCTTGTCTTCTGGAACCCTCATGGCCTCAGACTTCCTACATTCTAGATGTCAGTGTGTTCAGTAGGAGCCACATGCCTTGTTGTGGCTGCTGGGACAGCTCCAGACATCTCTCAAATCCAATTGGTAGAAGAAAGCTGGAAGGACTGTGTTTCCTGCCAGCCTGAGGCTGAATTGGAAGCCTGGGAGCCAGGCTTGCTCAGGACAGAATGAGCTTTCCTTGGATCCTCACCTGTTCCTATTGCTGAGGCAAAAGCTGTTCTCTTCCAGAGACAGCCTCGCAGGCACATCCAGAAACCAAGTCCGCCCGGGCATCTGATGCAACTGAATTGACTCTGTTACCCCGCTTCTGCTTCTGTCTCTTTTCACAGAGGGGCAGAAATGACCAGACTGGAGACAGACTTGGCATTTCCTACATAGTCTTCCCTACCTCCAAGGAGAGAAACTCAAACTCAAGCCCTCCAGAGTGCGGAGTGTCCCCCACACGCATTTGTTTCCAGAACAGATTATTCTCAAGCCACACAATCAGGACTTTTTTCCTCCAAAGAGACCGGCCATGTGCTGTTTCCAACCTGGAGCCTCTGAAGCAACCACCAATCACTGTGATCCTTAAAGGTGAGGAGGCCACTGGGGAGTGTTCCAAAGCTCTTTGCTCATTTCAAATATTTGTCCATGGAGATGAAAAGGAACTCGAGAGGAGGATGTTTGAAGTCACAGAGTGCCTCCTGCAGAATCGGTCCATGGTGGAGTCTAAACATTCCCACGGAATCCTCCCGTGCCTCGTCTACTCGTTTATGTGATGTGCTTGCATTTTCCCAGCATCTGATGAGAGGACCTGTAGTTTATTAATCTAATGCTGGGAGAGCTGCACTCATCATTAGATACACGGTAGAGAGAGCAGAGTATGCCACTGTCCTGGTTTATATTTCGCTCTTGTGAGTGCTTTAGTTATGGGATGAATCACACCAATATTCCTGACTTCTCCAAGCACAGCTGGGGGCAGATTGATAAGGGAAGCGAGCATGCTTGGCCCAATATTTATTGTGGGGGTGAGGCTTGTTTCTTCCTTCATTAAAAAATACTTTTATTAAGAAATGAACTTTTCTCTAAGCCTGTGAACCAAAGGAGATAAGCAAGTAGTAATTTCTGGCAGAGTCCTTGTAGCATACCCGAGAGAAGAGAGTCTGCCCACGGATCATAGCTGTAGTAGCGGAGATCTCACAGATGCTAGGAATGGCACAGTGTCACTGAGCAGGGGACGTGGTGTCACATCCCTAGAAAGGGCCTTCGAGCACCAAGGAAAGGTGCTGAGACTGCTCCCAAGGGGGGAAATATCTCTACAAGTCACACTTGGATTTCACTAACATGGGTGTGAAACTGTGAAATCCAGTAAGTGCTTATGAGTGAGAAGATGGAGAGCAGACGTCAGGTTTCTGCAAGGCGGATCCAGAAATCCGGAGAAGGACGAGGGAGCTGTGGTCTGCAACGGAGCCGAGAGTAGATGGAAAGAAAGAGCCAGGCTGGCAGGAAACTGTGGTGGACCAGCAATCCCTATGACGTAGGTGTGACTTGTAGTGTTTGGAGGAAAGCTACTTCTTTTAATTTGAAGGGAATCCAGTGCAGCCATGGGTATCCTGCCCTTCTTCCACACAACACGGCATTGGCCATGCCCTCTTTCAGGGAAGACATTGCCCTCTGTGACTGAACCCCTAAAAACCTACACTAGAATTCAGAAAGGCAGCCACACACTTGTTGATTAAAAAACAGAAACCAAGGTGCGTACAAAGCAGGAGTCTAGATTTGTTATTTCATAATTCATTGAGGCACCAAAAGTTTCCTTATTAAGTCTTCCCTTTGAGGTCTGAGGTTAAGCCATGCCTAAGGCTAAGAATATAATCTTGAGCAACAACAAACAGACTATGCATTCTGATGTGAAGCAAAAGCAAACCCTGAACCATTTCTTCCAATGCAACTTGAGCATATTCACCTCTTACACACAGCCCAGGTCCAGCCCCCTCCCTACCCACCCACCTTCACATCCACAGCCCAGATCCAGCCCCCTCCCTACCCACCCACCTTCACGTC
The DNA here is from genome assembly GCF_037038515.1 of Microtus pennsylvanicus. NCBI lineage: Eukaryota > Metazoa > Chordata > Mammalia > Rodentia > Cricetidae > Microtus > Microtus pennsylvanicus. The sequence goes on from NC_134584.1 coordinate 7,698,335, forward strand.
CACAGCCCAGGTCCAACCCCCTCCCTATCTACCCAACTTCATGTCCGCAGCCCAGGTCCAGCCCCCTCCCTACCCACCCAACTTCACATCCATATCCCAGGTCCAGCCTGCTCCCTACACGTCCAACTTCACGTCCACAGCCCAGGTTCAGCCCTCTCCCTATCTACCTAACTTCACATCCGCAGCCCAGGTCCAGCCCCCTCCAACTTTACATCCTTTTCCCTTAAGCCCACCAAGTACGATTTGTGCTGTCTGTATTCTCTTACATTAACAACCTTCCACTAGAGTGCCTTCAGCCCACATGGGGCCACAGCCTGAAAGAAAACTGAGTTTTCTTCCAGCGGCTCCCAACTGTCAGCAGCTCCCTAGCCAGGGATAGGACTTCCTGCCTACCTCCCTGCTTCATGCGAGAATTTCTCCGATGAAAGACAGCGTAGACCTAATGCATGCCATCGGCCTCATCTGCTGTGAATTTGTATATGCGACTGTCTCTCCATGTCTGGAAAACTCTGCCCATGGCTCAAATCTTTCTGCCCTTAGTCTGGGGGAGGGTTGTGCCAGTTATTCAGTGGAACACTACTCAACTGTTAAGAGAAAGGAGAGCCAACGGTAAATGGAATGAGTTGGGAATAATCACACTGAGTAGATAACCTCGACCCAAAAAGAAGATAAACTTTTGGCATGGAACAGAAAGAACAGGCAGGGACGACTAACACCAAAGATAAAGAAATTATATGAAAATCTGCTGCTGTAGAAGCTTCTCAAAACACCCCCCCCACACACACACACATGCAAACACACACACAGTGGAGTTACCCTATAATGGGTCAACGATGACCTACTAGATTCCACAGGATAATAAATGAAAACCCCAGGGCTGGGAATGGGGTACTTCTTCGGAGTTGTTGATCAATGAGATCCCATTGACCCCCAAACATTGAATTTTGATTTATATGCAATTCTCCTAAGTGCAGCTTGCTAACCCATTGCACCTTTGGAGGTATGATTTATATATGATTCTTGTCATAACAATTTTAAATTTGATTGGTGACTCACTTCTCGCCTGATAGTTTTAGGCACTCTCGCTAAAGCAGAGATCCTCGTGAATCCAGAACAAAACATCTTTGCTGACGCTGCCTCCTCTCAAAGACTGTAAGGGTTTTAAAATGTCTCCTGAAGAACACTTGCCTGAGCGAGCAGGACTGGCTGGATGGCAGGCTCCCTTGCCTCTGAGTCTCTCCAGTCTGAGAAGAACAGGCTCTGCTCCACTTCCTCGTCTCTGCTCTCCTTTGTTCCGAGGCCCCACTTTGTAACTCAGAGGACACAGAACAACAGCCACCATGCTCAGCCTGTGTTTTGGCAAAAGAACTGCAGCCCAAGGACTGTTTCCACCCACTGACCCACTTCTGGGGAACTAGAGAGTCCTCAGCTGCTGAGGTCACAGCAGATATCTGCCTTCCTGGATACTGTGCACGAGCCAGAATTGGTGACTTCACATACTGTTCAGATTAGGAACAGGAAGAATGCTGGGGTTCTACAAGAGAAATTAGATGCCTTGGGAAGATGTTGGGGGTCACTAGAAGGTATGCCTTGGGCAAAGTCTTGAGGGGAGTGACTGCTGGATAATTCTGCCTGAAGAAAAATAAAACTAGGCAGACATTTGTCTTAGGAGAAAGACCATGAAACTTCCTTATGCCAAGACTTAGAAGGACATGGCCAGTAAGGAGCTCAGGGCAATAATGAAGATGATGCTTTGGGGACAGTGCCTTGAACACTCTCTACTTGGTTTCTGGCTGTGTGTCTTATTGAAAATATCAGAACAGTGTTTCCCCAGTCCCAGTGGCCTCCAAGATGATCTTTAGATTCCGAATCTCTTCCTTCTCGTGGCTGCCTCTTGCAGCTACCTATCACTCGTAGCTTCTTCATCTGTAGTGTAGGGGAATTTGCTTCTTCCTGAAGAAGTCAATTCTAGGTCATTGGCTCCATTGTCTCAAGAACCCTGCAAGGTCTCCCTGCATCGCTTTGACACTAGGTCGCCTGGGATGGAATCATGAGTCATGGGTGCTCTACCATGGCAGTTTTGTGATGGTGTGTCCTGTGTGCCCACATTCACCAAGGTGGAGGATGGACAGACATCACACCAATGTCTATGAAGTGCCAGTTGCTCTGCAGGTGGGCATCATTACTGCATCCCCAGCAAAGAAGGAGGTGAGTGAGTGCCTTGGTCACATGGCTAGTGAGTGAAATGGCTGTAACTCCATGTCCCATCCTTTCCTTTCTGGTTCTTCTCTTACCCAAAATGTTCCTTAATTCAAACTCTTTCAACATAGCATTCACACAGTCATGACACCATGTCACAAAGAAGGAATAAAATAATGACTTGGAGCTCAGGAATGCCTGACCCTGGTTATCTAATCCTGAGAGGTTATGCAAAATCAAGCGGTCAACCACTGGCTAGAGGCCTGGGACAAAGTGTCAGCTTCTTGCCACAAAGTATTCATTGACAACACAAACCCAACAGCTGTGTCTCTTTATAGATACCTTAAGATAGAGTGAAATTCCTTGATTGAAAGTCATTGGTATTTACAGGCATAGTTTTGTCGTGCGATTTCTAATTTGGTCTTAATGATAAAATCCCAGAGTCAGATATTAGGGGGTGGAAGCTGAAAGATCAGAGAAGCAGAACAGCAGCCACTAGAGAGACCTCAAACCAAACGGATATCCTGTCTCTACAAGTCTTCAGATGAATGCTCTGTTATCCTGTCTCTACAAGTCTTCAGATGAATACACTGTCATCCTCTCTCCGCCTGCCTTATGTTCTTGTCTCCACCTCCCTTGTGCTGAGATTAAAGGTGTGAGCCTTCCCTGGCTGGCTGTTTCTCTTTTAGATTGATTCAATCTAGGGTAGCTCACGGATGACCTTGAATTCCTGATCTTTCTGCTCAATCCTCCCAAGTGTTAGGATTAAATGTGTGTGCCTTTAATTAAACACAGTTTGATGTAATGAATGAACCCATTGTAAGAATCTTGAAATAAGTTTTATCTCAAGAATTTTCTCCCCTTACGGTGTGAAATTCACCAAGAGTTGACACATTGTCTAGAGGAAGAAGGGAGTGCATCTGTGTAGGATGCGAGAGGATAGATTTCTGTGCAACAGGCTTGCAGGGCTGTGCAGGCTCTGGAAGACCCCCTTGCAGGGTAGGTGATATCTGCATTGTAGAGGAGTTGCTCACAAACCATACATCTATTTTCTCACTGGAACAGGGGAACCTTTTCTGTAGAAGGAAAGGGCTTTTCACTAGGGTTCCTTTGGGGGTGCCTGCCTTCTCTTGCCTTTCTGTGATCATCAGCTCCCCTTCCTGCCCCAAATGTACAGCTGCAGCCAGAACATGGGGCTGTTTCTAAAGTGAAGTGATAAGGACCATCCTGCACTGGTTCAGCCAGATAATTCAAGAGGAAGCAATTACTGTAAGCGCACGAAGGGGCTATTTCAGTTTATCGTGACACAGAAAACTAAAATAGTTCAATCTTTGCAAGGAATAGCTGACTCCTCAGCCCATAGACACTACGGTGGAAGGAAAAGAACCTGAGAAGCAGCTACCTTCCTCCTCCTCTTCCTCCTCCTCTTCCTCTTGTCTGTCTCTTTCCATGTTAAAAGGATAGTTAGCAACTCCCAACTCCCTTTTTAAAATTAATTTTCATACACTGTATTTTGATCATATTCTTTCCCCTCCCCTAGTTCTTCCCAGATCCTTCCACCTACTCACCCAATTTTATGTTCTTTCTTTCTCTTTTAAAACATACACATGTGGATGTACACAGACACACAAAGACAAAAAAAAAGGTACAAAACAAACGGGGACACGGGGACTTTTTGTGTTAATGAAAGACTCCTGGGCATGGGGCCTGCCCTAGAATGTGGTTGATATATCCGGAGATACTCTATTGATGAAACCTGATTCTTCCTCTTCCAGCAAGCATCAATTACAAATAGCTTCTCACTTAAGTAGGGGACTGTTGCGGGAGGTCCTTCCGCTCCTCCAGCCTATAGCCGCTGAGATACCAACCCATTGGGGCGTGGTCTCTCTCCCTTTACAAAGCAGCCACTTTCCTCTCTCTCTTCACTTCCTGCTCTGCCGGCAACTAGACTCCCTTCCTGGTTATGCAGAGGGCTGTTGTCTGGGATGGTGATCTGTAAATTTTTTCCCCTTTAAATAAATACCACCCTATTAATCATAATTCCAAACTGGTGTGGCATTGTTTGTGACTTACGTCTACAGGGAACTCTGTGCCCACTTCCATTTCTCTGTGCTGGGGTTTTGTATGGTTTGAACTTGTGCAGGTCTGTGCATGCTGTCACTGTCTCTGTGAGTTCATGTCTATATCAGCCTGGTTCTATCTGGAAGAACATTGTTCCCTTGGAGGCTTCTGCCACCTCTGACTCTCATAATTTTTCTGCCTCTTCTGCCACATAGATCACCCCAGACCAGCCCTTATGATAGAGCAATATTCACTTGGTACCCAGGACAATCTGGGCACTTGTCTGGGCTGCAGAGGCTCAGTAGGAAAGAGACTGACTGAATCACTACTCATAGGAGGTCCGGGACAAACAAATGGAAAAACACTGTGTTCTGAGTTACATGTTTACAAGACGATGTTTTATATTATACAGTTTCAGAAAATAACTCTCAACTGCACAAATCAGTAGAGGAACTCAGTTGGGGTGGGGTTGTCCAGAACAATCTCTCTGGAAGCAATGGCCACAGCTCTCCACCTGGATTTGTTTGTGAAGATCCTACCTTGAATTGTACTGGACACGTAGGGGACAAGAGAGAGGTGGCACCAAAATCTCTGGTCAATTGGTATCTCCATGTGGTCAGTTTCTCATTGGCACCATTGTCCACTTGGTTCATTCTTAAAAAGTAGATGCCCTTCAAATCTTAGGCAGCCTTCCCTCCCTCACCCAGCAGTGAGAATTCTCTGTGCATTTCCATTTATATGCCTTATTTTCAGCTAGATTAACAGCTGCCCAGGGATAGTAGCTTAAGTTCCAGCACACAGCAGGAATTAAATAAGTGTTGCCTCAAGTGAAATCAAACCAAATTAAAGATGCCAACATTATTTTTTTTCCAAATAGGTACATTTCCTTCAAGAAACATTCACCAAGTCACAGTGTGAATGCCGAGTCTAGGGACAAAGAAGAGATAAGCCGGTCAGAGGCAAGGCTTGACAATGATGTCACATGGCAATCTCCTGCTCGGTTTGATGTTCTTGACTGACTCATTCTCCCTACATGCTTGACTGGAGGGAACATCCTACAGAGCCAAGAAGACCTGATAGAGGCTCTTAGTCACCCTCCCTGAGTTAGACAAATCCCTCCGGAGTCACACACCTGAAATTAACAGCCCTGCAGGAGTACCTTTCGCTGTGGGGAGGCATGTGCGAAAAAGAAGTCTCAAAGCTGGGTGGTATGCATAGCAATTAACAGAAACAAACGGAGCAGGGTAAGTAGGAGGCAGGGAGACAAAACCATAACACACACGTGTGCTGTGTCAGACATAGGATGCGAAGAGCCTGCAGCTCCTGGTCCTTAGCTGGGAACAGCTAAGTCAGAAGGTTTGTGCACGGAAGAGCAGATGCTATGTGGTGTGAGGAGAGATGGATAAAATGTGGCGTGGCGTGAGACCCAAGATATCAGAACCCAGAATGCCCGGGAGAAACATGAATCTGGGTTTAAAGGACAATGGAGGGCACTTCCTTTTCCAGTGAGAAGTGAGAGTAGGAGGTGACTTGCTTGCCTTACAACCACTTCAGGGATTCTGATGTTGCTTTCAGTGCCCAGACCTTCACCTTTCTGACTCTAACATGTGCCTTTCCCGTCTCTATTCTGAACTCAAATGAGCGCATACTTAGTGACATCCGTCACACGTGAAACGTTAAAGTGGTGTTTATCTCAGCAGACACAGGCAGGGACAAGGATGTCTAAAATTAGTCTTGGGTGCTGTCAAGCTATGCACCAAATGCTTGCTGCAAAATCTGGGGAGCATCTGAGTGTGCTCAACCTAGAAGTTGGGTGCACAGGAACCTGGTCATGGAGAGAAGAAACAGGGGGAGCTTCATACGGGAAGTACCCCCTCCCCCTGCTTGTAGGTGCAGAAAAAGTTAATAATGTTGTCATTTCAATATAGGACCATCGAGACATATAGACACTAGCAGAAAGCCTGGTCCCTGACTTTAGTTTGGGGTCCAAGAAGCCTGGCACTCACCAACATGGACTACATGGATTCCTACCCGCGCCGGAGCTCAGATGAAGAAAGCATCAAACAAAAACTTAAAGAGGGTTTGACCAGAACACCTAATCACTCCTCTATGAATGGCTAAAACTGAAACAATTGTAGTTATAGATGAAATCATGAGGCTAAAGATAAATGTGAGAGATGAAAGTAAAATAATAGAATTATGTTTTACAAGTCTAACAGACCGAACCCCCATGTGTGTATATGTGTGCGTGTTTGAAATGCTATGTTAAGTGGACTTTTGTGAGTTGTAGTTGTAGTTTATTAGCTTTGCCTGCAGAATATCCTGTGTCCAATCCAAGTGCCACCGAGGAAACCTAAATTAATTATTTTTTTAGTGGCCTCTTTCTTCTGACTCTTTCCCCCCATGTTTCTCAGTTTGTGCACATCTCAAATCTTGGTTCACCAGTCACTTCTGTCTCCTATCCACGTCCTCCTCTGTGCACCTCACTTCCTCCTCTATGCATTCCACTTCCTCCTCTGTGCACCCCACTTCCTCCTCTGTGCACCTCACTTCCTCCTCCATGTACTCCACTTCCTCCTCTGTGCACCCCACTTCCTCCTCTTTGCATTCCACTTCCTCCTCTATGCCCCCACTTCCTCCTTTGTGCACCCCACTTCCTCCTTTATGCACCTCACTTCCTCTTCTATGCCCACCACTTCCTCCTCTGTGTACCTCACTTCCTCCTCTGTGCATCCCACTTCCTGTTAGGGAATATTATTTTTAGGTGTGTGACTTTTGTTTCTGCTGCATTTGCTTAACTCTGTGAATCTGTGTTAATTACTGTGCCTGTCTAACACACCTGATGGTCCTAATAAAGAGATGAATGGCCAATAGTGATGCAGGAGCAAGGATAGGCAGGGCTGGTGGGCAGATAGGATAAATAGAAGGCAAAATCTGGGAGGAGAGTGAACAGGAGCAAGAAAACAAGGAGAGGAGGACTCCAGGAACCAGCTACCTAGCCATGCAGCCAGCCACAGAGTAAGAAGGAAAGTAAGATAAACAGAATGATAAAAGCCCAGAGGGAAAAGGTAGATGGGATAATTTAAATTAAGAAAAGCTGGCAAGAAACAAGTCAAGCTAAGGCCAGGCATTCGTAACAAAGAATAAGCCTCTGTGCGTGATTTATATGGAATCTGGGTGGTGGGACCCCAAAAAGCAAAAAGAGTAAAATATCCCACTTCACTTCCTCCTCTATGTACCCCATTCCCTCTTTTGTGCACCCCACTTCCTCCTGTGTGCACCTCACTTCCTCTTCTTGCACTCCACTTCCTCCTCTATGCACCCCACTTCCTCTATATATCCAATTTCCTCCTCTGTGCACCCCAATTCCTCTATGTACCCCATTCCCTCCGCTACGCACTCCACTTCCTCCTCTGTGCACCCCATTTCCTCCCAGAGAGATGTCAGAAATCCCAGCCTCCAGCTTCACAACCGCAGACTAAGACAGGAAGGCTGAGGTGAAGTCATCTAAGCCATTTCCTTCTGACACCATGAAGGAAGAGCAAGAACTGAGAGAAGGAGCAGGAGGCAAGCTTTAAAGGAGATGCTGCCTGAGCTGAGCCCTGGAGGTCCACTAGGCACACAGAGGGTAAATGGAGAGGAATCACACCTAAATTACCGTACAGGTGCATGGCTGGATGCAATGACCTTGACCTCTTAGCTGGTAAGATTTTTAACTTCTTTTTTAATTAACATAAATATATTCGAGCAACTGGTGTTTAATAATTAAAAACTCAACCCCTGCAGTGTGCATACCCCTTTTCTGGCATGTGTCATGCCGTGTGTCCATTGCTCTTAGAAAATCCTGCCACATCATCAGATTGCACTGTGTGGATATGCTCCAAATGGCCTAGTCAGCTGAGGACAGACAGCTGGGTTGCTCGTTTGGCTACTGTGAGAAATGGCTTTGTACATCTCCTGTGCACTTGGGACTCCACTTCTCTTGGGTTTACACCTGGGATTTAGGAGTACAGACACCAAAAATTTTGGAAGCTGTCCAACAACCAGACATCAAAGTTCCTATAACCAACTGATGGAGGAAGGTCATTGGTTAAATAAAAAGACACTGCTTGGCTCTCATTGGTTAGAAGATAGGTGGGAGGAGTAAACAGAACAGAATGCCGGGAGGAAGAGGAAGAGAGCTCAGACTCGACAGCTCTGCTCTCTGGAGCAGATGCTTCAGAGAGACGTCATGCTTCCCGCTCCAGGGAAGATGCACGCTATGAAGCTCCGACCCAGGATGGACTTAGGCTAGGATCTCCCCGGTAAGACTGGTGCTATACAGATGATAAGAAATGGGCTAGTCCAGGTGGGAGAGTTAGCCTAGAAGATGCTAGGTAGAAATGAGCCAAGCAGTGTTTAAATGAATACAGTGTTCGTGTAATTATTTCGGGGCATAAGCTAGCCGGGCAGGCGGCTGGGGTGTTGGGGACGCAGCCCCACCGCTCCTATTACTACAAATGATGCCCAGACGTGTGGCTAACTGAGTCCACAGAAAGCCTGAGAAAGCTTGGAAAAGAATAGAGTAAAGCATGTTTCTTGTGGCAATCTCTTGGGTCTACTCTGCTTGCCAGAGGCAAGCAAGCGCCTCATCTAAGAGAGGCTTCCTGACTCAGCTTTAGCTGCAAAGCCTGCAGCTCATTAAGAGGTCCTGCCACGAAACACTTAAATGGTGTTGATGAAAAGCTGAACGCATGCTTTTCGGTTTTCAGCCGTAGCAGGAAAAAAGCTGTGCCGTTTAAAAATGCCAGCTTCTGGGCTGTCCTGCCAGGGCAAACTCTGACTGTTTGAGGCAGGAGGGCCGGCTACCGAGAGAGGATTTGAGTGTTGTCTGTTGTAGCTTGCTGGCTGGCAGGGACCTTGAAACGCCATAGAGGTGTGGCTATAAACATGGCTGCAGCCTGTATACCAGCCATGAGGCTGGAAAGCTAAGGAATGGACTGGATCTAGCTGGCAAAGCCATGCCTTTAGTCCTACTGATATTGCTTGGTAAATTAAAGGCTCTTGTGGTCAGAAAAAGAGAGATATACAATAAAGAGAGATTCAAAGACAAAGAAAATTTCTAAATGGTTTAAACTGTGTTAAAAATATATGCAGACTAAAAGTTAAAATTCTTAAAGTAAACCTCTGTGACTTCAAGGTGTGGTAGCACACGCCTTTAATCCCAGTGCCTAGAAGGCAGAGACAAACAGATCTCTGTGAGTTCAAGGTGTAGTAGTGTACGCCTTTAATCCCAATGCCTGGGACGCAGAGACAGGCAGGTCTCTGAGAGTTCAAAGACAGATTGGCCTACAGAGTTATTCCAGGTCAAAGATATATGCTCAAAAAGCAAAAAGTTAACCTAGGAATGTCACAGCTTAGATTCTTAAGTGCCTAGTGATTTAAAGGCGCAAATCAAACGTGCTCCTGGATAGTAAAAAATTGCAGATTCACAATAGGACAGATTCAGACCACTAAATGAGTCACACTGTTGGATGAATGTACGTAGGCTTGGGAGAGAGAAGAAAAAGAATATAGAAAATAAAGTTAATGTTAAAAAAAAGGTAAAGTCTTTAAAGAGACAGAATAAAGTAAAGTGATAGAGTAAAAATGGAAAATTCACAGAGAGTCTGGATTATGTACATTGTGTTTTCTTTAAAATTTTTGACTGTGAAGGAGCTAAGTACAGAGAGACATTTCATTATATGGGCTGCCAAGTGGAACCAGAACGGATATCATGAGGGTATGACTTTGAAATTTGGATCTAAAGACATGATGCTTTGGAAAGGAGTTTCTTATTTTGTTTTCACAGAGGATGAGACCCTGTTCATTTCTTCAATTCCGATTTGGTATGATGGACCATGTCCTCCTGAAGGGTTGCTGTGAACATCTTCAGAAAATTGCTTCGCTCAACTGCCAACTGAGATGACCCTGGCACACAGGTTATACCATGAAAGGCCTAATTAACGACGCCCCCATTCAGCAGGAAGCAGTTTGGAAAGAAAAAACTGCGCCCATGTTCCCAAATATAGTTTATAAATGTTCTTTTACATTTAAAGGGGGATATGATATAGACATGAATAATTTGCATTAGTATAGATTTTGCTTTATTGATAGAGATTTACGGTCAATTTTGTTATATGTATAAATGTTTCTGATGTAACTTTTACTTGATAACTGTTTTGTTATATGTAATTTTGCTATGTTAAAGTTAAAGCCTTTTGTTTTTTGTTTTTTTGTTTAAACCGAAAAAGGGGAAATGATGGAGGAAGGTCATTGGTTAAATAAAAAGACACTGCTTGGCTCTCATTGGTTAGAAGATAGGTGGGAGGAGTAAACAGAACAGAATGCCGGGAGGAAGAGGAAGAGAGCTCAGACTCGACAGCTCTGCTCTCTGGAGCAGACGCTTCAGAGAGACGTCATGCTCCCCGCTCCAGGGAAGATGCACGCTATGAAGCTCCGACCCAGGATGGACTTAGGCTAGGATCTCCCCGGTAAGACCGGTGCTATACAGATGATAAGAATGGGCTAGTCCAGGTGGGAGAGTTAGCCTAGAAGATGCTAGGTAGAAATGAGCCAAGCAGTGTTTAAATGAATACAGTGTCCGTGTAATTATTTCGGGGCATAAGCTAGCCGGGCAGGCGGCTGGGGTGTTGGGGACGCAGCCCCACCGCTCCTATTACTACAACCAACTATGTTCCCACCCCCAATACCCAAAGGTGTTTGCTTTTCAATTATAAGTTGTTTTACATATGGCCTTAAAGATTTCTTCTTCCATTTGTGGTCATCTGTGATTTTTGTGAGCATGAATTTCAGTCTTAATTCACGGTTTGTATTGGTTCTTACGGAATGGTCAGTACTGCTGCTGTGCAGAGAAAGCTTAGGCCTTTAAGAACCGGAGCGTTTTCCCTTGTGTTTTCTGAAAGTTGTTTCTTTTCACAGTTCAACTTTAATCCACTAAAATCCATCCTCCTGCAAGGTCTGACTTTCTTTCTACAGAGATATCCAAGCAATTTTCTTGGTGGAAAGACTGTTTCTTGAGCCTGCTCCTGGACTCTTTTTCTTCGGTTTGCTTGCTTTGTCTAATTCTGATGTGTTAGGGTCTTTGTTTTATCTTTTATATTACATTACTCTATATTAATTGTATTATGTTTTATTAGTTATATTTTTATCTCTTAGAAGTCTGCTTGTTTCCTAATGAGAGGCATACAGCATGATGTGGACAGAGAAGGCTGGGGAGTGGGAGGAGCAGAGGGAGGAGAACCATGTCAGGATATATTATGTGACAAAAACATCAACTTTCAATAAAAGGGTAAAAAAATAAAATTAAATTTCTGGAAAGAATATCTAAAGGTGGGAAGAGAAGAAGGGAGGAAGAAAAAGAAGGCAATGGAGGGGGAAGATGGTGAGGAAGAGGAGGAGAAATAGGAGAAAGTAGAAGGAGAAGGAAAGAAGGAAGGAAGGAAAAAGAAAAGAAAAATATATAAATGTTAAGTCAGGAATGATATTGGTGCTGACCATGAAGATGCACATACAGTAAAGGAGAAATCCACACACTGAGATGCATCTCCAAGCTGAGATGACGTGTAAATTCTTAAGAACAGTACTGCCAAAAGCAAAAAACTGGAATAGAAGAAACAGAAAATCTAAAGATTTTTATATATACTAAATAAATCTCCAGGTTTGCATAGTTTTTGTTGATTAATTCTTTCAAGCACTCAAGAAATAAACACCAAGAGTTTTTTTACAAATCCTTCCAGGAAATAATAAGGAAGAGAGATCAAACTTAACTGTTTGAAGGACCCAATTCTACACTGATACCAAAGTTGACAGGGAGTGAAACAAAGGACAATTTCACTTCCTCTTTTCATAAATACAGAAGTCCGAATTATGGTATTAGCAACCAAGTAAGGTAATTGGCAACTAAGATCTCAGCCACTAAACAATATAATCAATAACTAACTAAGATAATCTCTAACTATGATCATCTATAACCAACTAAGATAATCTATAATTTAGGTCATCTAACCAAGTAAAATGACCTGTAATCAAGTAAGATAATCTATAACCAAGTATGATAATTTATAACTAAGTAAAATAATCTATAACTGAGATCATCTATAACCAAGTAAGATAACCTGTAACCAAGTAAGGTAATCTCTAACTAAGATAACCTATAATCAAGTAAGATAATCTATAACCAAGTAAGATAATCTATAACCAATAAGATAACCTATAATCAAGTAAGATAATCTATAACCAAGTTAGATAATCTGTAACTAAGATAACCTATCATCAAGTAAGATAATCTATAACCAAGTAAGATAATCTATAACCAAGTAAGATAATCTATAACCAAATAAGATAATCTGTAACTAAGTAGGATCATCTATAACTAAATTATCTATAGGGAAGCAAGAGTGCTGTCTAGAGCCTTAACAACTTGTCACAACATTTAGACTCATTGGATCGAGTCCAACTGAGAAAACAGAATCCTTGCATTGTACAAGGATCAGAATAAAGGTAGAAGTTATATTTCTGTCACAGTAGTGGTAGATCAGTATTTGTTACAGTCAATGAGATCTTTGGGACAAAACTGATAGAATTCTGGAACTAGAGATCATATCCTTGATTTGATCAAGGGTTTCCATAACAACCCTCAGCTCACACACACTCTATAGCAAAGTCCTAAGAGCTGTGTCCACAGGCCAGCAAAAAGGACAAGGACACTCACAGGCACCAAGACACTCACCAGAGTGACTGAAGATGATACTGCAATTTGACATAGGTAAACAAACAAAAGAAAATTCAAATATGAAGAATGAAGATTAAATAGACATTGGTTCATTATTCAATGATTATGTTTTGTATAATCAAACTAAAATTATTTTGGTAAAAGTTTTAAAATAAATAAACACATTTAACAAGCTTGCTAAATGGTAAGGAGGAATAGACGGTAAAAGTTTTAGAAGATATTTATGGTGGTTACAGAAACATGATAGCAAAATTTCTACACATATTTTGTCTTTCTGGGCCTGGGTTACCTCACTCAATATAGTTTTTTCCAGATCCATCCATTTGTCTGCAAATTTCAAGATGTCATTATTTTTTTTTTACTGCTGTGTAGTACTCCATTGTATAAATGTACCACATTTTCTTTATCCATTCTTGGGTTGAGGGGCATCTAGGCTGTTTCCAGATTCTGGCTATGACAAATAATGCTACTCTAAACATAGTTGAGCACATGTCCTTGTAGTATAATTGAGCATCACTCATAAGTGGCTTCTAGACATAAAGCAAAGAAAAAACAGTCTACAGTCCCCAATCCCAGAGAACCTAGACAACAAAGAGGACCCTATGAGAGACATACATAGATTTACATAGGAGGAGAAAAAGACAAGATCTCCTGAGTAAATTGGAAGCATGGGGATCATGGGAGAGGGTAGAATTAGAGGGGGAAGGGGAGAGGGAAGTTGAGAAAAAGGTATAGCTCAAAAAAAGCAATTTTTTTTTTGGTTTTTTGAGACAGGGTTTCTCTGTGGTTTTGGAGCCTGTCCTGGAACTAGCTCTTGTAGACCAGGCTGGTCTCGAACTCACAGAGATCCGCCTGCCTCTGCCTCCCTAGTGCTGGGATTAAAGGCGTGTGCCATCACCGCCTGGCTAAAAGCAATTTTAAATGTAGCAAGGAACAGCGGGCCTCTTCCCTGCCACCCCAGCTCCCGGCTGCCAGCTAGCTGTATACTCAAAATAATTATACGGAAACTGTATTCTTTTAAACACTACCTGGTCCATTAGTTCCAGCCTCTTATTGGCTAGCTCTTACATATTGATCTAACCCATTTCTAATAATCTGTGTAGCCCACGAGGTGGCTTATCAGGGAAGATCTTAACCTGCGGCTGTCTGGAGTGGGAGAATCACGGCGACTCACTGACTCAGCTTCTTTCTCCCAGAATTCTGTTCCGTCTACTCCGCCTACCTAATTTTCTGTCCTCTTAGGGTCAAGCAGTTTTGTTTATTAATTAACCAATGAAAGCAACAGATAAATACAAGACCCACCTCCATCATTTAAAAAAGAAATAAAGCACAAAACCTCTACAGAAAAAAACTACAAAATTTCTGCTGAAATCTTTCTTTTAAATTAAATAACGATGAATTAGAAGTCTCTGTATAGAATAGCATCAGTACTCCCCAAAATGGCCTAATTTTATACAATTTCAATAAAAACCCCAAGTTACATATATTCTGTTAAGTATATAGCCCTCTGTCTTTGTTGTGTTGTGTTAGGCACTGTGGGAATCTCACTGTGTGGCTCCCATCGCCCTGGAATCCACATGTAGCTGAAGTTGCATTTGAACTACAGCAAACTTGCCTTACCCTCCAGGAGCTGGAGTTAAGGTGTGAGGATCCTGTCAAAACTTTGTATACACATTTTATAAAACATGAACAAGGAGGTTATCCTGACCACTGGCTCCCTTACTCTATGTGCCTAGTTTCATCTCTTTCTGTGAGATCTTCCTTAATGCTTTGTAGCTACCTTCGGGGAATATTTTGTTACATAGTTCTTGCATTCATTGTGTTAGATTTATTTCTCCAGAGCTTGAAATGATATTGTATATTTTGTTTCCTTTTCCAGATACAGTTCAAAGAGTATGATGGACTATAGTAAAAAAAGGATGTAAATCTAGTTAATAATAAAATTGTGTCATTGTTGTAATAAGAGCAGCGGGGCTGCGTCCCCGGCACCCAGCCGCCCCCACGGCTAGCTTTACCCAAAATAATTACACGGAAACTGTATTCTTTTAAGCACCGCTTGGCCCATTTCTATCTAGCCTCTTCTAGGCCAGCTCTCGCATCTGGACTAGCCCATTTCTAATAATCTGCTGTAGCCCACGAGCTGGCTTACCAGGAATGATCTTAACCTGCATCTGCCTGGAGTGGGAAAATCATGGCGACTCTCTGACTCAGCTTCTTCCTCCCAGCCTTCTGTTCTGTTTACTCCTCCCACCTACGTTTTAACCTATGAGGACCAAGCAGTTTCTTTATTGCTTAACCAATTAAATCAACAGATTGATATGACACTCCCACATCACTTCCCCTTTTTCTGTTTAAACAGAAAAAGGAAGGCTTTAACTTTAACATAGCAAAATTATATATAGCAAAACGGTTATCAAGCAAGAATTACAGTTTCAATATTTATATCTATTTTATCTTTTATCATAACTAAGGAAAACTATAACTATCTATTCATTCTTCAACTCCATCAAAGACTCCAGAAGGATATAATACTACCTAAGTAAACAAGAAATAAGAAAACTCTAGAAATGACAGAGACATCCCGTTGCCTGGACAGTCACCCAAAGTTCTTTTGTATGGTTGGGGCATCCATCTTCAGCCTTCAGGCCCATAGTATCCAGCAGACATTTCCATGAAGCAGGAAATTCCAAAGACAGTTCAGTCACTTTCTGCTGTATCCTGCAGAATGTCTCGCAGACTCTTTCATGAGTCAGGAACCCCAAAAGACCATCTCACCTTTAGGCAAGTTTAGCAGTCCTCTCTCTGTGGGTTCTTTGTGTTCAGTTTATGCATCAGTCCAGGCAAGAGCAGTTTCTTGCCCAAATGGCTATCAAACTCCATAATGATCCTCTTTGATGCCCATCTTCCTCTCGAAGTCGATTGGTGCTGCCAGGAGCAGACATGTCTCATTGTCATGAAAAGTCCTAAGTTATTAAAATATTTTAAATGCCATATTCTGTAGCCTTTGAGAGATATGAAGAATGCCTATCTGAAATATATCTCTATATATCTAGAAAATCTAAGTAACATGACTACAAACTTGACTATTATTTATGATTATCCAACAACAACCTATATTTCCTAATTATACATTACATTTTAAAAATGAACTACACAATCACACCTTATTCAAGATCAAAAATACATATACATATAACAAATTGACCTTAAAATCCACACCAATGCAAATTATTCATACCTATATCATTTCTCCCTTTAAATGTAAAAGAACATTTATAAACTATATTTGGGAACATGGGCGCAGTTTTTTCTCTCCAAACTGCTTCCTGCTGAATGGGGGCGTCATTAATTAGGTCTTTCATGGTATAACCTGTGTGCCAGGGTCATCTCAGTTGGCAGTTGAGTGAAGTAATTTTTTGAGGGTGTTTACATCAACCTTTCAGGAGGGCGTGGTCTATCATACCAAACTGGGATAGAAGAAATCCATAGAGTCTCATCCTCTGTGAAAACAAAAGAAGACTCTCTCCAAAGCATCATATTCTTAGACCCAAATTCTGAAGTCATACCCTCATGATATCCGTTCTGGTTACACTTGGCAGTCCATATAATGAAATGTCTCTCTGTACTTAGCTCCTTCACAGTCAAAAATTTTAAAGAAAACACAATGTACATAATCCAGACTCTCTGTGAATTTTCCATTTTTACGTGGCTTATTTTTCTTTATTTCTTTTAATCTATAACTATCTGTACTCTGTCTCTTTAAAGACTTTACCCTTTTTTTAAAGTTATTTTTTTAAGTATTTATTTATTTATTACATATACAATATTCTTTCTGCATGTATGCATGCAGGCCAGAAGAGGGCACCAGACCTCATTACAGATGGCTATGAGCCACCATGTGGTTGCTGGGAATTGAACTCAGGGCCTTTGGAAGAGCAGGCAATGCTCTGGGGCTGGAGAGATGACTTTACCCTTTTTTAAAACCATTAACTTTATTCTCTATGTTATTTTTCTTCTCTCTCTCAAGCCTACATACATTCATCCAACAGTGTGGTCTTTTACGTCTGAATCTGTTTTATTGTGAATCTGTAACATTTTTTTACTATCCAGGAGCATTTCTTAAAATGTTAAGCAGTTCTTAAAAACTTATGTTGCGCCATGTACAGGTAATACGGTACCGCCTGTGTCCTGCCCAGTTGAAACCTCAACTGCGCTGTTATTATAGTAATTATGGTAGTTCCTGCCTGAGACCAGCACAGTTCAGCATGGCAGAGCTGAGCCGCTCCTGCCTCAGAGCCATTTGGTGCCCCTGAGCCACACACAGTTCCAGGCACACAGCAGTCCACATTGCCATCAACCAAGCCGTAGAGCTTTACTCCAAATGCTCCATTCAAAAGCTCTGTCTCCCACAGGAGCCAGACAGAGATCGCAATGGCAGCACAGCCCAGATAGCCGGCATTTTAAAACAGCCAGTTTTTTCCTGCTGCTGAGTCAGGACAATTTCTTTGCAGCACGCAACCCACAAACAGCAAAAAGCTGTCTTAAATTCTCTTTCTCTCCTTTTTAAGCCCTCTCAGGTTTTAAGTGGAGTTCATTAGCACGTTGGGTGCCACTCTGTTGAAATATGGAGCGGCGGGCTGTGTCCCGCCACCCGTCTAGCTTTACCCAAAATAATTACACGGAAACTGTATTCTTTTAAACACTGCCTGACCCATTAGTTTCAGTTTCTTATTGGCTAGCTCTTACATATTGATCTAACCCATTTCTATTAATCTGTGTAGCCCACGAGCTGGCTTACCAGGAATGATCTTAACCTGCGTCTGTCTGGAGTGGGAGAACCCTGGCGACTCCCTGACTCAGCTTCTTTCTCCCAGCATTCCGTTCTGTTTACTCCGCCTACCTAAGGGTTGGCCTATCAAATGTGTCTAGGCAGTTTCTTTATTAATAAGAAACCACTCCCACATCATGTCATATATGAGAGGAAATGCTAATAATTTTCTTTGATTTAAGTTTTAAAATGTCCTCACAAAATTAATTTCATCCTACTTTAAATCATTGCTCTTTTATTATTTTGTAAGAAAAATTATCAGCAGCAAAAACTTGCACATGGCTGCAGCTTGTCTATGAATAACTTGCAAAGGATTCTATACTTTTCCATTAAATTAGACTTCTAAGACTGAACTTGATGGAAATAATGGCCCAAACCAATGATTATTAATGAGAGAAGGTAAATTTCATGGGTATAGTAAGCTATCAGTACATGAAATCATCAGTAGAATATAAAGTTCCCGTTTAAAATGCTTCAGTGGAAATGATTTATATAGTTAGAAAAAGACAGTATATGATTAAAATTTTTCATAAGTTAGTCAGCTACATGGCAAAGGAGTTTGAGAAGGCTTGAGAAGAAGCAAGCCTAGGAATGTCTTATCAAGAAGACGTTCTGGATACAAGACGAAGCTTCTCTGGTGATGGCTGAATGAGGCTCTGATCTACGGGTGCAGCAGAATGTCAGTAGGAGTCATTTTCTTGCTACTTTAACAGAACAATAGTACTTGGGTTTCCCCTGATCCATGACTTATCCAGTCTCAGGTTTCTGGTCACTCAAGCAATGCCAGGCACAGGTTCCATTGCTTGGCGAGGGTCTTTAATCCAATGAAATAGTAGTTGGTTACTCTGACGGCTTCATGCCACTATGGCAGCTGTGTATCTTGCAGGCAGGCCATCACTGTAGATCTCAGGGTTTGTAGCTGGGTTGGTGTTGTCCTTCTCCTCTAGTAGTGTTCACAGAACCTTCCAGTACGTAAACGTTAGTCAGTGGGTGTGAAGTCCCTACGTAGGCACCAGCTTGTCTTTCCTGGGTTTAATGAGATGTGTAGTTATCATCTTCTGCAGTAGGACCTTACGACCAATTTTGAGAAAACATCCAAGGGTTTTGGCAACAATTTGAATTATCTGAAAGCTAGGGCCCCTTTGGCCAATTATTTAATATGTAACCCATTCGGGGCACTTGGTTTCAGAAAACCCCCCCAAAAGTCTAGTATTGTCACCCTCATTATTTGGTGGCTTCGTTTACATTTCTTTCATATAGGTGTATATTTTAAGAAACTTCTACATTATTGTTGAGCCCTGCTAAATTTTTTTCCTGAATATGCAATGCAGGCATTCCTGTGACTGAACAGTGAAGTTAATTCCGTCTTATGATTCTCTGCCTTTCTCAACTGCTTCTTCCTCACTGCCTCTCACCAGGAAACGAAGCCCAGCAGAATCATGTGACCCTCCTCTGCAACCTGGAAAAATGTCACTCCTGGGCTCAAATGAGGGCAATAAAAATTCATTTTTATGATTACTTACGCACTTGCAGCAGCAGAGGAACAAGAGAAGAATACAGTCTGTCCCGAAGGAGGTCTGAAAAGAGCAGGCATGGGACAGATGATTAACGAGCTTGTCAATGGCCACCAGCCATGCCTAGCTTAGCAAATGTGAGCTGAGGGTCCTCTGGGACCTGCGTCCTGGCCATTACTGCCAAATGGACAGCAGTCTCCTGGGCTAATTTAATGCTACAGGAGCTCCGGATTCCTGCTGCTCCGTGCATTGGCTGTTTAGAGTGGAGATGCACTTAGCATTTAATCCAACAGCAGACACAAGTGACCTTTGTATACAAGAGGCCAAATACATAAGAAAGTCATGGGCACACAGGCATTAACAGAACTAAAACCACACAATTTTGTAGAGGAAGCTGCAAGAGATGTTGACACCTCCAAGGTCACACAGCCAAACAGCAGAAGACCCTGCACATAGATCCAGCCTCTCCTTTCTTATCCGCCAACTCTGGACATCTGAACCTCAGACAGTGCAGAAGAACCCACAACAACTGTGGATTATGATGGGGAGGGGTTGTAAAAGTTACACACACACACACACACACACACACACACACACACACACACACATACTGCCATGCCCTGGCATCACTTAGGGCCCAGAATTCTCTCTGGTGGTAACAAAGGAAAGAGGAAAGAACAGACAAATAGACACACATACAGGAAAGCTGGGGTAGGGTGTTCTGGGCTCTCCCATAGAGAAGCCTTGGCATCTTAGAAGCTCAGTGTGTTTGTTACACACATCAGAACAGGGAGGTAGGGCTATTGCAAACAGATAAATAAGGCGACGGATTTGGGTAAATCTCCATAGGAGCAATGTCTGTAGGGAAGCTGTCGTTCAGCCCTAAACATCTGGGGAGGGGAAGCAGGGCAACTTGTGCATACTGTTGAAGGACCAGGAAGAGTAGAGCCAAAAATCTAGATTAGCTGGTTCAGTGACTCTGTTCCAGGAACTAGCTGACCATAAAGTTAGATTATAATCTTGAGAATAATCTTGAGAAACGGAGTTACCCCCTTGTAATTATCACCGGTATTTTCGAAATTTTCCAATGATGCCCTCCCTGCCCGCTTTGGGTTGTAGTTTCTTCCCCTATATACCCCCTCTCCCAGCTACTCGGGGTTGAACTCCTCTACCCCTGCTTAGGAAATGAGTTTTGGCCCCAGAGCACTGGTTCCTGTCAATAAACCTCATGTGATTGCAGCAAGGACGGTCTCTCCTGAGTTCTTGGGGGGGGGGTTGTTACCCTGAGACTTGAGTGAGAGTCTCCCCACTCTGGGGGTATTTCACTGTCACCATCCACACAGGGACCAAAGGAAGGCTTTGCCAACTCTCTCAGCAGCACGTGGGGGACACTTTGTCATTTCCGTGGAGTGGAGGCATTGGAGCCTTGACACCGTGGCGCCCATGTCAGTCCACTTTCACTGAGGACTTCAGACACTCAGGGCCTGCTCCGCTCCCCCTCATGCCATATCCTTTTAAACGCATAGGTGCTGCCATGGCTGATAACACACGGGGTCGTCTAGGAGCACCACCGAACTCACGTATTTCATCATAAAATAGCCCTTCAATTAGTGTTTATTTAAAATGAAACCATTTCCCTGGAATCCCTCTAGGCTAATATTTAAAACGCATTTTACTAAACAAGTCAGGGGCCATACTCCTGATGCTTACCCATCTCTAACTCACTACACAAGAACATTCGAGGTTCCTTTTCTTTCTCCAGGCTAAGACAATTGGGTCATCCTGTGGCTTTCACTCAATAGCCCCTCTGCACGGTGAGGAGCGAACACCCAGGAGCCTTCCTGAAGGGCGCCAATTGCGGTACTGACTGCGGAGTTAAGCGCTGGTATTGTACCTGTGAATCGCCATGTAAATGAGCACAGGATGTGCAGGAGAGAGCAGTCGTTTCATTAGGAAGCCAAGCTGGAGCTCTAAGCTGCTCAAATCCTTGTTCGCATCACAAATTACTTTTAATGCATCTTTAAAACAGAGCAAACAAAGGAACAGAGTCATTATTTGCATCTAGAATAGAATTTCTTCCATTATTGACAAAGGACTCCATGAGTCCAGGTAGATAGAATATCATCTTTTCTTTTCTTTTTTTTACAAACGAGGCGAATCAAGAGACCTTGGGTCACAGGGTCTTATATTGATGAATAGTGTGTTCTTATTAGACACTCCCCAGGCAGGTTTACACGTGGGAACCATAACACTTAATAAGGCAGGAACCACAGCCTAAGGACCCACTATGTTTATTAAGTAGAAATTGCAGTGCTTCCATTACGGGGGCCAGTGCGACAGAAGTCAACGATCTTTGCATACTGATGATCTAAATGAGCTGAATTATTTTTATACGAACCCGTAATCACTTAAAACCAGAACTGTATAGAGTCCATTGTCTCTCACACTGACCAGATATATAGGCAAACTATGCCTGTAAAACTCAAGTGCAAAGCTTGGTGGGGACCCGAAAGCCACAGAGAGCAGATTCATTGGGGCCTTGACAGCTAGACAGAGCTGTGCAGGCACGCTCAGCTGAGACCACCATTGGAGGACCTGGAAAGACCGGTGCGCAGAAGAGGAACGTCAGCTAGGCCGTCCAAGTCACAGCCCCTCCCCGTGCCCCACTGAAATGGAGCTGGGTGCTATGTATGGATTTGGCAGAGGTCCATTGGCTTGAAGAAAATTAAGGAGCAACCACCTTATGACCCTTCGCTACTCCTTCCTGCTGTTGGAGACTCGCCAACGGCTGAATTAAGGACCACACGGGGCACAGCCATAACAGTAGAAACAGCGGTGAGAATTGCTCCGTTTTACACTGAGTTTCTACATGTCAGGTCCCAGACAAGGTGCCCCGCTCTGTCACAATCACTCTGTGGGGTGTTTCTCCAATATATGTTAGGTTAGTATAACAAAGGATAACAGCATTTTTAATTTTTTAAATTTTTCTTTCTTTTCTTTCCACCCCCACCGGAGACAGGGTTTCTCTGTAGTCATGAATATCTTGAAACTCATTCTGTAGACCAGGTTGGTGTCAAACTCAGCGATTCATCTGCCTCAGCCTCTGGAGCGGTGGGACTAATGGCGTAAGCCGCCAAGCCCAGCTAGGATAACAGTACTTTAAAACAACAGGCATTTCCTCTCTTTCAGGTTGCATCTTCGTGGACAGGGATTGTCCCTTCTGAAGTCTCTTTCAGAACCAGAGGAGGGGCTGACATTCCAGCTTGCACAGGGGTAGGTGAGATGGAGAGTTCGGGCCTAGGACTTTGAAGGGACGCACGAGTCTCTGAGGCCGGGTGCTGTCGCTTGGTGCCTGCGCGGGTGCTGGTTGGAGGAGACTGGAAATAGCAGGCTCTGAATTGGTGGAGGGGTAACAACTTTGGAAAGCAAAGCCAAGGCCAAACCTTCCTTTTTCAGCAGCCCAGCAGTGTCTCACTAGCGCCCCCTAGAGAAATAACCCAGCAGGGAAGAAGTAACAAAGCAGATACTTGCTTTGCAGAACCGTGGCTCAACAGGGCTAAGCTGAAGCCAAAGGAATGCGATTCTATCGAAATCTGTCACTGAACAAGCAACT
This sequence comes from Microtus pennsylvanicus, assembly GCF_037038515.1. NCBI lineage: Eukaryota > Metazoa > Chordata > Mammalia > Rodentia > Cricetidae > Microtus > Microtus pennsylvanicus. The sequence continues at coordinate 7,721,323 of NC_134584.1, forward strand.
CCTCAGCTTAGAAGACTCTGAGTCAGCAATGAGCAAGCGGGATTTGGCTCTACCTGTGCTCCTCTGAGATCAGCTGCGAACCAAGATACTTACTTTCCCTTGAAAGAAGCTTCAAGACACACGCACAGGAGGAAACCATGCTGGGTACTAGAAACCTAGTCAGCTACCTGCAACTAGGGATGTCATAAGTCTTAGAAGAGAATCTACTTACCACTACATTGCCAGACCAGTGTAATTCTTTACTACATCCTAAGCCTTCTCCTTGTAAGCACAGGCCATTGTAGCTCCCACCCCTCATCAAAGAAACTCTCTGTACAGCAAATGGGGGCAACACACTCATTTCACTCCCGTAGGGTGTTAGCTGCTCTTCTGTTGCTGTCATAGGAGGCCTCAACAAGAAGAAACTTAGATGAGAAGGGGTTTCTTTTAGCTAACAAGTCCAAAAGGAGCCATCATATTGGAGAAGGCATGGCAGGAGGAACATGAGACCATCTTGGTCATCAGAATGAGCACTTTGCCACCATACACAGGAAGCAAAGAGAGAGCAGAAAAATGGGGCCAGACTGTATGCCTTCAAAGTTTACCCCCAGTGATGTACTTCACCTCCTAAAGGTCCTACAACCTTCCAAAAAGTACCACCAACTGGGGACCAAGTGTTCAAACACATGAGCCTTTGTGGGGTGGATTTCATGTTGAAATAACAGCCATCAACTCAGACAGATGAGAGTCAAGCCATTTTCTAGATGTTAGAGAAACCATCCTTAGGACCCTTTATGCAACCAAAGGCTACGATGAAGAGGATCATGGGCTCTTTCTGACTCAGTCCTCTAAATCTTCTGAGTCTGCTATGGGTTTCGGACAGGGCAATCATCATTATAACTTTCAAGGGGAGCTCCTGAACGCCTAACACCAAATGGGATGTTTCTTTTCATCCAAAAACGTGTCAAGTCAGACTGAAATTGTTCCCATGTGAATGAAATGTCTGACTACAAAGCAGCCAGATAAGTTATGCTCGTGGTGCACACATACACACACACACACACACAGAGAGAGAGAGAGAGAGAGAGAGAGAGAGAGAGAGAGAGACAGAGAGAGAGACAGACAGAGAGAGATACATCATATACTTGTACATACACACACATATATATACACACACATCATATACATACATATACACATACAAACAGAGAGAGAATGTGTGTGTGTGTGTGTGTGTGTGTGTGTGTGTGTGTGTGTGTACTTCTGCTAGCCCAGAGTGGGGAGGGTGGCTCACACTGTAGACACACTTTTTCCATAAGGCTTATCATTTCCTGCCTGATGGACTGTAGTTGACACACAGTGTTATTTTTAGCTCAGTTCTGAGTTCTGGGGTTGGTGCCTTTCTCACAACTGACGCCATTTGGGGCGGAATCAGCTGGCCTAGGAAGAGTGTGGAGAAAGGGCCTCTGGTTGGAAGGCTAAAATGACCACACAGGTGCTCCCCAAAGCCAGGAAATGAGGTCCACGTGAGACCTGAGCTTTCGGTGTGCTTTCATCTCAGACTCCAGAGGGAGACAGGAGAATGAAGACTTACAGAGAGGCGGCAGGAGGAAACATGACAGGTTCATTGAGCCTCCTTCCTGCTCTGAGAAATAAGCCAATTGTCTTTGTCAGCTTGGGAGGCTAAAACAACATTATCTGTAAAGAACAAGAGCGTGTTTCTGATCTTGGTGGAGGCTGAGAGTCCAGGACTGGGGTGGTGGCTCTTAGAGTCCTGCTGAGGTAGGGAGGCTGTGCCCTTCCACAAGCAAGGTCAAGGGTTAAACTCCTGCCAAGTTCTCTCACAAGAGCATGTGAGCGGTCTGTAAGGAAGGAGCCCTCGTGACTCAGTCGCCTCTAGGAACACCCCTCAAAACTCCCATCACTAACACCGGAATTGCAGAGGGGACGACGTTCAGACCATGGCAGCAGTTCGTCAGCTGAGTACAGACAAATAAGGCGTGTCAGAATTCCAATAGGAGAAGCGGGGGGTGCATCCGCTCCGGTAAAGAGTGCCGGACGCATCGCACGCATCGATATATTGAAATCGCTCCTTGGGGAGGCTCTTCCACTTGTCTTGCCTCCATCCTGGAAATCGATGGGCGCTATACCTCACCCACGTCCATGTCTGCAAGCGTCATTAATTAGAGGGGAGTTAAGCCGCTGGAATGAAACTCGCTTTCCATTATTCACATTCTTAAAAGGCTTCCAGGAGATTAATACTTCTTAAAGTTTTAAGGTGACTATTTCATATATTACATCCCATCCAGGGAGGAGAAAAAAAATCTGACTTCATTTGTTTGATCTCCTTTTCACAGTAAATTTCACAATGTGTTCAAATCCTGCGAAGAAACTGAAGCTCAACACTCCGTTCTAATTTCAGGAAATTTCCACACAGCAATTGTGATCTCATGGTTCAGGCTCATTATTTTAGAGCCTCTCTCCCTCTCTGCAGTTATAGATGACAAGAGTTAATGTTAGAAATCCCTGCTATTGAGCTCTCTGTTTTAAGACTTGTGCTGGGAACTCGAGACGTTTTTAAGAAAGTAATTTACATAAAACTCTGTACAGCTTCTGACTCTCCATGGTGTGTCCCCCACCCCCAGCTCTGCATTTTGCTTCTCACACATTGTTTATTCTCTCAGCACCTGGCCCTGATGCTGAGTCTCTGCTGCCCTTCTCTCTTAGTCCTCACCCCTGGGGACACCTCTCTCAATTCTCCAAGTCTGTTTTGTCATTTTAAGCAGAAAAATAAGACTTACCCAAAGACCCTGTGTTTGATTCTGGGAGAGACAGAGCAGAGGGAGACAAGCTTAAGACAGAAATCATAACAGTATCCAGGGAAAATAGCCCCCCCTTTCCGTATGTGCGTGTGTGCACTGTGTGGTGTGGGGTAACATAGGCGTGGGGGTTCTTTTAAAGGTGTGAGGATAACAACCGACATCTTTACAGTGACCATTAAGCCAAACAATCAACACCTTCAATAAGGATGAGGAGTATGGGCAGGGAAAAAAAAACCTGTACCCATTGAAGATACCTTGAAAGATAAAACCTCAATTAAATCTTTCACACAGCAAAACTATTGAGTCCTTACAATAGTAACCTAAAAGATATTCCTAAGCCTATAGATCAGAGAGAGAAGAGTGTGTCCATTCAAAGGAAAATAAAAGCCAGGAAAATGGAATCTATGCCTAAATCCAACTGAAATTTGCACTGTAAAAGTTTAGATGTATTTTGAGATTAAAACAAGCCAGTTGAAGCTACACTAATCATAAAAGCAAGATTAATACGAGTTCAAATGTTATAAAGATCTTTGTTAGCAGAAAGGATAAAAGGATTGAACTGTTTTAGAAGTAACCTTGCTATAATTGCTAGGAAAAATAATAAAAGTAGAAATGAATATAACCTGCAAATGAGGAAGATAAAAATTGTTATTGATAATAAAAATGAAGTTCTGAGGAAAAAATGGATACAGAGAGAGCTTGACTAACACGCCACGAAGCACAATGAAACATCTAAACCCAGGTACCCAGCACTTCAGGGTCAACAGGATTGTGTGGTTATATCTTGTTTGTACTCCAACAAATAAAGCTTTCCTGAAGATCAGAGGGTGGAGCTAGCCACTAGTTAACCACAGGTTGGAGGACTGTACAGACAGACAGGAAGTCATATGGCTGAGCCGAGAGAGGGAGATAAGGCGGGAGGAGACAGTGGTTCAGCTCCTCTTTCGGCTGAGGAGTTAGTAAGGTAAGAGTTGATTGTTCTTTTGTGCCTCTGATCTTTCAGCATTTACCCTGATAGCAAGCTCCAGATTTTCATTATTGAGACCAATTAGAACTCATTTAACAGGATTTTCCTATAATACGCAGTGATAATATCAGATGGAAATATGATGAGCAAGACATACACCAGATGATGAACAAACTGAGTTTGTTAAATCTGGGGTCACCATGGAAGGCTGGGTTCACAGTAAAAGCTTATTGTTGCAATTAAAAGTATGAAGAGAAAATTAGGAAAGTCATAGCTATGGATATGTCATTTGGTGGAATTTCCACGATAAAAAATTATAGACAGCTTAATAAATTGGTGATACTGGCACTTTTTGCAGTCTGACCAACACCATCTACAAGAAAACAGTGCCAGCACAGATCTCGTCTCAGTGACAGTGATTGTCTCAAAAGCACAAAACCCTAGCCTCAATACCTACCAAAATAATAAAATCCCCCTTAATAAAATCAGCAGCAAATATGTCAGTTGGGTAGCAAGTGAAACTTGTTTTGAATTGAGGAACAATTTCACATACCCTTATATCATATGTGCCTTTCGATGTTGTATTAACACATTAAGTCAGCCTGACATAACAGAGCTAATGGCATAATGGAAAGATAGCTAGACTCAGAGAACCAGGTAAGGAGGCACAGCTCACAGCTCCAGCATTCAGGGGCTCTGAATCTACAGTGTCACAACACCCTGTCAAGAAAGGAAGGAGTGGGGAGAAGGGTGTCTTAGTTAGGGTTTTATTGCTGTGAAGAGACACCATGACCACTGCAACTCTAAAAAGGAAAATATTTAGTTGGGGCTGGCTTACAGTTCAGAGGTTTAATTCATTATTATCATGGCAAGAAACAAGGTGTCATGCAGGCAGACGGTGCTGGAGAAGAAGCTGAGATCCATAGACAGTAGGAAGACAGAGAGAGAGAGCCACACTAGGGGTAGCTTGAGCATTTAAGACCTCAAAGCCCACCCCTAATGACTCACTTCCTCCAACAAAGCCACACCTATTCCAAAAGGACCGTATCTCCTAATATGTCACTCCTACGGGCCATCCATTCAAACACATCCCTATTCAAACCACCACAGTGGAGAAAAAGGCTGAAATGACTTGTGTGAAAGGGAGGTGATATGGTCTTTGAGGAATAAGCTTTGCATAGAAAAACATCCATACATAACTGAGTAGGACTTACAAAATAATTCAGTAAATTTTAAATTTGTAAGAGCAAAAATGTAGAAAACAAACTCATTTTACACGACAGCAAAAATGTTACAAAGCAAAAATGAAAACTTTTAACCATGACAGCAAGTCATGATGAAATAATTAAAACCATGCAATAACTTAATAGGGAGGTTTTTGAATGCCATTAAGACATATTAGAAGAAAATGGAAATTTGACATCTAGCTCTACCTCATGAGCACGCAACCCTTCTCACCCAAGCTGCCAGCCCATGTGGCCACTGCTGACAGAATGACCTCATGGAACGAAATAGTTCTGGCCGACCGGTTGCAGCACCCTCGTGTATATTTTAGTCTTAACTCACTAGGTGGGGTGCTGTTTGTGGTCAAAGCGACCAGATCGCATTACCTCATGACAACTCGTGGCACTTAGCAAGGGATTTCCCACATAATAGATAGTAAGTCATAACTGAATGAAGAGCAGACATGCTGTCAGTTCCTCTAAGCACTGACTTTGGCTATGCTCAAAGAAACGGTGGTTCATGACGTCCATTTTAAAAATACCCTTCTTCTGGGTTTTCATATCTTGTGCTCATCCACGTCACTGCTGAGCACACGTCTCCCTCTGAGTTAACGTTTCGAGAAGCAATCCAAAAGCACTCAGCTTCCTCCCCGTGTGGACAGACAACACCGTAATTAAGATATTTGTTGCGAAAGAAATTACTAAGACATCCAAGTAATGCCTAATTACGGTAGCACTTGGGACCATTAGTCTCCCGTCTGCCTCCCCCTGTCCGGTGGAAGATAATATGCACTTTTGAAAATGGGGATGTACAGAAGTTGGTTCTATCGACACAAAAGCAAAGCTGATGAAAGGGAAGAAGCCATAGAACACAAGCATAATTATACCCTACGTCCATTTCATGTGTGCTGGGAAGAAAGTGCTTTGTACCATAGGACAGGTTAGCCTTGACCTAATCTGGCTATGCTCAGTTCTCTGGGCAATCAGCAGAAAAAAGTCACACAAAACAAAAAGTCATGGGTTCTTGGAAACAGTCATTTCAGCTGCTACCCTAACCTGACCGCATCTCTGTCACCTAGCAACAGATAGCTTCTGTTCTCAGTAGGTCACTTGAAGATGTATCTTACCCAGTGAGGAAAAAGAAAAAAAAAAACAGGTATAAAAGCCAGAACACAGGTTATGTTCTCCTAGGGGTGGGGATCATGCACACTTCCTTGTATTTTTAAGTCTTGGGCACATGAGTCAATGTGAAGCATCAAATGGTCCTATTTAGTAAAAGATATCGTCTATTTCTGAAGCCTCTGGGTGCTAAGAAAGAAAGGCTTAAAGATTCCTAGGAATCTGAACACTTTACAATTCTTCTAAAATGGTTCCGATTTCCTAGGTTCTCTATAGGGAAACCCCACGTGGGTACCCCCAAACAACTCTGTCCAAACCCTCATTGCTGCTCATGATGGTGGTAAGAGGTGCCTATCATTTCCCTTGGGAGCTCACTGCAGGTTGCTCAAGTCCACCTCTTTGCTGGTGACCTGGCATTGATCATAAGCTGCTGAGGGGTCTCAAGGATGAAACCAGCATTGGCTAAGCTCTAGATTTTCCAGAACTGTTCCAGCCGTACCTTACCTTTAAGTGTCACTCATGGGACCCATGACATGGCGATTCCAATTGAAAAAAGGAATGCAGCCTTTTCTCAAGCCTGATCCATAGCCAATAGAGACTTTTCCATGCCTGACCTTGGAGAACACTCCTTGGATACCAGACCCCTTTGTAGACACCTGTTACTGGATCCAATAACCAGGCCTGTTTGTAGCAGCAATGAAAATCACAAGTTCTCCTGAGGCTCTCGACAGTAAGTATGGGAGTGGTTAACTCTGTCCTGTCTCCTACTGGCACATTCAACCACCCTCTCCATAGAAACAAGACAAGGAGGAAGAGCAAGCAAAATGCTCAGTAATGAAGATTCCACCAGAGAATAGTTAATGGAAAGAGAGGAGAAAAGAAAAACAGAGAGGGACAGACAAAGGAAACAAGATGGGTGTCATGTCCCAAGTCTCACTACCTAAATAGCTTCCAAATCCCATCACACCTAGTTTCTGGGAATGGCTGTCGGTGGTGAAGGGTCACAGGTTTGTGCATGGTATTCAGGGAGATCAGAGGGAAATGGAGTTGGAATGTGGTTAACAAGGAGCTTTGAAATCTCACAGAACACAGGAGCATGGCCTGGAGTTACATATATCTGCAAGCTTCTCTCTTAAAAGAGATTTTTGAGTGAAACTATCCAAACGGATCTTGTCAGACCACACACTGTTTTCTCCAGGATTCCGGAATGAATTGAGCATCAGGAAAGTATCCACTGAACTCGGAACCCATCTCTCTCTCTCTCTCTCTCTCTCTCTCTCTCTCTCTCTCTCTCTCTCTCGTGTGTGTGTGTGTGTGTGTGTGTGTGTGTGTATGCACGCGCGCGCACCCGCATGTGTTGTGTATGGACACATTTGAGGGTAACTGGACCTACAGAGGCTAGGAGAACATCTCTCTATCTTATTCTCTTGAGATAAAGCCTCACATGGAGTCTGGAATTCAATGCTTTCCGGCTAGGCCAGAGAGATGGGAAGTGAACTCTAGCTTTCTCACTTGCCCTGGTTTGTGTTACAGATGTGTGGGGAGACAAGCCCAGCTCGGGGTGTGGATGCTGAGATGCAAACCTAGGCTTTCGTGTTTGTGCACAGCAAGTGTTCTTTCCCACTGAGCCATCTCCCCAGCTGTGGTGGTTTAAATGAGAAATGTCCTGCATCGTCTCTGGCATTTGAACACCGGCTCCTTGGCTATTGCTGTGTGGGGAGATTTAAGAGGTGTTGTCTTGACACCAGAGGCAGACTTGGGCATTTTAAAGACTCCCGACACTTTTAGTCTGCCCTCTCTGCTTCATGCTGGGGTTTGAGGATGTAAGTTCTAACCTTCTGCCACTTGCTTCCATGGCAGACTCAACCCTTAGACTGGCAAACCCAAATAAACCCTTAAACCCTCCCTCCTATAAATTGCTTTGGTTGTGGTGATTTCTCACAGCACATTCTGGTCATGATGTTTTAGGCACTCACTTGAAGCAGACGATGTCCCGAAATCTCACTTCCTAGCAAACAACAGCTCCCACACTGGCATGCCATCGTTTTCGGCCAGAACACTGCATCTCAGCTGGCTTCATACAACTCTGTCTCCTCTTCATCACCACCCACCTGATGTCATGCCTGCAGCTCTCCGGAATTCACATGTCTGACGATATATGTGGCTGGCTGGTCCTCACCTCTGCTTTGCCTTTCTAAACTGGAGGCCTCTGGGTCTACCTGTTCCTAACTGTCTAAGGAGGATGTTCTCCATCCTGATTCCAATCTAAGTGCCCAGGGCTCTATTCCAGATATTTGAAATCCCTTTCACTAGTATGTCACCCTGTAAGAGGCAGCTGCCGGGTACTCTTGACCCTATGAATGGCATCTGCATCAGCCAGTAGTAACACACAGCACAGAGTAGCTGCTGTAACAAAGCATGCACATCATCTCGAATTGAAGAACTAGACCCAGTCATATTGGGTGCAGCATAGACCCTGAAAGTGAAGCAGGCAGAGCTGCGATTTGCATCAATATGGCAGGATTAACAAGTCCCAGTGACACGCACTGTGTGAAGATGCAATCAAGTGGGCAGATGGAGACACAGCCGTGCAAGCCCATACCATGTAATTAAGTGGTAAATTGGGTAAGTCGATCAATATGTTAGGAATGATCAGAGCCACTCATTCACACTGGGTGAGGGAGGCGGAACCTCCACCTCAGCTTCCTTCTGTCTGTGAAGCTTTCATGGGAAAACAGCTCCCAAGGCCAGGCCGACTGTTGTCAAGCTCCAGGATGGAGCACGTTCTCAGGTATAGGAGTAGATTAGACCCACATCGGGCAGCTCAGGTCGTCTTCTGCATTGGCACTCTCGTTAGGCGTTAGGTAAAGAGCAAAAGTGGTAGCCTGATCCCCTCCCCAAGTGAGAGGGCAGCGCCATCCCCGGGGGAGAGCTAATCCTCCCCAGCTCAGTCAACACAATCTATTCCTTAATATTTAATTTAACTCATTAAATTAATTTAAAGTGTCTCCTTAGGGGTTTGATAAGGAAGCCGAGTTCATAAGCACTGATGTAAGCCTTTCTAGAAAAAGTTCCCCAAAGCTTTCAGTAAAGATTCAAACTTTCTTCATCAACAGTGTTACATGGGAAGTCAAAAGACAGCCTATGCAGTGTTGGAAAGTTCTGGAAATCATAGACCATTATAAGTCTTATATCCCTGCTAAATCTATGGGGCATTTTAAATTCAACAATAAAAAGGCAAATAGAGAAATTAAGATGAAGGGAAATGAGGCAGATAAGTATTTCTCTGAAAAAGATTTATCAGGTGTGCATGCACACAAATACACACACAGGCACACACACAAACATGTACATGTACATAGACACACACACAGGATGTGTAATATCATTGGTAATCAACGAATTACAAATCAGAGCTACATTTGACACTCATTTAGAATGGCTCTACGGGCCTGTTAACTGAGGAAAAAGTGTTACTCAAATAGCTAAATGTGGCAAATGGTATCCCTCTATGATAAGCTTTGTGAAGGCCTTCTGAACAGAAATTGCTGTGTACCTTAAAAAAAACTGAAGCATATTCACAGGAAATGTGTACATACATACATACAAACATACATGCACATGTGTGTGTGCATGCACACAGACACACATGAACATTTACAACAGTCAAACAGAAATGACCCAAGTGTCTAAATATCTACCCATAAATCTAGAGATAACCAAATGAACTGCATCCATAGACTACGATATTATTTTTATTTTATTTTTGGAAGCCCAGAGAAATTTCATTATAATTTAAAAGCCACCGCAAACACAAGCTATAATTCCTGGCATCTTGGCAGCTGCTCAGAAGAGGAGAATGAGCAGGGAAGGGGAAAGCCATGCCACTCGAATTATTCCAGCGTGAGCTCAGCCACAAGGTGGACTAGCAGCTGCACGAGGGAGGGGAGCTTGACAGAAAGAGGGAGGAAACCTGAAGTGCCAGAGGAGGAACACTTAGCCTCTGGCCAGCTCTGAGAGGAAGAGACAGAAGAGAGAAAAGGGAAAGGAAGGAAGAGCCAGCCCAACATCATGGAGGTTCACCAAGACTGCCATAGGACAGCATTATGAAGTCACAGAAAACCTGATGCATGACTCAGCACAAGAGATCGGAGAACTGTGCTAAGTAAAACGCTAGTTAACAAACGTGTCACGTGACTCCATTTGAACCACATATAGCATTGAGCCACTCAGTTTGAACAGAGAACACTACATGACTGCATCTAAACAGCGCGTCTGTCCAGGACAAGTCAGTTAATGCTGACAGTATACTAACGGTTGCCGGGAGCTTGGAGCGGGGAGAGGACCATGCCTCCCGCAGTGTACCTTTCTCTTCGGAATGATAAAAGTTGTCTGCACTTGAACCACTTTCCCAATGTGCTAAAAAATATTAAAATATATAATTTTAGGGGATCAGTCTTATGATATGCAAATTAATTCTGAGTTAAAATCATTGCCCTGATCATTTTTCCTGAACGAACTTGGTAAGAGCTCACACTAGCTTTGAGATGTGGAGGAGGAGGCAGGGCCACCATCGTGGAGAGATGTCCACTGGATTGTCTCACACCACATCATCTCACCCCCGACACCACAGCATCCGCGACTGTTACAATCAGTCTGTGAACATACGCTAAATGAGCTCAAGTCAAAGATGCATCTGGTCACCAGGTACAGCTCCCACAGCCTAATGGCCCAGGCTCTCGACTGACCTCTTGATTGTTCCCATCCGCTCTACTGAGCAAGGATGGCCACCACTGATAACTGCTGAGAAAACTCATTGCCAAGTCTGGTCATGTTAGGACCAAGTGGGCAGGTAGAGGAGAGAAACCACAACACGTTTACTCTCTGCCCAATCTCAGTGAAAGTTCAAGAAGAGAGGTTTTATCTCTTATATTGCTCTAAAACACGGAGTGTTAGGACGAGAGAAACTGATAGGCACCCAGAGCCCAGGATGGTCTTTGCTAATCACAGCCGTCAAGAGAAGACAGCTTCTCAGCATCAGACGGGCAGCATCCCTGCTTTGCATACATACGAAATACTAGTCCTAATGTAGTCTGTAACTAGAATGTCCAGGTCACAGATGTCTGTGTCTGCTACTTTGAAAGTCTTTCTCCATCGTAGTTACTAGGGAGTGGCTAGGAGCCAGAGAGAGAGACCAGATGAAGGGACAGAAGAGGAATGGGGAAAGAGGGTGGCTCAGAGATGCCACCAACCCATGACTGTAATAAGGAGGATGGTAGAACCATCCCAGCTGACTCCCCATCCTGCCCTGCCCCATCCCTGTCCCTGTCCCTGTGAGGACCAGATCCCTGATGTTGTAATTGCACTTCCTCGGAGTCTTGCTGCCTCTGACTTCCAAGGTTCATCCTGCCCTCCAGCCCTGCACAGCCGTGGAGGAAGGCCCAGTGATGACAGAGAGCCCTGTTTAACTGAGAAGAGAATGCCAAGCAGGATGTGCCGTAGTCTCAAGCTGAGGCCAGTCTCCAGATCTCACATGTCAAAGCAGGGATAGTGCATCTGGTCCCCAATCTCCACCTGTCCCTGGTCTGTCTCGGTCCCCAGCCCCATCTATCCCCACTCCCACTCCTGTCTCTGAGCTCACCGCCTTTTGTCTCAGCATCACCATGCAGAAGGGACATCTGGTCGCCTTCCTCCATGGCACAGCCCCCTTTATTCTGGAGAATTGCTCTTGTATGAGCAGAGGAAAGCCATTTCCCACCCCACCTCCTCCTCCACAGCTTTCCAGGCACTGCAGGACACACAATGCTCTCGCAGACACCTCTCTGCTCAAATTGCCCTTCCCTCCATTTGTGAACTCTCTGGTGGGACCACTCATTTATTGGTCTCTCATTAGGGGAATACACATGGAGCTTTAGATAAAGTCTTTCTGTCTGCATTTTAATGCCAATCCCTGCTAATTCGTCCATCTTTTTTCTCTAAGGGGTCTGCCTCCTCAGCCTCACAGACCAGCGAACCCCTCCCCCTAATGAGCAGTTCCCGCTGCTAATTGAACCTCCACCTGCTCCTATCCTTCCTTGTCCATGTCTCTCTCAGCCTGAGGGATGCTGTCTGTGTCCAACAGGCTCCATCCAAGCCTTTGTCGTCCCACCCTAGGGAGTCAGCCAGATCTCGACAGAGCAAACTTCTCGTTTCACCTCTCTATCTCTCTCCTCAAATAGCCTGGCACAGAAGAAAAGAGGTAAAGAGCAACGCCAGAGAGAAACACGCCCCCTCTTAAAACTAGTTTTTTTATTTTGTTTTGAATTTATTTGGATTAAAGGTTGCAACAGGAAAATAATCCCAGTTGTTGTCAGCATCATTCAAACAATGCCTCAGTGTACTCTTGGAAAAATGTTCTCCAAGGACAGGAAACTGTGTAATGTGGCCCAGTAAGGATTTTCTCTGTCTTTTTTTAAGATTTATTTAGTTGGTTTGTTTGTGTGTGGTGCATGCGTGTGTATGAGTGTATGTATGTGAGTGTCATATGTGTGTGCATGTGTGTGTGATGTGTGTGTGGTGTGTGCGTGTGTATGTATGTGTGTAATGTTTGCGATGTGTATGTATGTATGTATATGTGTGGTGTGTGTGGTGTGTTTGTCTATAAGTGGGTATATAAACATTAATGAAGATGCCTGTAGAGACTGGCAGTTGTTGAATCTTGTAGAGCTGGTGCTACGGTAATCGTAAACTATGTGGTGTGTGTTGTGTGTGTTCTGGGAACCAAACTCTAGTCTTCTGAGGCACTGAGTAGCAAGTACTCTTCACCACTACCTCTCAGCCCACTTCCTAACCCCCCCCCCATCTTTCTACATAGCCCTCGCTGTTCTAGAACTCTCTATGTCGATTATGCTGGCTTAAACCGCTTGCCTCTGCATCCTGAGTGCTGGATTACAGGTGTGTGCTGCTATGCTCAGCTCCTCTGACCTTTCTTAACTCTATGTCTCTGCCCACATTTTGTCTATTAAATAGTGATTGTTCATCTTTCTTTTTAGTTGGTGTATATTTGCTGTACATGGTACTGAGGTCCATAAAGACATTTCAATATAGCCACAGATTGTACTTACATTCTCCACTCCTTTCCTCCTCCCACTTCCACAATCTTCTCACCATTTCACCTCCACCTTCACACCCTAGATACATAATTATTTACACAAATTATTAAATATATCAAGAAGTGAGTGAAAATGTGGTGTTTGTCTTCCTGTGTCTGGCTTAATTTGTTCAATATGATAACTTCAAATTGCATCCATTATTTTCTGTAAGCAAAACTATTGCGCCATTCTCTAGGGCTGAATAAAATTCTGTTGCGTGTCTGTGGTGCATCTTTTATCCATTCCTGTGTTGACAGACACCTAGTTGTTTCCATAGCTTATCTATCATGCATGGGGCTGCAGTGCACACCAGTGTGCAGCGTCCCTGTGGTCCACCTACCTGGACTGCTGCAGACCCAGCGGTGCTGAGCTGGGTCACAGAGTAGCTCTACTTTCAGTTTTTTGAGGGCTTCTGTGCTGTTTTCCTTGGTGACTGGATACTTTGCATCCCTACCAGCAGTACAGAAAAGCTCGCATTTCTCCACATCCTTGCCAGCATTTAATGTTATTTGTTTTCTTAATGACTGCCATTCTCACTGGGATGACATAGAATCTCAATGTTATTTTAATTTGCATTTTCCTGATAGCTAGTGAGGCTGAACACTTTAAAATTTATTGGCCACTGGCCATGTGTATTTCATCTTTAAATAATTATCTGTTCATTCCATTGGCAAACTTATTGGTTAAGTTGCTGGATTTGTTGGGTTTTGAGCTCTTCAGCTTTTATAGATTTTAGATATTAATGCTCAGTGAGACGTGTAGCTATAAACGTTTTCCTCCCGTTGTGTAGGGTGTGTCTTCACTTGGTCCATTTTCTGCTTACGTGATGGAATGCCACAAATTGGGTAATTGACAAGCAGTAGCTGTGTTTGCTTGACAGCTGTAGAGGCTGAGGAGTCAAAGAATAGCGTCTGTACATGCTGCGGACCTTTGGTGTCAAAACCTGGTAGAAGATTCTGCATGAAGAGAAGAGAGAGGAGCTGCCTTATCAAAACTCCCCCTCCTGCAGGGCTCCCCCAGCTTCATCATCTTACATAGGTCTGCCATCTCCAGCTATACTAGGGGCAGTTAAACACACATCAGCAAGAGTTTGAAACAGAATATCCAAACCATAGAGGATGGGGCCTCTGTTCACCAGCATCCTGTTCAGATACCGTGAAGCTCTGTAAAAGGAGCTTCCTTACCATGGGTCCACAGCCATAGCCGACCTGGGGGTGAATGGTTTTTGTTTTTTGTTTTCCCAAGAATGCTCTTGTTTTCCTGACACTCACTCCATGCAATGTCACTTTGCATCCTTAAGCTCCTGTCTTCAGAAGCCCTATCCACTTCGGCTCTCAGAAGCATCCCTTTCCCTTCTGTTTTCTGAAGGTCCCATAAGAGTTAGCACCCGCTATGTCTTATAACCACGTGTTATCAATGACCAGACTATCCACTCCTTCCCTCTGCTCCCCAGGAGCCAGCTAGGTTGAAATTCTACCTCTGGGTAGACATCACAGCACTCCCTCAACTTACTGAAGCCAAAAGCTTCAGCTGGCAAGAAATTCTCCAGCACTAAAGTGTTTTCTTTGGCCTGCTGGCTAACTATGGTGCAACTGACCAGGGAGAGGATGGACTGGGTGATCCCCACCTCAGACAACTGACTGAGCTGCCACACATAGCCTGGCTGTGACTCAAATGTGGGGAAAAGCTCTGTGATTACATCTTCCTATTCCTATGACAGGGTCAATTGTCTTCATGCTCAATCATGACAGCACCATCTTTATTGCAGGCTTAATCCATATGTTAAGAAATTATATGGGGATCAAATGCTCCTTGGCATTAGAGAGTAACTCCCGATTGTTCTCAATGGATTTTATCTGAAAATAAGTGCTGATTTACATGAATTTACATCTAAAATGCAAATCGCACAGTCCCCCAATGGGGAGCCAAAGAATATTTGAAGGCAGCTAGTTTCCTCCTTTATCTAAAAAGCAATAAGGTTCTATTTGGTTTTAGAGTAGAATGAAACAAAGCTGTGTCCATAGCAGTAGCCTACACAAAGTGCAAGGCAGCCCGCACTTTGCACAGGACCCCTTTATCCTGCCCCATGCTGTCTGGACTCCCCATCTTCCATCTGCACCTGATTTACATGACTCCCCTCTCAGCTGCCTGTCAGCACAACACAGAAGAGAGGCAGTCCTGGGGGAGGGATAACTGCTGCTTCCAGAGGGAGAAGAGCTCTCTGGGGCTAATACTAACAGGGGTCTCTGGGTAGTCTGGTCACTTCCAACAGAGAGACTAGCAGGTCAGTTGGACATCTTTAACTCAACACATATACCAGGGCCTTAGAAGAATCACAGTTCCACTGGTCCAGCTAAAGGAGGCATAATTATGTCTGCATGTATATTTGGACAAAGCTGCTCCTAACAGTTCACAGCGAGTGAGACCATGCAGTGGTTACAATCTGCCGTGTTACTGAAGAGAACACTATATGCTTATGGAGGTATGACAGGTACGTTCACTGTCACCTGCCCAGGCTTCTTCCTGCTGGCCCTCTATGAATGGACCAAGGGCCAACAGAGACTTCAGCTAAGCCTGTTGAGCAACCCAGGAGACAGAAATTAGGGATTTTACTATCCTAGTCATCCCAGATGGTTAGGGGGAGAGGAGACAGACATCTTGGTAACCAGGCTCAAGTTCTTCTTCAATAGGAAAATACTGAAAACCAATATCAGACCGTGAAAGACTGCCCGGAGGTCTATTCTTCGAGCTGAGCCATTGTAGACAGACAAGCACTTGGAGAGCAGGGAGGGACATCTAGCCAGAGAGGGGGCAATCCACAACCCTTCTCTCCTCTCTGGCTGCAAGGTTCTTGGGTAGGAATTGGTTCTTTTATTCTACAGTGCATCCCTGGGATCAGACTCACATCTGTAAGCGTGGCAACAAGCACCCTTACCAGCTGAGCCATCTGTGACCCTGTGGCAGCTTTGCAGAGGCCAGCAGCTCCATGCACACACGCAGGAGTTGGCCAAGCCCCACCTTCTCGCCTACTCTCTCTAATGTTCCCCTCCAAGCAATAAGTTCTTGCTTTGACTCTGCTTCACAGCCTCTAGGGGCGGTCCTGCGTAGGTTAATTTGCATCCTACTGATTTCAGCGAATTTGATATTTTCATATGTTTATGAATCATTTAGGCTTACACTTCTCTGAAATTACTATTCAGATCTTCACCCATTTGTCTTTGAAGCTGTTTGTCTTTCTCGGTACAGTTGTAAAAGCTGTTAATGGACTGGAAGTCTGCCCTCCTTCATCTGAGCTCAGGGACCGCCTGGACAGCAGCCTCTGCTGTGTGGAGCCCCAGCCCACCTCTCTGTCTCCTCTTCTGTTGGAGAGGAAGTCTCCATCTTGCAGGAATCCTGAAAGGCACGTTAGGTCGATAGAGCTATTTACCACACAGTTTAATTTAATGTAAGCCAGCATTGTTTTTTATTTGCTATGCAAATGTTTAGATTTATAATGTTTTGATATCATCTGTTTTCAAAGGCTCCAGACCTAGGGAGAGAAGTGTTCATCTGTTGCCAAGCTACCTCCCTCAGAGTATCAACACATTGCTGAACCACAAGGGGGTCTCCCGAAAGGCTCATTACCTCCTCAAATTAGTTCCATGCTTTGTCCAGAGATGAACGCAGACCTGAGGGTGGGAGCTATGGCCAGTGCACCCACGATCTCGCAGTAACAGTAGCCCTCACCTGAAGGTGGAGGCCTCCTCCTCAGCTTCAAGTGGCTGACACTAGCAAACTTCAGCAACCAAGAGGAACTTAATTTTTTTTATTTCATCAGTATTACCCAAAGTTCCCCTGTCACTAAAAGAACAGATTTGAAGTACAGCAAAGGACTTGGAGAACAGGCCATCACCTGCTAAGTTACCACCTACTTTGTGAAGCGGTGACTCTCGGCAAGACTTTCTCTGAGGTGGCTCTCTTTTCCACCAGCATTTGTCTCTGAGTTAAGTGTGAATGCAGCAATACCATTCTGCCACGGTGGATTACATAGGCACATGAACACATCCAGCACCATTCGGGAGGCATGGATGGATGAAAACCCTGTTCCCCCACACAAATGTAGCGCCTATAAACTTACCAAAGTAGATGGGACCATATGGGCACATGAACATACCAAGACCATATGAGACCAAGAGCTTACCAGATACCAGACTGAGGAGAGGTTTAGCACGCCATACTCCATCAAAACACCTGCCATCATGACGCTACAGTCTCATCATCTTGTCATCAGGCCATCCCACACATGCCAGGAACCGACGGGCAGAGAGCTCTCGATGGTCCCAGGGTGTCACTTAGCATGGTTCTGTTGCTAAGCAGCCGGCTGGAACTGTCATCTCTCCATCATCCAGACCGGGTCATGTGCCTCACCTCTATGGCCCCTCACTTTTTTCAATTTAGTTCAACCCTGCTGCTGTACTGTCTGGACACTGTGAGCCTGTGACTCCCACTCTCGGCTCCTTAGAATCTAGCCAACTGCAGAGGTTCTCCTCCGCTCCATCAGTTCTTTGCCTCCAGACCTTTTAGTAGATCCCCCCCGTTTCTGTATCTGTGTGTGTCTATCTATGTCTCTGTGTGTACGTGTGTGCATGTGTGTATGTGTCTATCTGTGTGTGTGTGTCTGTATGTGTCTGTCTTTTTGTCTATCTCTCTCTGTGTGTGTGTTCCATGTGTATACAGGTGTGCTCCTCAGTGCAAGAGCATGTGGAAGCCAGAGGCTGCTGTCATAATGTCTTTCTCAGTCACTTACTTACCTCACAATGTTGGCGCGGGGGGGGGGGGTCTCGTTGAACCTCAAACATGCTGTTTGGGCTCGGCTACCAGGCTGGAGAGCCCCCGATTCCAGTCTCCACCTTCCCATGACTAGGGTTATAGGAGTATTCTCCATAGCTGGCTTTTCTTGTGGGTGCTGTGGATCAGAACTTAGCTCGTCCCTCTCGTGAACAGGCCCTTGACTCCCTGAGCACATCTACAGCCCCACGTAGGGATTTTCAAGTGGCTGATCTTTCTCACGGCCCTTGGTGTGCAGAGGACCAGGAGATCCCTAGCTTTGCTTAAGAATTTCACTTCCCTCTCCACGCTGACTGCCTGCCCTTGGCGATGACTCTCCCTTCCCGTGTGTCCTTCTCGGTGCTTCCTATACTTCATTAGGACCGATTTCTGACTAATTGTTCTGCTTTGTCATTGGCTGCTTTGGTAAGTAAAAGCAATGCAAATTAATGGAATTCCTTTGTCTTTAATTGCTGAATTACTGTTTTAACTGAGGTCGCAAATCATTTTGGCAAATATACATTGTTATGCTTTTTATTGCCAATGAATCAGGAAATTAAATTAATTATTAAATTGATTAACTCTGGCTAACGATGATAATTGGTACTGGCTGCTTTGGTCTTCAGAGGAATAGAAAGCCCATCTTTCTGTCTTCCTGGATTTCATCATAATATCTATCATACTCAAAGTAGGGAGGAGAATAATCATGAACCATCCCCATGAGGGAAGCTCCCACTCTCCCACTCCCAAACATTGCATGCTGAACCTAGACACACTCTTCTCTGGCCCATGTCTTTTTCATTCATGTTTCTTCGTGACAGAGGAATCATAATAAAAACATTTTATACATGGAATTTTCCTGCTAGAGACAGCATCTGCTCCATTCTTTAAAATCCTCATACCCCTAAGTCAAGACCCAAAATGTGATTGTTTAGCTCAACTTGAACATATATGACTATATGACCAGGACATGCTGACAAACCCACGCCTTGGGAGTCATGCCCTCTGGCCATCTTTCAGGACCTTCCTCTGGGAAGAAACCCACCCTGAATCCTTCAGCCTGGTGCCTGGGGCTCTCTGCTCCTTTCCAGTCCCCCGTTTCTCCATGTGCTCCAACCCCACTTTTCTAGGGTCCTTTCACCTGCACTTCTAGAACACCAAGTTGCAAGTGTTTTCTACTCTGCAAACCTATGCCAGCAGCCACCATGAGCTCTTTGGTTTGTGGCTTCATCCCACTAATCTCCATCTCATGGTTGCTTCCAGGAAATCTGATGCCCTGGTGTCTCTGGATCGCTCCTGAGGCCAGGAAACTTCACACAGTCAGTTTTGTTGCTGCCGGTGTCTGTCAATGTCTGAGCAAATTCCTGGTGTGTTGGGCCAGGTTCCTGTTACAACATTATGTGACCACAAAATGCTCCTCTAGGAAGGTACTGACAGGCAGCCATTTTCATCAACCTTTGCCTTGCATGCAGCTTAAAAGACTGAGAAGAAAACAGTCACTGCCCGGACACCCACACACAAAGGTCAGAGCCTGAGCAATAAACAAGACAGGTAAAAGACCTCTGAATGAAATTCATAGGCAGATGTATTTACAGAGACATGCACGTGATGATGCGCTCATTCATTCTTTAAGGTTTTCATATGAGGATACAATATGCTTGGATCTTTTAAAGTCGTCCTCCTCAGTCCTTCCCCTGGACTTCAACCCAACACATCCTCCGAACTTCATATATATCTATGCCCTCCATAGATGGATAGATAGATAGATAGATAGATAGATAGATAGATAGATAGATAGATAGATAGATAGATGATAGATGGATACATACATAGATATAGATGATAGGTAGATAGATTATATGTATATAAATAGATGATAGATGGAGAGATAGATAGATGATAGATATACAGACAGACATACAGACAAATAGATAGATAGACAGACAGACAGATAGACACATGTACACACACGCACATACACCAGTGAGTATAGTTACCACAGAAGAAAATCTTGCATGTTGATCAGAATGGCGGGACCATTAGAGGAGCCCTGGCTTGAGAATGTGAACAGATATGAATGCTGGGCTGTGAAAGTCAGTCCCAGTCGGCTACATGCCGAGGTCAGGCAGAAAATCTCAGTCACCTGCAATTGTTTCCAGTGCAAAGCAGGACCCTCTTACCACACCCCTGCCTTGCGCACAATAGCAGGACTCTCTCTCCCACATCCCC
Organism: Microtus pennsylvanicus; assembly: GCF_037038515.1. Taxonomy (NCBI): domain Eukaryota; kingdom Metazoa; phylum Chordata; class Mammalia; order Rodentia; family Cricetidae; genus Microtus; species Microtus pennsylvanicus. Next base: position 7,741,598 of record NC_134584.1, read on the forward strand.
TTTATGGCCACTGAAGCAGAGTCCTGCAAAGTTCCCCCATACACAACTTTCTGCCCTAACTCTTTGAAACAGCTTCAGGAAGGGTGATTTCTCACTCAGTCATAAAATAGATCAATCTACATTTCAGAAGTGGAAAGAGACGAAGGAGGGAAGATTCAATGTGGGTAATAGATAAGAGCCAGAATAGCTGGGTGGAAGACATGAGCCCTGCTGGAGAACGGAATACCACCACTCATTAGGGACCAGAAGCATTTGGCACAGTCGGGAAGGGAGGGAGGCTGAGAACGAGTGTGGGAGCACAGCTCACTGCCAAAGACAAGACCTCCGCCCCAGGCCAGGGAGGAGAGGTGCTCAGAATTAATGGGCAATAATAGCTCCTCGTTGGGGCTTGGTAAACCCATTTGAAATGGCTTGTTCTCTTTTTAATCTCCTATTATCAAAGAGAATGTGAAACATTACTGGGAAGGTCACAACTGAAGATTGTGTGGCTTCAGATCCAGCCAGACAAAAGTGCCCCCAGAATGCCTAATGGGGAAGGAGACACAGAGCAGAATGAGGGCGAATCACTTTCGGAAGGAAGAAGACATCTATCTTAATGTCCTTATAGACCTGCCTGGGTGTGATGGAGACCCCATTTTCAGCCGTACGTACACAAAGGCATCTGGCCATCAGCTGATGATCGCCTGGGTTACAAAGAATGTTGTCAGATAGGATGATCACATCCCAGATAGTCTTAGCAAACAGCAAGCAGTCTTACACTTTCTTTGGTAGAGCTGGTCAGGTGCTCGCTCTCCTGTAAGGAACCCCTCATCCACGCTGCCATAATCAACCCTAATGAAACTCAGTGTGGCACACTCACGTAAGATGGAAGTAAAAAGGGACTGGGCCTAGTTGGAAACAGGAAGGAATTAGGGGTCCTGGGAAAGGGGCCAGAGAGTGTAATGAGGGGTGAATACAATGTAAGTTCATTACAAGCCTATATGAAAACATCACAACCAAACCCATTATTATATATCGATATAAGCTATCAAAAACATTTTTTTAAAGCAAGCTTAGCAGGAGCAGGACAGGTGGCTCAGAGGTTAAAGTGCTGATGCCCTCACAAAGGAACCAAGTTAGGTTCCTAGCATCTCGGTCAGGCAGCTCACAAGCACCTGGAACCCCAGCTCCGGGAACATCCAAAGCCTCGGGCCTCCGCAGGCGTCTGCTCTCACGTGCACATAGACACACACACACACACACACACAAAATACTAAATAGTCTTTAAAACAAACACCTCAGAAGCAGGAAGTAGCTACTCCCTCTGCTCTGACAACACATCAAGTCCCAACATGCCTTTGAGGGGCGCGATGGGGTATAAAACTCTCAGATTTTGAAATGGAAACAGATCCATGAGCCACTATTCTGAGCAAGTCTTCTTTCATCTTTTTTTTTTTTTTACTGAGTGTTGACGCCAGGACACAAGTACAGCCGTGCAGAAGCTGGGGTGAGGGCAATGGGAGAGGCAGGCAGATCAGCCCTACCAAGCAAGAGGAGCTCCTCACAAGCTTGAACATAAGCCATGCCAGAAGACACATCTGGATGTCCCTATACCCAGTTCCCGGTGAAGTCTGGGGCGGATCACAGCTCTGCCACCTGCTCGGGACGCCAGAGCTACGGACAGTGAGGGCAAGATACCAAATTCCAGAGACAAGACACTGTGACGTTCCACTGCCCTCCTGCCTGCTCTGGGAATATCTCCTGCTGGCTGTCCATCGGGTCCTTTATAGCAGCCCTTTTTAGTATCAAAGACAGACAGATGAAAACACCCCCTTGGGTCACATGCGCCTTCCTAACAGACTGTCAAGCCAAGCTGTGTATCTTAGCCCTCAGCCAGTGGGTCAGAAGAAAAGGCATGAGCTGGGGACTTGATGCTGGCTAAACAGACTGACCCCTTGAACTGTGATGTCTGCAGTAACTGTCAGCATTCGCTTGAATGGTCCGAGGGACATCTCTCACACATTTTACATCAAGAGCCTCATGACAGAAAAGCATCTTGTATTTTTCTTGTCTTTTATTTAGAGATTCACTGTAAAGACTTAAATCGTCTAGAACTACCTTTCCCCCAAATGCATCTGGTCTGTGGAAGGAGGCCAGGTCTCCCACATGAGCGCATCAGTGCTCCGTGGACCTTTTAAAATACAAGTGTTCTGAGTGAAAGTCTGAGGACAGGGGTCCGTGGTCCAGCCTGTGGAAGCAGCAGGCATGGACACACTTCACCCCGAGGAGCTGCAGGAACTTACACCCGAGAATGCCAATGATGGGGAAGGATGGTGCTGGCTGGTGGCTGCCATGTCCCCCAACTGCCATGGCAGACATCCAGCGGCTTCTCGGCTGCCAGGTGATTTTTAAATCATTCTGTGCATCGACTCCCATCTACTTCCTAGGTGTCTGCCCACTTAGCTCTTCTTGGTTGACTCTTCTACTAAGAACATTTTGGAAAATCTACAACAGACTGCCACATGGGTTTCCATCTTACCAGAGAGAAGGGTGGCTGAGGACAGAGTGTGTTTCACTCATGTTTCTTTGTATCAGGTAAGGTTAAGATGGAGGACCTATGATCATTTGCTTTTCATCCATGAAACTTCACCATCCCTCTGCATATCAGCAGCAAGAATGGCTACATCCACTCTGCAGCTGAAAGTTTCAATATTTACATAGAGAGTGACTTCATTTTCTTTCACTTACTGCAAAACACATCTCTACCTCAGGAAGAAAAACAAATCCTTAACCTACAACTGGGCTTCATGGCCAGTAAGTTATCACCTGGCTCATGGCTTTCTGTCTGCACAGACACAGCAGTGGGGGTGGAAGGGTTGCTACTGTGATTCATCTGTCAGCTGTGGTTTTTAAAGGTTGGGCTGTATAACCCCAAGAGAAGCATCAAAATAAATTGCAAGCTCCACCGGCCCAGCAGAGAGCTGCAGATGCATGGCGACAGGCTTCTCGGAGCTCGGCAGAGATGAGGGACTGCTCACAAATGTACTGGATGAGAAGTTTATTCATTCAAGAGCTCGGGTCGGCCTCTATCATGTCATTGTGAAGGCACATTATGTTAACCTCTTGAATAAAATGGTCTAAGTCATCGTGGGTGATTTGAACCTCTTAAGAGATAGACAAAAAGTGGCCAAGCGCTGCTCTCCACCTCCCCTCTTTATGCAGACATCAAAATAAAATGATTAGCAGTGACGGGGACAAAGGACAAGGGAGATGGACAGAAAGAATCTCATTGGAAGGAGGACAAAATGAGGTTCATCAGCAAACAAAAGTTTCACCAATTGTGGAAAGCTGAAAAAGGGATGAATCAGAGCAATATACTGTAGGCTCAGACTCACAGAAAAAATAGACCGAGAATAACAAGAACAGGAATAATAGCAGCTGCAAGAACACATCAGCTAACAGCAGCTGGGAGTCACGGACCAACCCCAGTTATCAACTTTCAGCCCACATTCTCACACCTAAGCCCCACAGCAATCCTGACAGAAAGGCGTTATCATTTCCATTGCAACCGAGGAGGCTCCAGAAGAGTTTATATAACGTGTCCAAGGTTAAAAGACTAATAAGTATGAGTCTGGAAGCCAAAATTCATACCCAGGCAATCTGACTTCAATTTCATGCCATTCCCAGAAAGAGAGGGTGAACTTCCATGCATGGAATCTGAGAGAAGTAGATGTTGTGGGTGAGTACAGAAGAAAAGCAAAAAGAAATGGGGGAAGGGGTATATACACATTGCAATTCTAACTTTAAAATACCCATTTGAGTTGTTTCCTTGGTGTCTTAGTTAGGGTTTCTATTGCTGTGAAGAGACACCATGACAATAGTGACTCTTATACAGGCAAAACATTTAATTGGGGTGGCTTACATTTTCAGAGGTTTAGTCCATTATCATCATGGCACCAAATGGTGGCATACAGGCAGACTTGGTGCTGGAGAAGTAGCTGAGTGTCTAAACTTTGACTTGAAGGCAAAAGGAAGTAGTTCAAGACATTGGGGATGCCTTGAGCATAAGAGACCTCAAAGCCCACTTCCACAGTGGTGCACTTCCTGCAACAAGTCCACACCTACCCCAACAAGCCACACCTCCCTTTGGGGACTATTTTCTTTCAAACCACCAACTCAGATATTGGTAAACACAGGGAGAAAAATGTCTCAGACTTTTCTTCTAGCAAAATAAATTCAATAGATCAATAGAAGATAATATAATTGTAATGGATTGTAATGCTGGATGGGTGGTAGATGGTGGGCTGGGGGGATGGGTATCGAATGCTAGATGCTGTCTAAACTGTGGGCATAAGAATGGATAGATGAGGGGAAGATAATTGCATAAGCCATATATTTTGGGTTTCTTCCCTCTTGCCGTGATAAAAAAGAAAAAGAAAAAACCCTGGCAAAAACATCAGGAAGAAAGGGTTTCTTTGCTCACATCTCCAGGTCACTGTCCACTACTGCAGGGAAATAAGGCAGAAGGAATTTGAAGCCATCAGACACATGCACAGCCAGTAGCAAAATAAGAATTAAATGCATGCATGATTGTGCTCAGCTTCTCTCTTCTTTTATGCAACCCAGAATCCCCTGCCCAGGGAGTAGTGCCACCCACAGTGGGTGGATCATCCCCCTCAATTAACATCATTGAGATAACTTCCCACACACAGGTTCATAGGCCAATGATTCTACACAGATCTCTCCCTGAGACCATGTGATCTATACAGCCCCTCACCTATGTCTACACAGCTCCTCACTGATACACTGTATTCTACACAATTCCTCACTGATACAATGTATTCTACATAACCCCTCACTGATACACTGTATTCTACATAACCCCTCACTGATACACTGTATTCTACACAATTCCTCACTGATACAATGTATTCTACATAACACCTCACTGATACACTGTATTCTATACAACCCTTCAGTGATACAATGTATTCTACACAACCCCTCACTGATACAATGTGTTCTACACAACCCCTCACAGATACAATGTGTTCTACACAACCCCTCACTGATACACTGTATTCTACATAACCCCTCACTGATACACTGTATTCTATACAACCCTTCACTGATACAATGTATTCTACACAACCCCTCACGGATACAATGTGTTCTACACAACCCCTCACTGATACAATGTATTCTACACAACCCCTCACGGATACAATGTGTTCTACAGAACCCCTCACTGATACACTGTATTCTATACAACCCCCCACGGAGACAATGTGTTCTACACAACCCCTCACTGATACTATGTATTCTATACAACCCCTCACTGAGACAATGTGTTCTAAACAACCCCTCACTGAGACAATGTGTTCTACAGAACCCCTCGCTGATACAATGTGTTCTACACAATCCCTCACTGATACTATGTATTCTATACAACCCCTCACTGAGACAATGTGTTCTACAGAACCCCTCGCTGATACAATGTGTTCTACACAATCCCTCACTGATACTATGTATTCTATACAACCCCTCACTGAGACAATGTGTTCTACAGAACCCCTCGCTGATACAATGTGTTCTACACAATCCCTCACTGATACTATGTATTCTATACAACCCCTCACTGAGACAATGTGTTCTACAGAACCCCTCGCTGATACAATGTGTTCTACACAATCCCTCACTGATACTATGTATTCTACACAACCCCTCACTGAGACAGTGTGTTCTACACAGTCCCTTACTAAGACCATGTGTTCTATACAACCCCTTACTGATACACTCTCTTCTACACAACCCCTCACTGAGACAGTCCCTCACCAAGATTCCTTCCCAGGTTACTCGGGAGTCTGTCAAGGTAGAAAATTAACCTGAGCATCACAGTCTCTGCTCATTTTTCCTGCTATAAATCCTGTCAGCCCACAGGCCTCCTCACAGTCATGGGATTTTCCCAACACTGTGTATGCAGGAGTCAGGTCACTGCATATAGTAGCAGAGGATACACCAGCCACTTAAATGAATTACCACATCCTCCATTCTTTTAAGATGGTGTGTGGGGACGGGGGAGCACTTAGAGGACAGTGCTGTGGGGATTTTTTTTTACAGCTTCCAGAGATTGAACTCAAGTCATCAAGCTTGGACCAAAAGCACCTTTACAGATGTCACCAGCCCCCACATTCTACTTTGCTTAAGATGATCAGTCTTGCCAGGCAGTGGTGTCTCATGCCACTAATCCCAGCACTCAGAAGGCAGAGGCAGATAGTTCTCTAAATTCAAGGCCAGTCTGGTCTACAGAGTGAGTTTCAGGACAACAAGGGCTACACTGAGAAACCCTGTCTTAAAAAAAAAAAAAAAAAAAACCTAATCGGTCTGAAAGGATTATGAGGTGTAAAATGAGAATCATTGGAATGAGCTAAAATGTACAGAAAGAAAAATTGGCAGTTTAGCTGACATTGGCAAGTGAAGGGGGAGAACAGAGCAAGAGGAAAAGCAAGAGCTATTATCCTTCAGTGATGACCAAAGCAGATCGCTATCATGAGAACCCCCAGGGTTCTACAAACCTCTGGGTCCATCAAGCATTTTATGAAAGCCTGTTCCTCCCTTCTTCAGCTTTGTGTTTCAACAGTACCACATGCTGAGGCCTTTCTGGCCTCTGTCCCTTGAACTAGTCACCCTCCACACCCTCACAGACATACCCACACTCCCTCCTGCTCACTCACACCCAGTACTGCTGTGGGAACATTTGCTGGTTCAGGTGCCTTGAGTCTCCTACAGATATTGCTGGCTCCAAAGGATGCATACTTCTTAGAGCCAGTGTTTAAACAGTGGCCAGCACAAAGCAGGTTATAAATCAGTAAGTGAAAAATAAATCCTTTTATTCAGAAGAAGAGAATGGCTTGTAATTAAAATAAACTAACAGAGATCAATAAAGAAGTCACAGAAATAAAAGCATGCTCTCCAAAAGTAAGAAATAAATCAGAAAATTTCCCATAATACAAAGCAAAAAGACAGACAGAAGAAAAGTTTAAGATAAAAATAAGAGACACCAAGAAATTCCACTTTTTTTTTCTGGAAGGATTTCAAAAAGAGAGAGTAAGACAAAATGGTGGAAACTGACAAAGTAATCTGACAGGAATTGCTGACCAGGCTTCCCTGCCCATCTCCCTTCTTTACTCTGCTCAGTGTCCTTGAAGCTGGTCTACACCACGGGGGCCGGCACTGCGGTCCTCCATTGTGTACCATCTGTCCAAGGAGGGACAAAGTGGAGGCCTAGGTCCACATTTCAGACAGGGGCATCAGAGGAAGACCAGGTCCCTGCGCCTCACAGCCCCCCACCACAGAGCACTGTTCTCACACCCCAGAGTGTTCTGTGCTGTTCTTGGAGTGTCCTCCTCCTGCACACACATGGAAAACCAAGTCTTTTATAACATGACATTATGAGATAAATCTTGAGGAGAGTTAAACACAAGGAGTTTATTTCAAAACGTTAAAAACTCAAATGTAAAGAATGAATGAATACAGTATCCAAAGATTGTTTTTTTTATTTTAATTAAACTTGCTGATCAGTAGAAACATCACAAGTGGTCCAAATGATCGCCAGTGGGAAAGTGTCAAGAATATGAATGAAGCAACATGCTGTGCGATCACCTAAACAAATGGGCAGATAAGTCCTTTTCACAAATGACCTAAGCTAACAAGCTTCTGCTTTCTGCCAAGACCATAAATGAAGATCACAATAAGGCAACGGAATAAGCAGCAAGCATACTTAGGGGGAGTAAACAGTGGCCCTGTTGAGTAGCCTCAGACAATGCTGATGTGTCAAGAATTCAGACTCTCATGACTACTAGAGAATGAATGAATCTTCTTCCTCACACAAGCATGAGATAGCATCAGACTCACAAGTGACTGATCTTAGCACTTTTCTTTAACCTAGAATTCTACATCCAATCATCTCTCAAGTTTAAATGAAACCTGATACAGATTTAGAAAAGCAAACACCTGGAAAGCTTTTCTTAGGAAGCTACTTGAGGGTGCACTACAGACATACAAGGCATGAGGATGATGACGGTTCAAGCATAGGATATCCAATCCAAGGAGAAAACCCAGAATCCATCCTGCAGCCAGTCTAGAAATCTACCCACCTCACTTAGGAGTGAAGAACATAATTCATATGGTAACACAAAGTAGAAGTCCATCTTTCTTGTCAATAATAGGGAAAAAGCCCTATCTAAAATCGATTAAAAGAAAACTCAGATCAAAATAAGAAGAAAATGAAAAGTCAGCACAACTGTGAGCATCTACATAAGATGAAAGGTGACTTGATCATGCGGTGATGGACACCTCTAGCCCCATCCCTGAAGAGGTGTGGGAGAAGGGGCCCTGGTTCAAGGACCTTCTTGGGCAGATAGTGAGTGTGAGGCCATGGAAGGAGACCTTGTCTCAAAAAAGAGGAGGGCTCTAATCAATGTATCCTCCATTTTTCAGTATTATCTAGTTTCTGCAAGATCATGCTGAGGTCATGACCTTGAACTGGCAAAGAAAGAAACCTACAGTTTGCTCAGCACCTGGCCCAGCGGGTAAGATTTTCATGGAGTCACACTCAAGCAGATGCTCTGTGAAGATTTGTAGCTTTTCATTTCAACTGAAAACCATGAAAAAAAGCCACAATTTCAGAAGAAACTATAAATGGTATCAGCTTTGGCAATACAAAATGAAGGCATAAATACAGACTGGGAGGAGAAGAGAGAGTAGACATGATAGGGCAGAAAATGGATGTTGCCTATAAAAGTTGACAAATCTGATTACTGAGGGGGAGGTTTGAGAACAGCAAAACAATCCTATGGCATAGTCAGCACAAGGGTGGGTACTTGATACTAAGCTCTATGATACAAGCCGACTTAATATAAGAAGCCTACTGTGTTCCAAAATATTTGTCTCAGTGGCTTTCCATTTTGCTATAACAAAACACCCGATCAAAGCAACTTAAAGGAAGAGTTGATTTGGACCCCAGTCCATCATGGTAGGGAAGTCCTGGCTGCAGACTCCCAAGGCAGCTGGTCACAATGATCCACTAAATCTCCAATCAGGAAACAGTGAGGTTCAGGCTCAGCCAGCCTCTCCCTCTTTATGAAGTTCCGGACCAAGCAGGAAATGGTATCACCTGCACTTAGTGTGGGTCTTCTCACGTTTTAACTTAGCCAAGATGATCTCGTGTGTGTGTGTGTGTGTGTGTGTGTGTGTGTGTGTGTGTGTGCGCACGTGTGCATGTGTGTGTCCTTGGAGACTTGTCTCCTACGTCATTGTAGAGCCTGTCAAGTTGACAGCACTAATCATTACAACCCCACCTCTTGCCAGTGTGACACCCAAGCTAACCACTTTAAGGCACAGCTTTCTGTGTTTGTTTCCATAAGCTCGCAGCCAGGCAGAAAGACTTTTGATTCACCTTCAGGGGTCCTCATAGCTTTAACAAGAGCCAACACTATTCAAAACCACCAAATCCACATCTTAACTGAGACTAAGGGCAACCTCCTGTGAATCCAATAATATCAATAACAACTCACACGCTTCTAACAAAGTAAATAGTCTTGTTTCAAAATGGAAGAATTGGACCGTCACAAACAGTAAACAGACTAAAGCAAGGCCAGAGCTCAGCAAAGAAAACAGCAAATTCTGTGGCTCACGATGAAACTGGCTCCAAAGTGTTTAGGTTGCCCCATCCCTCAAGTTCTATCATGACGTGCGGCACACACAACCTCCTTCTCAAACTAGCTTCACACCAGCCCTGCACTTTTTCTCAACACCTGTTCCCTGGCCTGGCATTGCCACCATCATAGTTTCTATGGTAACTTGGGCTTCATCTTTACACGGTGACCTCCCAGAGTTTTCAGGGACTCTGACCCTGCTGTAAGCTGTCTAGCCTTAGTTCCTCTCTGGAGTCATGGAAGAAGACACACATACCTTCAGTCTTGTATCTTTCATGCCTTCAAAACCAGTCAACACTCAAATGCTGCTGCTTGCTGGAGCCAGAGCTAACCCCTTGAGCCATGATGGTGTCTGCTGAACCTGAAGAAACCCTTCCCTCTGGGGTTGATTTCAAGAAATGGGGGTTCTGTCAGCTGCATATCAGCCCACCTCTGTCCTTTCAAATAATTTTGCATTTTCACAAATTGAACCCTTAGATGGGTAGAGTCTCTTCCTCTAGGCAAGTTAATGATTGTCCCCGTGACAAGCATGACATTTGTGTTTAACAGACACAGCCCCCTTCCCACAAGCTCCTTTCATTATTGAAGCCATCATATTTATCCACAAACAGCACATCTTAAAATATTTTCCTGCCAAACATTTCTTTGTATTTCTCATTGTAGACCTAGATAAATACAGTAAAAGGAGTTGCACCACAGCCTGAATGTCCTTCTCTTTTGAAATTTTCTTCCCAAGTTAGTCTGTTATCTTTAAATTCATTACCTCCAATAATTCTCTTAATTCTCTATTAGGTTTCTGTCTGATTGACCTGTCCCTTGGAGAGAAAGGTGTGTTGAAGTCTCCTACTACTAGTGTGTGTGGTTTGATGTCTGCCTTGAGTTCTAGTAATATTTCTTTTACATAAGTGGGTGCTTTTATATTAGGGGCGTAGATATTCAGGATTGAGACGTCATCCTGATGAATTGTTCCTGTTATGAGTATAAAGTGACCATCTTGATCTCTTCTGATTGATTTTAGTTTGAAGTCAGTTTTGTTAGAAATTAGTATGGCCACACCTGCTTTTTTCTTAGGACCATTTGCTTGAAACACATTTTCCCAACCCTTTACTCTGAGTAGATGCCTGTCTTTGTGGTTGAGATGTGTTTCTTACAAACAGCAGACTGTTGGATCCTGTTTTCTTATCCAATCTCTTAGCCTGTACCTTTTTATAGGTGATTTGAGCCCATTAATATTAAGTGATATTAATGACCAGTGGTTGTTTACTCCTGTTATTCTTATTGTTTTTGGTAGTAGAGTTTGTGTTTCTCCCTTCTCTGAGATGTGCTGGTGAAGGGTCGCTAGATGCCTCAGTTATTGTAGGCAGTGTTGGCAATGTTGGATTCCTTGGGTTGCAATTTTCCTTCTATTACTTTCTGTAGAGCTGGATTTGTGGCTACGTATTGTTTAAATTTGTTCTTATCCTGGAATGTCTTGATTTCTCCATTGATAGTGAACGATAGCTTGGCTGGGTATAGTAGTTTGGGTTTGCATTCATGGTCTCTTAGCTTCTGCAGTACGTCTATCCAGGACCTTCTGGCTTTCATTGTTTCCATAGAGAAGTCAGGTGTGAGTCTGATCGGTTTACCTTTATAAGTTACTTGCCCTTTTTTCTTTGCAGCTCTTAATATTCTTTCTTTAACCTATATATTTTGTGTTTTGATTATTATATGGCGAGGAGATGTTTTTCTTTGATCCAGTCTGTTTGGTGTTCTGTATGCTTCTTGAATATTTAAATGAATATCTTTCTTTATGTTGGGAAAGTTTTCTTCCATAATTTTGTTAAAAATATTTTCTGGGCCTTTGAGCTGTGACTCTTCTCCTTCTTCTATTCCTATTATTCTTAGGTTTGGTCTTTTTATTGTGTTCCATATTTCCTGAATGTTTTGTGTTGAGAATTTGTTGGCTTTGCTGTTTTCTTTGATCTGTGCGTTTATTTTCTCTATGGTGTCCTCAGAATCTGAGATTCTTTCTTCTATCTCTTGTATTCTATTGATTATGCTTGTTTCTGTAGACTCTGCTCGTTGACCTAGATTTTCCATATCCAGCTGGTCCTCAGTTTGTATTTTCTTCCTTGCCTTCATTTCAGTTTTCAATTCTTGAACTGTTTCCATTACCTGTTTGATCGTTTTTTCTTGGTTTCCCAGGGTATCATGTACGTATTTACTCATTTCTTCAAACTTTTTGTTATACTTCTCATCCATTTATATAAGGGCGTTTTTTTGTTTTTTGGGTTTTTTTTGTTTTTTTTTTATTTTCGAGACAGGGTTTCTCCGTAGCTTTTGGTTCCTGTCCTAGAACTAGCTCTTGTAGACCAGGCTGGCCTCGAACACACAGAGATCCGCCTGCCTCTGCCTCCCGAGTGCTGGGATTAAAGGCGTGAGCCACCACCGCCCGGCCTATAAGGGCATTTTTTACATGTTGTTTAAGGGACTCTATTGCTTTCATAAAGTAAATTTTTTCCTCTTCTTCTGTGTTAGGGTGTCCAAATACTTCTGTTGTAAGATCATTGGGTTCTGGTGTTTTCATGCTGTTTTTCAAATTATTGGGTGAATTCTTGCCTTGGCGCCTGCCCATCTCCTCCTATCGATCCTATCTAATGGGTCTTTTAAAACCGGATCAGCTTTCCCTGCTGGCCAAGGGCTCTGCTTAAGAAATGCCCTTGCTCTGTTTCTTGGTTCCTGCCGCAGGCCAAAAACCCTCTCACCCCTCCTAAGGGTCTTCAGGACAGGACCAGGCTCCCCGTTTGTCAGTGACCTTGCCAACAAAAGGCCTACCTCTTTGATTTAATTGTAGTGGGGTGATCTGCTCTCATTATTGCGCGCCCGTCCCTGCCGCTTGCGTCTGCCGCCGCACCGGTCCCCCAAAGCCTATTCCTGATTGCCGAGCCTCTTTGCCACGTCTGCGCCACGCCTCTCCTCAGCGCCTCTCTGCTGCATCTGGACACTGCGCCTCTCCCTCTCCGTCTCGTCTGGATGCCGTGCCTCTCCCTCTCCGCCTGTTATCTTTAAATTCAGCTCTAGTCAAATTCCAAGGTCATAGACAGGATGAAGCCACACTGTTGGTCAAAATATCACATGGCTGACCCTAAACCAGTTATTAATCCAGTCCTTGCTTCCCTCTAAATCTTCACGAGCCAGGCCTCCCCTCTTCACCCAGCTCTCAGCATCCTTGTTCTTCCCAGCTCCCACCAGTGTCCCATTAGCCCCTACTTCCAGCATGCTAAGCTTTTTTGAGCCCAGCATACCAAATCTTCTATGTTTCAGCCATGAAGCAGCTCCAAAGGTGTAAGAAATACATGCCCAGGGTTTGCCATAGCCCCACTTCCCTATGTGAGATTCTGTTTCAACTCTTTCCCTGTTGCTGCAACAAAATAACCAAAGCAACTTGGGGAAGGAAGAGTTTACTTTGGCTCACAGTGCCAGGGCACCATCGCTCAGGTTGGGGACACTGTTGCTCATGTTGGGGGCACCATCGCTCATGTTGGGGGCACCATCGCTCATGTTGGGGGCACCGCCGCCCAGGTTGGGGATTCTAGTGTCAGGAGCAGGGAGGGAGTCTGAGGCAGTGGTGACACTGCCTCTCAGACAGGAGAAAAGAGTCATGCATGGGCGCCATTAGCTTCCTCCTCTTGTGCAGTCCAAACCAAAGCCCAGAGAACGAGCCTTCCATAAAGTCTTGGCTACTTTAGGAGTGGGCAGTCACCACTATCGCATAATATATCAATACAGCTGATCAGCTGTCGTCAACACACCATACAAATTTATGATGCTAAGATTAGGGAAAGCAGTTTGGTGACAGGAAGAAGGTCTGAGAGTTTTATACTCTGTGCTCTCGTTTTCTGTTCCTGACACTGCTCTAAAAACATAATCTATCTTGTTAAGACAGTTGGAAACCAAGAATAACATAATGACAAACTTGGTGTGAGTGGAAGAAAGTAAATCTACATTTATCTCTTATAAAGAGTGTCAGTAGTTTATCCTCAGATAAAGGGGAGTCAGTAGTTTACCCCTCATAAAGGGGAGTCAGTAGTTTATCCTCAGATAAAGGGGAGTCAGTAGTTTATCCTCAGATAAAGGGGAGTCAGTAGTTTATCCTCAGACTAGGCAGCTGGGCACTGACCGCAGCCTTTACTTGCCAAGTAGAGCAATTCATGAGCAGAGGCACCAGGGTGGCTTCTCTTTAAGAGCTTCATGTGCACTTTGACCTCTGGCTTGGTCCTGAGTTACTCCAGATATAATCTTTCCAAATGCTGGTCTGTCTCTGGGCACCTGTGCCTGGCCATGCTGCCTGGCTGTGCTGCCTGGCTATGTTGCGTGGCCGTGGCTCTCTCAAGAGAAGACAGTGCTGCTCTTCCACAAGATCCTCACCTCCCTCCGGTGTCGGGTACTGTGAACCCCCAAATTCTGAATTTCTTGTAAACAACTTGCTTTCCTCTGCTCTGAGCAGCCTGCAGCTGCTCTGAGCACTAGACCCTGATGGGAGGGGAGTGGGTTCTGATGAGTCTGTAGCTGAAAGATCCCGAGAGCTGGGGTGTGGCCAGAGCTCTATATAAGCTGACAATAAAGGGGACATTCTTATTGTTTCAAGGATGACCTGTGTCTCTGTCTGTGTGTCTTTGTGTGTTTAAATCTCCAGGCCCTTGCCCGAGGCTTGCGAATTCTACCGTAGCATAGAGCATAGAGGGCAGAACACTCTGGGACAGTTCCCCCACAACCAGGGCTCCCCAGTTATTCAGTGTTCTCCCTAATATTGCATATGAGAGGTCTGATCACAACCGTACATATCTACTTATCCCAGGGTTGTCTGCATTTATCTGACATCTTAGAGCGGTTGAGAGGATGTTTTTGTATACTGTGTGAAGATGCCTCTGTTTTACCTCACCTGCCTAAGGCACTTTCTGATTCATTTAATAAAGATTGAAACTGCCAAAAGCGAGGCAGGAGAACATGGGCAGAACTTGTGGCAAAGATGGAAACTCTGAAAAAAAATCTGAGGTAAGAAATTAGCCAGTGAGTCATGGAGGAAGTCAGATCAATGGTACTGAGAAGAGGTAATGAGTCACATGCCAAAATAGAGATTAATATAAATGGATTAATTTAAGTTTTAAGAGCTGGTTGGGAACAAGCCTAAGCTAAGGCCAAGCTTTCATAATTAATAAAATATCGCCATGTCATTATTGGGTAGCCAGCCATCCAAAGAAAGTCCAGCTATAATTGGTGCCCAATGCAGGACATCAAAATTTTGTTTTTCCACCAGCTCAGCAGCTGCGCCTGAATCTGCTCCTGTTTCAGCCAGGACCCGCAGCTCTGCAGTTACTAGTCCATTTCTAGGGCAGTGGCCCACAGGATCCACCCCCTACCGCTGCCACCAAATGTAGCTTTTAACTAAATTGCTATCATTCTGTTTACTTTATTGTAACATTTTGTTACAATAAAGACTCAGGAGTCAGAGGCTGCAGTGAAAACCTCTTCACTTAGAGAGGTTGATGAGAAACTCGCTGACCTTCCCTCTTCGCCCACGTCTCAGAAAGAGAGTACCTCTTTGGATGTACCAAGCTAGAATCAACTGCCACACTCAAAGTCCCTCCCTCCTACTTCCTGTCCGGCTCTCTGTCTGTTTTCCTGACTCCCTCTGACTCTGACTACATTTTTTTTTTTTTTTGGTTTTTCGAGATAGGGTTTCTCTGTGGTTTTGGAGCCTGTCCTGGAACTAGCTCTTGTACTACTTTCTATCAACTAGTAGCTGGCTCTACCTCCTGACCCAAGGTTATTTTATTTAATGAACACAAACACAAACTCAGGGGTCATAGTGTGAACACATACACACACAACAGAGAACCACATATTCATTCATTCGTTCATTTGCCCACTCACTCACCCACTCACTGCCAAGTGCACAGGAATAGCCTCTGGGGTTTGGCAGCTCACCTGGTCTGTTCTGTCTGGGGTATGATGCCATCACCCAGGCAACAGAAGCTAGAGGATGTGGACGGTCATCTAGGAGATGTCCTGGGGACATATTACAGGTAGATGGTGTAGCTTGAATGGAATGTTGGCAGAGAAACCGTTTGTGACCAGCAGAAAATGAGCCAGCAAATTAGACTTGGAAAAGTAGAGTTAAGGAACCTGGAGGGTGGTGTGGGTTAGTCATAGTATGTGGCTGTGTACATATGTGTACATGAATGTGAATACACACATGTACATGTGTGTATATATGTAGGTGTGTCCAGCTCCCCCTGCACCCTTGAAGATGCTGTCAAGGTCACGTACAGCCAGGCACTAGAGAACATGCACCATCTGTCAGAACTGCTAAACAGCTGAACAAACTCATAAACGATTAAGTTGCCCATTTTAATCTTAGTTTTGAGTATCTTTTAGGACCTGTGTTTATGTTCAAGTTTGATCACATATTGTACTAGATAGACATTTCTATTTTAGTTAGATATAATTCCTAATTTCTGTGATTTCTATTGTAGGTAGATGCTATTTTTAATGTTGCTACTAAACTACAGTCCCTAAATGGTGCAACTTACTTGAGTATTTGTAGTTGGTAAACTCTGGAAAGCCAGGCAGCTGAAAACAATGGGGCTCAGTTTAGCCATCTAACTGGAGTCAGTGGATGCTCCGTGAAGTTGCCGGCCCAATGTAGAGATGCCCGGATCCAGTCTCATAAGAAGCAGCTGAAGGAAGTAGCCACAGTTCCCGATTGTGGGGCGTGCAGAGCGATGCTGACAGCAGCGGGCTCCTCCAGGGATCAGCTCTGCGAGACAGCAGGGTAAACCCCTCATCGTTCCTGCATGGCCTCTGGTGTTTTTAATCAATGCTAAAAAGTTTCCTGGAAACTGGCACTAATTACGCATCCCTCAGAATCAAGCATTTAGTGTTCCGCAGGCCTGTACTGCCAAGGGTGTAAACTACTGTGGCTGCCTTCTGCTGAGCGAGAGCCCCGTCTGTGTCCGCGGTCAGAGGAATAAAGGGGCGTTTGGGACAGCTGGAGAGATGTGCACGAAGGGCTGCAGGTTCGGATGGTGTGGAAAAGCCACGAGTCAACAGTATGCTGCCTGGACGCACTGTGCGGGCCCTCACTCCCTCACCCCCTCACCCCCACCACACGTGGGCTGCCAGCCTCCCCCAGGCACCAGAGTCAAATCTGTCTTGCTGGCAGATCTCCATGGGAATCCTGCTCCACTCCACCTTTCTGTGGGCTCCCTCGGGCCTAGATTCTACCCCAGGCAATGCTTTCCTTTTCCAACCCCCGAACTTCATCTCCCAGAGTCTTAATAATCCCTTGGTCCTGTGTCAGTCGTTGCTGACATTCCATGCTTGTCTTCATAAAAGTCTAGTCTGCATCCTACTCTTCAGAGCACTTGACTACGTCCCACCCTGCCATGTGCTATCCCGAGGTCCGACGCCAGGGGCGCAAGTGAGCAGACAGGCCCACCAACGTACCCTGGAACCTGGATATAAGAGGGCAAAACTGTCTCTTGCTTATCTCACATTCCAAAAAAATGCCCAGCTGACCCTAGTCTTAGTGACTTACTGAAACCGAGAGGAAACTCCACACTAGACACAATTTTCCTAAATGGAACTTCCAATTAAGGGCCAGTTCCATCGTGGAGCAGACTAAATTGCATCCCCCTGACGCCTGGCACATAAGAATCTGACAAATGTGGAAACAAAAGGCTACAGAGGAAATCAAACTGAAGTGAGGCTCCTCGGCTGGGCCCTAATGAAACTAACAAGAGACCAAAAGGATACCAGAAGGGAGAGGGCAGAGAAAAGACCTGCGAAGGGGCATCAAGAGGACATCCTGGAAGAACCCAAGAGCTTGGACACAGGAGACCTCCAGCTTCCTGAACCATGAGGCTGACTGCTTGGGCTCCAAAGCTGTGGCACTGTGTCATGGTAACTATAGATAAGCAGTGCATGTAATTTCTCATGTGAGCTTGTACAGCTGTGTCTACATACCTCACTGAATACCAAGATACCTGCAACCCATGTACTGCAGGGTGCTGATCACCTATATGCCTGTGCACTTACACACCTGTTCGTGTGTGCACCTGCTCGTGTGTTCACCTACACGCCTGTGCACCTATGCACACCTGAACGCCTGCTCATCTGCATGCCTACATGCTTCCATGCCTGAACTTATGCACTTTGAATGCCTGAATGATTGTACCCCTATCTGCCTGTGCAACCATACACCTGCACATCTGAACACCTGCAAACTAGGTATCAGCTTGCCTACAAAGTTGCATAGATGGGCACCTGTGTACCCATATGCATGGACACCTGCCAGCCTGCACATCTGCATGTCTGTGTATAGCTGTACCTCAATTCCTGAACACCTCCAAGCCTTTGCATCTGCACACCTGTGTGTCTATACACTTCACAGATACTCACCTACATGTCTGCAAACCTGAATTCCTGTGTACATATGTATCTTCATACTTGCATGGTTGAACAGCTGCACAGATGAACACCTGTGCATCTGTATGCCTGTAAGATTACACATCTGTGCTTACATGTGCACTAATACATCTGCATGCCTGCACATCTGAACTCTACACTTGCATACCTGCATTCCTGGATGCCTGCATTTCTATGTGCCCAAACACCTAATCCCTGTCTGCCTATGTACCTGAGCACCAACAGCTTCGTGCTTGGCATTTCCAGGCAGTTCTTCATCCCTTCTTGTATCATTATTTCTCAGATCATTTTCCCCAGAGTATTTTTCTACTCTGTAATCCACAGAGCCTATTGTCCCTGTGTTCCCATTAATTTCATGCTCCATGACTCAAAGCAATAGGATGTGCATTGGTTACCTGCAAGACCCTCACTCTCGGACCCCCTTAAGCAGCTGCATTTCGCCTGCCATTTATACCATGATCCTTCACAGAGCCTCCGTCCCAGGCTCTACTCGGCATTTGTAATGAGACCCCATTATCCTGCAGAGACCCTATACCTCAAAACCCTCTGTACACTACTGCATGAACACTAACCTCTGTCTCTTGGGTGCAACAATGTAAGGGACATCTACCTCGGGTCCTGATGGGGAAGCACTCACAAGCATGTTCCCTCCTCTCCAGTCTACTGGTCAGTCCATCTTTAGACAGCCTCTGTTTTTGCAGCCAGCATCACAAGGAAGGAATAAGATCAATGAGTTCATATCTAAAAAATGTCCCCTAGCCCCATGATGAAGCACTGTGAACAAACACACTTCATCCTGTACACTGAATTCTTAGCAGAAGGATGGATGAGAGAACCAAGCTGCGCTCCCTCCCTCCCTGTGGATGTGGAGAGGGCTGGTGACAGCCACTCCCTTGTTGGGCGCCTAGAGGAGGAGGGGGCAATCCTTTCTAAGGCCTGTAAGCTGGAGCTGTTGCCGCAGCCCCTGTTTCTGGCCAGGTGCCAGTCCATTAAGAGACAGACTCGAGATTTATTCCTGTGCCTGCATTATAATCCACACATAAAATCTGGCCCTGGAACTGCAGGCCAATGCCAAAATCTGTCGCGTTCCTTTAAGTTTTTGTATTTATTTTAATTAAACGCTAGCAGAATGCCATTTACAGTGGCATATTGAATACCTTTGTTAATTAACAATACCAAGCCGGGGAGACAGGCTTCCTCCACATTCTTTTAATTAACTGAAATATGAAATAGTTCAAGGACGAGCAAGCGATGGTTTCTTTGTGGGCACGGAAGGTGGAGGGTAGAGAGGAATACCCTTCACTAGTGAGTAAGCACCGTTTTGACAACTGAAGGACCTCACAGGATATATTTGTTGTAGAATCATTATTGGAGGTAAAAAGATTAGTGCATGTAATAGATTAAATATTTTGATTGAAAGAACCCTTCATCCAATATGAAATACGGTAAAAAAAAAAAAGTTTAAGTAGCATGAGTGGGCTTAATGGTGCTAATGATTCAGTCTGTGGGGAATTACAGGATCCAGACAGGTCCCTGACACTGGGAAATTGGTCCCAATGCTTCACAGAAATACAGTGCATTTTAAAGTTCAAAACACTTTCCTCCGAGCTGCCATGGCTTTTTTGTTTGTTGGCTTTTCTATTGTCCCTGCAAGGTCCCCAACCTGTGCCACATTTTAAAGGAAATACACAATTTTTTGTCCAGAGCTCTTGAGATGAATTGGTGCCCTATGCATGGGGGCTGCTGCTTCCCCTGAGCCCAAAGCAAGCGTGAACCCATGTGGGTGCAGAAGCATCACACTCTCTTTAGTAAACCCATCTTTAAATCCCTCTCTGGCACCACTGTAGAGCCCAGAGCACAGTGAACTTGTGTTGCTCAAAGAGCAGCAAGAGGCAGTGGGACCCTGCCTTCCCCTCACACTACTGGGTCCCCAGTTACTTCTGCAAGCCCTTAGTCACACCCTCCTTGAGGGTGGGCAGCTGCTGCTGAGCACAAAGGCATCCACCCATTCTTTTGCCAAAGGCGTAGTCCCTGCTCTGACCTCAGAGGAACACCGGAGCTCACGCCAAGAGAAGCCTTGCCCTGGGGGAGGGGGACTTCACTCCTGCTTCCTCTGTGGCAGATGAACTCTTGAGATTGAGAGGAAGGGCTTTCACTTGCTGAATTAAACCACCTCTCCTCTTTCTCCTTCTCATGCTTTGCGGCTCTGAACCGCATTTTCCAGACACAAACTGCCAAGAGAAATCCCTTCTATATTAAATTTTGCAGCCATCCTAAGAAAGGGAGAATTATTTGCTATGCTAAGGAAATGAAATATATTTTAGATTGAATAGCCTCATGAATATGTTAATAAGGCCCAAACAGTTTAATAATGATAACAGACCTTGTCTTCATGTGGCCTCTTTCTTCCAGTAAAGGTTGACAGCGCTTATGGTGGGGGAGGGGCGGAGAACAAAAATGGCCCTGTTGCATAGACTAGAGGAACGAAGCTTTCTCTCTCTGTATGAAACTGGCAGTGGGCACAATCTTGTCCACTTCCTTTTTCCACAGGATGGGGGCTGAGCTCCTGGGATCCGATTGCAGGCTCCAGGACTCCTCCATGAGACTCTCCCCTTTCCGAATCTCACTTATCACAGCCATGAGAGGGAAGCCCATGTCTGCAGGAGATATCCAATGATAAAGATGGTGAATATGGAGTCTTAACCCACTCCCCTTACCTGGGATAGGTCTGTTCCCCCTCAACCCAGGAACCAAAGCAGATCCTCTGGGCTGACCCAAGATTTTCTGACCTTCTGGTACCATTTCCCTGTGTCCACTTTTGCTTGAGAGAGAGGAGGACGGACAGTGAAAACGAGTATCGGTGGAAGCTCATCTCACTAAAGGCAGATGAAGGAGGAAGCTGCTCTGGCCAAGGGTCTGGGGGTAATAAACACTAAACATCTGGTAAATTCTAGGCTGCTCCTGAGTTCAGTGTGAGCTGGAGAGACTGAGTAGGGCAAACGGGCAGAAGGGGGGCAGCCATGAGCAGTGTAGACTTCATGACTCACAGGAACAGTCTGTGATGGAAAAGCAGCAGGCATGGGTGAATGAATGAATGAATCAAATCTGCAGCACACTGTGATAACCTCTTCATTGCTCGTGTCTTCACTGGAGAGCAAGCAAGTCCTCAGCCTCCAGTTACCATCCCCTGGGAGCTACTGAGCTCCCCTGAGAAAACCCACTTGCTCAGGCTTTTTCTGAACTTTGCTTTGGCTGCACATGTGAGGAATTGGCAGCACTGTTTTCCCCTCGATCTCCTCTGAGTGTGTTCTTGAGCATTACTGACCAAGCAGACACCCTCCAGTGACTTAGAAGATGCCCAGCTCCAAAGAAGAAGCTGTCGTCAAGATCCAGCTGCCTCCTGGGCCCCAGGTGTTGATTTGACAGCACAGGAAGAAATAAAAAAGCCCATTGAAGAAGGCCTTGATCAACAGAGGAAGCATTTGTGAGCTGTAAGGCCGCTGCCAGATCCCACACTGCAGTCTAGAAACAATTGCCAGGAAGTAGTGTAGCACAGTCACAGAGGAGAGAGAGAGAGAGAGAGAGAGAGAGAGAGAGAGAGAGAGAGAGAGAGAGAGAGAGAGCAGGTGTCTGTCCTTTGAGTTTCTACTGAAGAGATGGTGTTACAGTTGGATCGGAAATCATCTTCAGAGCCCCCTGTGTGAGCTGTTGGGAAAGGGTGGGACTTTTAGGAGGTGTCACGATGTGCACTATGTTGGTACATTGTCTTCATTGCTGGAGTTCACTGAGAATCTGATCCTGCAAACAGAGTTGCCCCTCCACCTCCAGACCCAACCTGTTTGTCTCAGAGTGCCAAAGCCCTTTGTGAGGGTGGTCCCCCCACCTCCAACTCTGTGACAGGGTTGGAAGAAAGGCACAACAGCACAAGATTAAGACACAGTGTCCATGTAAACAGCTAGAAGGTAAACCATCCCAAATATGGTTACTGTCATTTCTATTCTGATGTGAAAATACCTGTCACACAAACCAGAGTCTTGAAGTACTCCCGTGGAAATCTGCACTCAGGAAAAAGACCCAGTCAGAAACTCGAGCCAGCTGCCTCAACTTCCCCAGTTATTTCCTGCTGGGTGTTACGTTGCTTAGTGCTGGGTGTCATCTCTAAACGCTGTTTCTTCTTTTGTTTGAAAACCGTTCCCAAGGGAGCACTTTGCTCTGCCTAGCACTCTCATCCAGAAACTGCAACTGGCTGCATTGCACGGCTTGCCCGGCAGGTTTCTGTTGGGTGATTTGTGATGTTCTGTTACTTGACCATCTATCTCTTGTTATTTTTTTTTTTACTTTGCCTTGTTATGTACTTAAGAAACCAATTCACTCAAAACTGAAAATCCAGCCCTTAGCTCATTCTCCAGATCTCACAGAGCAAGCAAGTCCCAGGGGCAGGAAGTCTGGTCTTTGAGGTACAAGGCACATCTTAGTGGGGAGATTGGGACCACAACATCTTTTTCATTTTCACATTGCTTCCTGGTCACCATGAAGTGAACAGATCACAAACCCCCCTGCAATGATGTTCTGTCCCACCCCGGCCAAAAGCATCAAAGCTCAGCACCCATCCGACACCTGGAGACAACGGGAAATTAAGCGACTACAAACTGGCTTATTTAGTGTGTTCTGTCACAGTCACAGAAAGCCAGTGCATATGGCAGGTAAGTGTGTGGTGTGTAACGCTCACACATATGCTGGCAGGAAGACAAATAGCTCGAGACGAAAGCCCAATCGTCCACAAGAGCAGAAACTCACAGGGCATGAGTCCAACCCTCCACCTCAGAGACAGAAGGATTCCCATGTCTTCGCTGGCAGCAGCCAGCCCACACTCAACTCCTTTGCCTCCACAGACAACACAATCCTACCCCATCTCAGACATGGGCAAGCGATGAGGAAAACACAAAAATACAGAGCCTGCTTCCCTGCAGGCCTGTCTCTCTGCTGCTCTGTTCTCACTCATCCCTGGAAGCTACAGGGATGCCAAGCCTTTGTAGGGTATGGACGTGGCTTAGGAGTGCTCCCTTCTCCCTGGGCTTCTGCCGGGAGCCTAATCAGGGGCTAAGCCCACTATGGTATCAAATGGACATCAAGGTGTCCTGAGCCACCAGGGTGTGCCAGGCATCTGGTGGGCCTGACAAAGGCAGAAGCCTCCACAATGCCCCTCATCAAGCAATTCAGGCTCCAGAAAGCAGCTTGCATGAATAATGAGGCATTTGCTTCCTCCATGCACAGGACCCATGCCATTTGGTGACCTCATCAGTTTGCTTAGGCTTTAGGCTCACCATTAGCAGGTTAGCACGGACATGCTGAGTCCACTGGGACAAAAAACAGAACACCAGGAAAACCCACAGCCCAGGTGTGATGAGAGGGGTCGACTTACGAGGGTGGGGGTCAGCTCTGCATGTCTGTCTGGTGTCGGATGTCACTGTCATGGTGACCCACATGACGGTCACTCACATTTATTTGAATAACCCCAGACTTCAGCTTCTGAGCCTTCATTGTAAAGATGAAATGTAAAAGAAGCAGGTATCTAGGCTTAAGAACAAGCTTCTCCTGTGATTTGGGGCTACCCCCAGCTCCTAAAAGAGCACAGCTCCCAGGGGCCCTGCTATTCTGACATCTGTGGGCTTTTATCCAGCTGTATTTCAGCCCCATACTTGCTAAGCTTTTGACTCCATATGAAAAGAAGAAAGGGCCCCGACCTTGGACATTAGAGCACCAGGACAACGTGTGGATTTACCTGTGTAATGTTCCTGGAACCCGCCTTGTGCTTCTGTGGAAAGCTTGTGAAGTGGCCTCCTACCCACTCACTCGTGGACAGAGCGTGAAGGCTAATAAGCTACTTGTTCAGTTCAGAGTAGTGCCCACACAACCTGCTGATCTTGGAGCCTAAGCCAAGCCAGCTGGCTTTGTTAGAAGGAGCTGCCGAGATCACCAAGGGTGGAGGCATTGCTCTCCTGACTTACGTTTTCCAGCCTTGAAAAAAGACATAGGTTTAAGAAAATGCTTCTTGGTATTGCAGGGTTTTGTGACAGATATTTTTAAAACAATTCCAATTAATTGTATCCTTATACAAACAAGTCTCTGTGGTTTCACTGAAGAGCCACCAGCCAAGTGTACCTTCTTGATCATTGCTGCCACTAGTCACTCATCCTATTAGTGTGCTTGTCCACAGAAGCAAGGTCAGCTTCAATAGTAATATGGACAGAGGGTTGCTTCTTCATCTCTTCTCCTTTGCAGCAAATCATTTTATGTGAATTTACAGCTCATCTGGAAGCAGTTGGAGACTCTGTTTTGAGTTCTTCCCTGGCTATCTCAGCTTCCTGAAACATAGGGTGCTGTCAGAGCCCACTAGAACCCCAGCAAGCACAGGACTGCCCACGGGGTCTGCTCATCCCTGGAGCTGAGAACCCTGCAATTGCAGAGTCTCTTCTGCTGAGGTGCTCACTCTATAAGAGGTTTGCCATCCAAAGTGCTATTAGCTTTAAAGGCTTGCTGCAGATCAACACGTATCTGAGACACTCAGAAGACACCCCCAGTAGGACCACATCCTCCTCTCGGGGAAAGGATAGCAACAGCTGCTGGAATGAAAAGGAGACTCCGGGGAGACCCTGAGTCCTTATTGCTTCGGGGGAAACTGAGGCTGTTTGCAGATTTGGTTAGAATCAGGCTGACTATGTGGCTGAAGTATGGGTCATATGACATTCCACGCAATAGGAAGCAGGACTCGGGCACATGTTGGAGTGGAGTGATTGCAAATTAGAAACCAAAGAGAGAAAAAGTGACTGTTGTTGGTCAGACATGTACAAACAGATAACTAGTGATGAGAAAGACCATATGAAGGAAGCCTGGGTCAGGCTTCTGCTGCTCAGTCCACACCAGTCAAGCCCGGCAGCTCACAGGTGAAAGCCCAGTTCAGCCACGCCTCCCTATCCTAGGAGAGCAGCTCACAGAAGGAAGGAATTGGATTGAGACTCCCGAAGAGATTGCTTCAATGTTCATCAATTCACTTTCTTTATACTGCCCTGTCAAAGAAACGACCTTAATTATAAGGAAGGAAGGAAGCTGTAGTAATATGGGCGGCGGCAGGGTTGCGTCCCCAAACACCCCAGCCGCCTGCCCGGCTCGGCTAGCTTATGCCCCGAAATAATTACACAGACACTGTATTCATTTAAACACTGCTTTGGCCCTTAGCTCTAGCCCTTACTGGCTAATTCTCACATATTAATTTAGCCCATTTCTAATCATCTGTGTAGCGCCCCTAGGTGCGCTTACCGGGAAGATTCTAGCCTAAGTCCATCCTGGGTTGGAGCTTCATAGCGTGCGTCTTCCCTGGAGCAGGTAGCATGGCGTCTCTCCTGCGGCGTCTGCTCCTGAGAGGAGAGCTGTGGAGTCTGACCTCACTTCCTCTTCCTCCCGGCATTCTGTTCTGTTTACTCCACCCACCTAAGGGTGGGCCTATCCAATGGGCCTAGCAGTTTCTTTATTGCTTAACCAAGGAAATCAACAGATTGATATATGACACTCCCCCATCAGGAAGCTTCTGGTGAGAGAGCTGAATGGTAACCTCAGCTTTACAGACAGTATAATAGCCCAGTTATTAGGGAGGCGGAAGTAAAGACCCTCACTCTGGATGACATCACAAAGCTAGGAAGAGGTGGACTTTTCAGCAGAATGGATTCCATTGAGAAACTCAAAAAAACAAAAACAAAAACAAAACGAACTTAGAACTTTTGTTCCAAGACAAACATGCATACCCATCATGCGCTGAGGTGTGGGTCCTGCTGTCTACTCTTTGGGAGTTCGCCGTTTGCCTGATAAACTCGGGATCTCCGGATCAGGATGTCCTGCCTGTTGAGGGATGTCACTGGTGACTGTGACTGGCCTACTGAGTCGGAGCCATCTTCACTGCCTGAAGTAAATCTATAAAGGAGAGATGTTGTGGAACGGAGTCCAGAGAAGCAGCAAGAGACTCCGGAAATACGAGACAGCTACAGGCTCAATTCAGATTTGACTGGGGCAACAGAATCAAACAAGAGTCATAAACCTATCAAAAATAAATGCCTTCTTTAGCGCTGACAGCAACCCTAACTTTAAGTGTTCTTGTGACTATCAATAATTTAAAGATGGATCAGTCTGCTGTTCATCACTGTACAGAAGAAATTCTGAGGTGAGGTCCTTTGATGAAGAAATGAGGTGTATTTAGCTCCTGGTCTTGGAAGTGGGAATTCAAATAGCATGGTGCTGTCTCTGGGAAAAAGCCATAGAGGTGGTGTGTCATAGTGATGTCTCCATGGTGGAAATGTTAGCAAAAGAGAGAGGCAGGCTGGTAGGACGGAAAGCTGGCGTGCAATCAGAGTAACATTCTCTTTAAAGAAACAACACACAGTCTCATGCAAACCTAATGACTTTTTCTGACTTCCTTCCCATCCCCATGACGTAACCAATTCCCATCAGGTCCCACTTCTGGAAGTACTCAACACCACTCAGCATTGCCACAATAGTGCCTCACTGGGGACCGAGTTCTTCTTAGCCCAACCGTAGCCATGGGTAAGAAAGCAGAGTCTGGAAAGGCCAAGCAACATCCTCACAACCCAGAGAGAATAGCATTGCGACCTGCTACTCCTGTGCCTACAGAGAGCCACCTTTCTCCTGCGCCAGAGGAGCAGGGCGGGTCTTAAATCAGATGGCCAAGGACAAGATGTAAAGAGGGTTGATGTTCTGACTTCCAGGGGACAACCACAAAAGCAGATGTGAGGAGGAGACTCTTCCAGCAGGACAGGAAGAGGCAGGTTTGACTTGGTCATAGTTCATCGTACGGCAAAGCAGTCTCCATCTATCCTGAAGGTCATGAAGAGCTCAACAGTTGCTTCCCATGCAGTGGGCTTCTGGCCACCCCTCCAGCATCTGGTACCCTCTATCATCATGAGTTTAGAGGTGTTAGCTCTCTCAGTTCCGTTATTGCTAAGAGCATCGCCCTCAGGTGATTCTCTCAACCTTTGAGCTACAAAGGAAGGAAAGTAATTGAAAATGACCATTTTTCCTAGTTTTATAAACAGATCTTAGAATGATTCAAAGGGATTTTTTTATGGACTTGAGACTATAGTCACAAGCTGGAGAACATAGTGGCCATTGTCTGGGATGACTAGTATTCCTTTCTCTGAATGCCCCCACTGTCATGATGTCCTTTCTACCACTACCCTGAGGAGATTCCAACTGCATTGCCACCAAAGATATCCACTTCCCTGGAATCTTTACCTCCTGGTGCTATCATCTCCAGGAGCTGGTTCCCTGCTAACAAACATGACTAGAAAGGGCCTCTGTCTGTCTGCACCTTTACCTCCCAGCATAGGGACTTTGAACGTGTCCTCTGCAGAGGAAGTTAACAGCTTCACTAACTACTATGTTACCTAGCATAGGCATTCCTCAAAAATCCCAAGAAGTCAAGGGAACCAGTAAAATAGTATTGCAGAGTGGAAGGGGTGAGCGGGGAATAGAAACACCCTGCAGTAAGTCAGCCTCTCTTCTGCTGACAGGCACTCATGGTCAGGGCCCCAGGAGAGGTAGGAGACAGCATGGTGTCAGAGAGAGAGAAGGTCCTGGGACCAAGCCTTAGCACATAGAAATTCTCTCACTGACTGTCAGTTCAGCGCACTTGGCCTCTCTGCGCACAGCATACCTGTTGAGGCCCAGACGTTTCTAGCATACTCCAGATGTGCGGAAAACAAATGCTGGCAAGAACTCCCTGGAACTTTGGGAGCCAGCTGTTGCCAGATAAAGCACACACCCTGGGCCTTATGTTGAAGGCCTCCATGGTGTTTTGGGGACCTGTGTAATGTGCACCACTGCATGGTCCCTTGCTGGGGAACCATTTGCTTCACAGTGAACCTGACATTGAATCTCACCACATCTTCTTTCCATCCTACTTCAAGAGAGCTTTGGTGTCTCTGGATACTGAAGTAACTTAAGCCTTTGAAGCTTGGGCGATAAAACTAATGTAGCTTGTATGAAAGAAAGACATGCATTTTGGAGTGGGGGTATAGAATGCTTTTGGCCGAATGTTTGTGTATTCTCACCCCCAGAATTCTTATGTGATGGAGTTTGGAAGCAGGAACCTTAAGGGAAAATAGGCATTGAGGGTAACGCAAGGCTATTCCTTCCTGTACCCTAGATATTTGTTCTCCTGAGCATCTACACAATACCAACAAGCCAGGTGTCCCTTTGGCCTCAGGCTCCTTAATAAACTCGTGCTCTGACCCTGGTTATGTTGCAATACAGCACTGTCATGCTGCTCAGATGAGGTCATAGACTAATCATGCGTTGGTGACAATGCAGAACTGACATGCGATTTTCCTACCAAAACCAGACGATTCCTTGACTGGCCTGTTAATCTCAGCACCACCGTCCACATCGTTAATCTTACACATAGTGTCAGGACCTCTCAGACTTCCTAAACCAGTGACAGGCTTGGCCTCAGGGGTCCCTGGCATTAGAAGGTTAGACTAAATGCCAGGAATCACTTCACCCAAATTAATTGGACTTTTAGCTATTCGTACTTAAGGAATAAATAAAATGTCTAAGTAATTTGCCAAGTGCAGAACAGAATGTAATTAAATTGAAATTAAGGTTCATAAACCTTATTTTAGAAGGTACCTAGCAAGTGGAATTATGAACTAAAGCCTAGGTTTTTGCAAACAGGGAAGACACGGCTTCTTAAATAATGACAACAACCCTAATGAGAAGACCCAAGTGCTGACTAATCCATATACCAGTTTTGGGACCAGATGGTATTGAAATAAGCAAGGTTTTTCTGCTATAAAAGGGATTCTTGACAGTCAGGCCTCAAATTTCTGACTTCTAAGGCAGATAAAGTCATAGCAAATTTTGGCTAGCATCTCTGCCTTTCTTGATGGGAGTGTAGTTCAGTGGTAGCACATGCACTAGCTTGTGTGAGGCCTGGGTTCATTCTGTCTCCATCATAGATGCACAGAAAAGTAGACACATGACATGTGATAGGTGATGGGTAAATAGATTAAAGATAGATAGTCAGATAGATAGATAGATAGATAGATAGATAGATAGATGATAGATATAGATGATGATAGATAGATAGATGATAGATAGATAGATAGATAATAGATAGATATAGATGATGATAGATAGATAAACAGATAGATATTTAGATAGATAGATAGATAGATAGATAGATAGATAGATAGATAGATAGAGATAGATAGATGATACACATAGAAGTATATTCAATATCAGTAGATTACATTAAATGTCAAATATGTTAAATTCTCTTATGAAAACTGTACTCATTAACCACAGTTTGTGCTTTCTTCCTAGAAAAGAATCCAGGGTATGGTTATAAAGAATTCTTTGGTGGCCCTACCCTTCTTTCTCCAGTTTCATCTATCATGTCCTGACCCTAGTGCCTTCAGGAGGGCCCTGTCTTCTCTAGACACCTTCTCTGAAGGACATCATTTACATCTCCCCAACCCCGTGACACTCACACACAGCCTGTGTCTCCCACATGCCACATTTACAGCAACACAGACTTCTGACATCTTTAAAGGAGGCTGTTGAGGTGAATCAAGAACAATGAGACCCTGCTCCATCCATGAGTGGGCTTGTGTAGTCTTCTCTGCCTGACTTCTCCCAGTGAACTCTTTTATCTGAGTTAGATGTTTGCTAAGTCAATGGAATGTTCTAAGACTCTGGTCTGGTAAGAGAAGTCCAGTCTTTGACTGGGAAATGGTGTGACTTGTGTAACACTGGATACCTGGTCATGCCCCTCCAGGGGACACTTGTAGGTGATTGTACATGTTGGATGTACTCTTGTGGGATCAGCACTGTGACAAGCTAAGAGAAGGTAGCTTGACCTAGATGGGCTGGGACCGGCAGTGTTCTGGGTCCTCAGTAGTTCATGGAAATGCATGATCCTGGCCATTGAGACTGGAGTCCCTCAAAACATGAGCACACTGCCTAGATAAAGACAGTGTCTCTCCTCAAGTCCACTTGACCACAGCATTTATACCATAGGCCTCCACAGCCAGGCACCTTGGCACAGATCTGAATGTGTGAGCAGCAGTAAGCCATGTGCATTCGTAGGAGCCTCCGTGAGAATGAGGCTGACTGGGGTTTGGGTCCTGTCTTAGCTCCTCCCAGCCTTCTCCACTTTTGATCTTTATAGTGTCAGCAAGGTAGGATGCAGTGAATCTGAGGAAAGGAATTATCTGCATCCTCTTGCAAAGGCTCTAGTCACTGTGGGACCAGAACAACTTTGTTGTAAGTCGTTATTTCAAAGACTTGTGCATAGCAGCAAGCTAAGGATGATCTGGCACAGCAATCCAGGTTTTTATAAACTAAAGCATCACTTTTAAGATAAAAAGCATGTTTAATGCTTAGATAAGAAAAAATATCTTCTTGTAAGCATGAAAAACTTGCAAAGCAAGATTTGTGAGTCTACCCTAAATAAATAAACATCTATTTCTCAATTCTGAGCTAGTGTGGGATTTCTTTTAAGCATCCTTCTTCAGGTACATAACCAAAGGATTTGCTGGGTCTTGGGGAAGGTTGTTTCTTAATTTTCTGAGAAATAGCCATACTGATATCCAATGTGGCTGTACCAGTTTGCATTCCCACCAGCAATGGAGGAGTGTTCCTTTACCCCACAACCTCTCTAGCATAAGCTGTCATCAGTATTTTTGATTTTGGCCATTCTGACAGGTGTAAGATGGAATCTCAGAGTTGTTTTGATTTGCATTTCCCTTATGGCTAAGGATGTTGAGCATTTCCTTAAGTGTCTTTCAGCCATTTTAGATTCCTCTGCTGAGAGATCTCTGTTTAGGTCTGTACCCCATTTTTTACTGGATTATTTGTTCTTTTGATGACCAATTTCTTGAGTTCTTTGTATATTTTGGAGATCAGACCTCTGTCTGATGTGGGGTTAGTGAACGAACATCTTTTCCCATTCTGTAGGCTGTCATTTTGTCTTGTCTGTGTCCTTTGCTTTACAGAAGCTTTTCAGTTTCAGGAGGTCCCAGTTATTAATTGTTTCTCTGGGTGTCTGTTACTGGGGTTATATTTAGAAAATGGTCTCCTGTGCCAATGCATTCAAGTGCACTTCCCATTTTCTCTTCTATGAGGTTCAGTGTGGCTGGCTTTATGTTGAGGTCTTTGAGCCACTTGGACTTGAGTTTTGTGCATGGTGATAGATATGGATCTATTTCCATTCTTCTATATGTTGATATCCAGTTATGCCAGCACCATTTGTTAAATATGCTTTCTTTTTTACATTTGATACTTTTTGCTTCTTAGTCAAAACTCAGATGTTCCTAGGTATGTGGATTAACATGGGATCTTTTGTGTATAAAATCATATGATCTGACATGAAGTTGGGTTGGTATGCTCATCCCAGGTCATCATCTGGGAACTGTTAGGGAATATTATTTTCAGGTGTGCGACTTTTGTTTATGTTGCATTTGTTTAACTCTGTGAAGCTGTGTTGCTGTGCCTGATGGGCCTAATAAAGAGCTGAATGGCCAATAGCAAGGCAGGAGCAAGGATAGGCAGGGCTGGCAGGCAGAGAGGATAAATAGAAGGAGAACAGAGAACAAAAAGAGCAAGGAGCAAACAAGACAACAGGGAGAGGAGGGCATCAGGGGCCAGACACACAGCCACCCAGACACACAGCCACACAGCCACCCAGACACACAGCCGCACAGACACACAGTCACACAGCCACCCAGCTACACAGCCACACAGCCATGAGTAAGCAGGAAGGAAAAATATATAGAAATAGACAAAGATAAAAGCCCCGAGGAAAAGGTAGTTGGGATAATTTAAGAAAAGGTAGCAAGAAACAAGCCAGGCTAAGACCAGGAATTCATAAGTTATAAGCCTCCATGTGTGATTTATTACGGAACTGGGTGCAGGGCCCCCCAAAAGCCAAAACAGTAAAACATCCCACAGCAGGGATGACTTGAGAAAGGGGAAAGAATATATTCAAAATCTATTGTTTAAAAATTCAAATAATTCTGTGTGTGTGTGTGTGTGTGTGTGTAAGAGTCCATATTAGGCACTGAGTGGGATACACACACTGAAATAAATATGGAATGATTGGATTACCATGCACTTTATGGTAAGTGTGGGGGGTTATATGTCAATATCATAGAAATATCAGATAACATAGTGTATCTGTTTTACAAAGCTTGCTGCTGTCAGCCATGTTGTGGGAACAACTTAGACCAACCAAGAAGCTCCTGAATCTTCAGCAGAGCAACAGAGGAGGTGCTGTGGGCCACGGCATTTGTCCCTTGAGAAAGCCACGTGGTGAAGCCTTGGCGGTCAGCTTTTCCGAATGCCGTCATTTTGGAAACAAGAGCCCTATGCATGTAATTAGTTAAGATGAAGTCCTTATGGTGGGCCCTAACCCCATATGCTGTCATCAGAAAAGAGGGAAACCTGAACACATACAAGTAGACACATAAGGAAGGGGGGAGACAAGAAGATGCCGTGTCTGTGAGCCCAGGACAGGCTGGACCAGATTCTCCTCCAGTCACAGAAGCATCTTACCCTCCAGCCCATTTATCCTGGACACCCAATCTGCACAACTCCAGTGTCGCACATCTCTGTTGTCTAAGGCATCTTTCTGTGGAAGTTGTAACCAGCGGGGATAGCGTGCAGCTCCACCCACATCGGGCCCTTAGGGAGCTGGTAGTCTGGTCTCCCTTACCTGTGGCAACTCTGAAGACTGGAGTTCCCATGGACTCTGCAGCTCCACTCCAGGAGCTTCTGTCCTGCAGTCGTACCCTGGTACCGCATGGTCCCTGGAAGACCACAGAAAGTAGCCAATTCTCCCCCTACGTCAGCCTCCTTCCCAGAAGCACTCCAGGCAGACGACAGCACTAACTAGGTAATTACAGACATCGGTCTCTGTCAGGAGTTTGTTTCATTAGCTTCACACAGACGTGACTATCCTGGAGCAAAGCTGCAGAATAATAGTTGAGGTTTCAGGGTAAAGTCTCCGACTGCCCAGATGCCCTCCTGTGTCTGAACCCTGGAGGGTTCGGCTGGTGACACTGTTGTAAGGACGGCCATGAATCAGTAGCTCAAGGAGCAGGGAAATGAAAGGCCAATATATCTGGAAGCTAATGGGGAGGGAGGTGCTTTGCTATGAAAGATGGATTGATTCCCATGAGGGGCATTTCTGCTGGAGAGGCATGCTCACACTAGTTCTAACCTCAGCTAGGATGCAGATGGGACTCAGTCAGACCAATACTTCTCAAAGGCCCAGGCCCCCGGAGATGCTCCGCCCTACTCCTGGACTCACTGATTAGCAGCAGAGAGCCTTCAGGGTCCGTGCTGACTCTCCACTGGACAGACCTGCAATTGACCCGAGTCATCGTTTTCTGTACTCATCCATGAGAAGTGGGGCAGGTTCTTGGGGAAGAGCATGAGTAGACGGAAGGATCCCAGAGCTCACAGGTTGGAAGGAGAGGAGAGCACAATTGGGGGGACCAGGGTCAGCCAGGAGGGAGCTGCCTAATTCAGAGATTTCTGAGCATCTCACATGAATCAGAGACATCTCAGAACCAGAGAAAACGACTTGAAGGAGATTCAGGGTTCTATCAGTGTCTTGTTTTCTGTGATAGCAACACGCCCTGCCCACCCACATCCACCCAGGAGGTAGAGGTCCATGGGAAGAGGGGCTGAGCCACGTGCTAACTGCCTCTTGGAGGCAGGCGTCTGTGGGACTTCTGTCCCTAGACCCGAGTGCTAGCATGGCATGCTTTGGTTCTGATGGTCCTCTGGTCAGGCCTTCTACACATTCATTTTCCATCACCCAATCCTACAAACCCTTGCTGACGCCCTCAAGAAACCGGATCTGGGAGAGCCTAGCTTTCTCAAGACTCAGAAGAGCTAGGTGGGTGGGAGAGAGGACATTGGAGAAGCTTCAGGGCAGACAGATTCTAGGCCGACATCATGCTGCCATTGATAACCTGGCTGTGTGTGGCGGGAAGCTTTGTTGGCCATGTGCAGGGGCAGCAGGCATCCTCTGTGTTTCTTCTCACAGTCATGACTGAAGCAGCCTTGGCAGTCTGATGCCTGTGAGCCATTCCTGATAGATAGCACAAAAGGAAAATGACACCCAGGCAAAGAACAAGTCAGCCCTGACACTAAAAAGACACATGATAAATGGAAACCAAGAATTCCCTAAGCCAGGGCACAGCTGGGTAGGAGGTATAATTTATCAGAATTTCCAGCACCATATACAACAGAAAGAACTGAAAAGGTTTGAGTTGGTTGATAGCGAACCTGACACCTTTACTAAAGGTCTGTATAAAAATCCAGTGTGAAGCTTTAATTTAACAACCTATGCTTTCGGAGTCAGTGAGCTGGCACATTTTATCTGAGAGAGAGTCCTTTGCATATGCTATACCACAGGCACAATTAAACCCATTTCCTGGTACATGCCGACTTGTTAGCATGGTGAGGCCTGGCTCCCTGGGAACTTGAATTCCTTTATAGACTTAGACATGGTACCTGCCACACACAGAATTGAGAGATCCTGGAGGCTGTCAGAACTGCAGGTGTCCTTGCCCGTGGCAAGCAGCCTCACATACCCTTCTATGAGATGGATTCCAGCTGCACTCCCACTGAGCAGCTGGCCCTGGCAGCCGTGAACTGAGGGTGAAGATAGTTGGCACACTGTGGTGGATTTTTCCCTCACATGGGTTTCCATGAGAAACGTCTCAGCTGCTGTCTCCACTCGCCCAATGACAAGGGTCACCACCGCCTTCACTCACATCTCCTTCCTGGCTGTCTTGGCCATTTCAATTCTAATTTGCTCCTGAGGACACAGAAATGTGTCTCTGTGTGCCTGAGAGGACGCCTCAGGGGAGACATGAGCATGTCTCGTGGTGGAGGAGCATTAGCAGAGGCCTGTGAGGTTCCGTGTGGTCATGGTCATGGGAAGAGCATGGGTTCCAGTTTCAGTCTCTGGACTTTCATTGTTCCCTTTAGAACACGTTAACTCTCTCGCTGCCGAAAGCTCTGCAATGTCACCCTGCACGGTTCTCCCTCTGGGTGTGACGGTGGCCTGGTCCTGGGCTGGGTGCATTAAAGGGGGTTGGTAACTGCCCCTTCGAGCCACCTGCACAGAATAATGTCTGCTGTTTCTACTTTGCAACTCACCTCCTCCTGTGTGCAAGCAGCTTTGGAAAATGTCTAACTCCATAAAATGTCTTATCTGCTGGATCCTCGGCACCCACTATTCCCTGTGAGCACAGTAGGGATGCTTGTAAGCGGTGCTTGACCCATCCTCATTTCCCCGGCTCCCATTCTTACCCTCCTAGCTGAGGCCACTTCTCACCTAGCTGTGCATCCGTGCTAAGTGGCTGCTGGTCCTCTGGGGTCAGAAAGCACCACGACTAAACATCTTCCATCACAAGGAGGGCATCCTCAACCCCATCCGTGTGGTGGGTATCACAGTTTCCTCTCTGAACATTTAATCAGGCCTGTTTAATCAGGGCCAAGGGATCAGTTAAACAGAGCTACTGAATAAGATACGAGAGCCCAGGGTTTTAAACAACAGAAATGGTTTGTCTCGTAGTCTGGAGGCTGTACGTTTGATTCCAGAACATTGGTAATTCTGTTCCCTCTTGGGAGTTGTGAAAGAATCCCACACAGACTCCTCTCCTGGTGTTATAACACGAATGTGAAATTCATCTCATAGGTTCATGTGCTAAATATTTGGTCCCCAGATAATGGAACTGTTTTGAGCAAGTCTGGAAATTTCACAGAGTGCAGCATAGCTATCACAAAGCAGGTCCTAGACCAGGTCTCTGGAAGTGACATCTGGCCCAGGTTCCGTTTTCTCCCTTCTCCTCAGCTGTCATTAAATGAACTGTTTTAGTTCTCCTTGCCCTCCTCCGCTGGCTACCTGACACAGGCTAGATTCATTTTTGAAAACACAACTTCAATCAGGAAAGATTGGCCTATGGACAAGCCTATGGAACAGTTTGCTGATTGATGTTTGAGGTAGAGGGCCCAGCTCACTGTGTGCAGTGCCACCTCCAGCCTGGTGGTCCTGAGTGTTAAGAGAGAGCAGGCTGGGCAAGCCATGGGGAGCACACCAGTAGGCAGCACCCATCCATGCCTCCTGCATCAGCTCCTGCCTGCAGGTTCTTGTGCTGAGTTTCCGAGTGAGCTATGGAACTGTGAGCTGAGATAACCCTTCCCTCCTTAAGGAGCTTTTGGTCTTGGTGTTCTAACACAGCAATAACACTTACCTCCCCACTAAGATGGTCTGCCTCACCAAGGGCCTAGCAACAAGAAAGTGGACATAATGCACATAAATTATGGGGCAAGAAATACATTGGAATTATGAAACTATTATGATTAAATATGAAATTCCCCCTTGAATTCATTCCCTGGTGACGTCTTGGGAGGCAGTGGTACAGTCTCGAGGGCTCTGCAATCAGTGAACTCATGATGTCATTGTTAGGAGGTGATGGAGGTAGGAGGTGGCTTGAAGGTGTAGGTAAGTGGGACTGAGTCTTTTAGCCATACTTTCTTCCCGTGTTCCCTCGGTTCCGTGTCCTCCATGATGTCTTTATCTTCTTCCTCTCAACGTCCCCTGCCATGTTGTTTCTCTGTCTCACTCAGAAACAATGGAACCAGTGATTACTCATAGAAATCTCTGAAAATGTGAACTAAAAGAGATTCTTTAAGATGTCTCTGTAAAGTATGTGGTCACAGCAATGATAACGGATATAGTAACTCCCTTTTTTATTTTACCAAAGGGGGTCACAGTTAAACGCCTATCATGTGTCTCAGAAAAGACTTTTGAATGGGGTTGGATCTATTGATTTGAGGGTATGCAGAGGTAAACGTGGTTTTCATTATGAGATGGCCATGAGTGTTTGGAAGCCAGTGGAGTCATGCTATAGTTTGAGTATAAGATGTTGACCACAGGCCTGTGCATTGAGTGCCTGGTCCCTGATGATCTGGTGTTGTTCAGCTCATCAACTGTTCTGCAAAGTTGAAAGAAAAATCTTGATTGTTCCATGAACCTAAGTTTATCTTTTAATTTTGTCCTTTAGACCTCAAATAATTTAAAGTGAGATTATAACTATTATGTTTCTTAATATAATATAGTCTATAGCAGATCTCCAAATCCTTCAAGAATGAGAATACTCGTGACATACGGGCAACTCACAGTGGCACATGGGAGAGCGGACCCTGAGGGCTGGCTCTCACACATTCACATTTTTCATGTCCGATTGGCTAGCACTGTTCATCTGAAGGGCATAGGCAGTGAGGTCCTACATGTGGGCTGGAAGTTAGCATCTCTTCTAAACCCTTCCCACACTCACTTCCTTCTGCTTGTTCACCTGAGCTCTTCCTTCATGCAGATCCATGGATGCAGAACTGCCCGGAGAATGCCAGGAGAACCACGGCTTAGTTCTGGGTTTTGAGTCATTCTCTTTCATTGTTTGAGAACTATTTGGGATGCTGGTTCCATCTCCTCCAATCCAAGTCACTCCAGCCAAGTTCAATTCGGATCTAGAGATAGAGTGACAACTGCAGATTCTGTTTGTAGTTTTACGATTCTCAGGGACAAGCTGGCGAGTTCCTGGCTCTGAATACATTAAAGGAAGCATCTTTTCAATCTACCTGGAGGCTGCCACACCTGTCTGCTCCGCAGGGATGACGGAGGAGAGCCTTTTTGCGGAACACTCTTCCGAATGTAAGCTGTATTGAATACCAGAGAACTATGCCCTGAGAAACTGTCCAAGTTAGTGAGAGGTTGGGCGGTGGCCTTTGTTCGACAGGTAGAAGAAAACAGTGACAGGTGGCAAACAGGCAAGATGGGTGGAGGAAAGCTCAGGTGTCAAGGAAGCCAGCCTCCAGCTGAGCACCTGGAGGGGAGGCCCTGGTGATATTCCCAACCTCCTGTGATTTGGATATGACATGTTCCGAGATGCTCCAGTGTGAAGACTCCATCCCCAGTATCGACGCTCGTGATAGATGGCTGGCCCTCAAGGGTAGCAACTTCACAGATGCACTGATCCTCTGATGAGTACGCAGCTGAAAAGGTTGTTAGAAGTGGGGACAACTGGAAGAAGTGAATCTTGTTCCCAGATTGTTCCTCCCTTCCTTTTCTCGGCTCCGTCGATGACTCTAGGGGGAACATTCTGGCCATGCTGTCTGCCACAGAGGCGTCTGACCATAGACTGAAATCTCCAAAACTGGCAGATAAGAACTGTCTTCCTTTCCAACAGGAACAGCCTGGGTGCTTCTGGAGCCTCTGGGATAGAAGCTGAGGTGGCGTCAGTCTCTGCTCCCACCCTTCTCTCTGCTTCTTCTTCCTCACACCTCCTGTGTCCAATGCCCGAGCTGCTGTCCTCCACACCCTCTGCCGTGCTGCACTGAAATCTTTCCTCCCTGAAGTGGTTTGGCTGGTGCGTCGTGTCACAGTGATAAAAGCTAACCCAGCCGCAGATCCTGTCTGGTGAGGGTGCTGCTCTTTCTTCGTGAGCTCGTTAAGCCTAATCATCTTCATGAAGGCCCTGTCTCCTGATACAGTCCCACTGAGAAGCTGCACCTTGGAGCAAACCTTGGTTCTGGGGGACCATAGTTCAGTCCTAACACACTTTTAAATGAAAGGATGTCAAAGAGGAGTTGAGTTTATTTCACATACACATGTAAGATATTAGTTATTGCCTGGTGATAATAAATGATCAGAGTCAAGAAAAATAGTTCTGTTCCAGTCTATTTTCTTTGATATAATGTTAAAAACTAGTTACATGACAATATTCTTTCAAAGATATTGTTAAGTTCTGTTTCCTGGATATTTAAAAGGAGAACTTGAGCTTGCCAATAGGATGGGCCTTCAAGGCTGGGCTTAGGCTCTGAACTCAGAAGTGCATTGAGAATTTTAGGGCCTGGCAGTGGATGGGAAAATGCCCTGCTCACTGCATGCCTGTCTTCGCATCAGCATACACCTTGGGCTTTCCAAAGACCCTGCTTTTCACACTGGCCAACTGAAGGGAGAGCAGCCTTTACTGAGCACCCCAAACGGATGAAAGATCTTAACCACACACTGACCTTGGTGCTGACCTTGGTGCCACCTCTGCTTAGGCCTGGTACATAAATCAATCTTCTCAGAAGATGCAGAGCAAGCATAGCAAGCACTTGGTCGCGCATGGCTGTTTTTCCTCAATGGATATTGCTTTAGACAGGAGGGACATTGAGCATCTGCTAGGTAGAGTGTCTTATCATCACATGGCTCTGCCCTTCCTCTACTGCTGCCTACTCCCAGACCTGTGTGCATATTGTCTGTGTTGGCTTTATCACTTCCCTATTTCAGAAAGGTAGCTGGTGTTTGCTAGTGTTGTCTGCCTAGAGTCACTACAGACGTCTATCTGGTCTCTAGGCACAGAGTAGTGAACCCTTTGCTGCTCCCGGGGGTCTTCTTTGGAGCCTCTCAGCAAATACGACTCATTAGTGGTTCACTGCTTTGTCTGTTGCAACCCCATTGCTCACAGCCCAGACCCCAGAAGGGAGTTCTTTGCAGGTTACCATGAGAAGCAGAGCTTAGAGTATTTCTGCTTTACAAAACACTTGGCCGGAGTTCCCTGCTTCCCCATCCCACTAGCTCAGACTTCAGTGATCTTTCTTTGTTGTTTCTAACCCTCACTACCAAGATGTTAATTAGATTGACCAAACTGAAGTGTGGCTTCCATGTCACAAATGACATCAGTGAAGATGGTCAGGAGTGAGTTTCCAAGTTAAATAGCCACACTCCGGTGGCCTTAACTGTGGATGCCTTTGATACCAAGTGAGGATGAAGTCCGGTCCGAGCAGAACCACATTGTGCCACTTGTTCCATACTTCTTCTATTTGTTATAGAAATTGTTTGTTTGCATCTAGAAATGGGCTAAGCAGCCAGGCAAGAATACTAATTCTATTTATGAAATTCATGGTGCCTCCCTTCCCTTCTGCAGCCGAGAGCTCTCTCTCCTTTCCCATCAGTAGTTCCACTGTTGGCTCAGGGGGCTCACATTGGTATGACACCTGAGCCAACCTGGGATGGGTCTCACTGTATAGTCTCTATAGGAACAAAGGGAATCCCAAAGTCCTGCTGCAAAACTTTGCGGGGGAAAGATGGAGCTGTCCATTGAGTCCTGCTGAGGAACTGAAGGGCCACCGTCCCTCAATTCATTCGCAGGGTTGGCTTCTCCTCTCCCCTTCCTCAGTCTAACCCCCCCACCCATCTGTTGGCTCCTTCACTTCAGCTCTGTCCTACAGGAATAGCGCTAACAAAGTGTCAGGCCTCATAGGAGACAGTGTTATACAGAACTGCTGCAAGCAGCAGGATTTTCTCCCCGCAGTGGAGACCAGTCCCTAAAGGAAGCAGCTTGAGCCACACCCTGTGAAACTGCAGCCCCTCTTCACTCTGGCTGTCTGGACCAGATATTGTTCAAGATTGATCAACGAGACATAAAGAAATGATAAGAAGGAAAACAGAGGCTACAGAGATGCTGGGGCTCCTGCCTGCCTGTCCAGCATGAGAAGAAGGCAGACTTCTTTCTCTTGTTTATCAGCATCCCCTGGACCACAGAATCAGAGCCCCTGCTTCCTCTGGGACAGAACGGATGTGTTAGAGACAGACTTCCGATTGACAGAAACCGTGTGATGCCTCTGGGCCTGTCTCGGGGGCCTGGGGCTGCTGCTGTCTGACCTTGGTGGGAGTAAGTCACTCAGCCTCTGCGGGTCATCCATCAACGTCAGGCGGCAGAAGTCAGACCAAACACAAGGCACGCAGCGTGCAGACACTGGCAAGGGTGACTCAGCATCCACAGGCCATGAGGAGACAGACACATGTCACCTGTACACCAGACACCCTGGGGGACCTGGAACTACGAGAGAGTCCCCTTGGGCTGAACTGTTTTGTGGATCTTCCTCCTATCTCCGAATTTCTGAGAATAAGGTTCTTCATCAGCACCTCTGCTCCTTTCTGGTCAGGGGCTCATAGTCATCAAACCCAGTTCACCCAAAATCCTGTTTAACATTTTGCAAATAGTGAAGAATAACTTATACTTTGTAAAAATATTTTCAAGATATGGTGACTGGAATACACATGACTGGGAGCACAGATGAAGAGAGAGGAGAGGACAGAGCCAGAGGACTAGGGTGCGTGCTGGGAAGTAGGCTTCCACAGGGTATCCTAGGAGACAGGCAGAGCATGAACTTAGTGCCTGCTAAGCTATCTGCACACTGAAGTCAGACACGGTGAAGACGAGATCGTTATGTCCATTACACAGATGAAGGGATCAAGGCAAAGAGAGGTTATGCAACTCGCCCAAAGAAGGCTGGACAGGTGTCTCTGTGTTGCATGAGGCTTCTACAGACCCTGCCGCTCATGATGGTGTTGAACTCTGCATATTCACACATACTATCCAGCTCCAAACCCAGTCTGAGAGGGAAAGGCAAGAAGTTTTCTGTAATGATGAGTTATCTGCCTAGGGAAGCTAGCATAAATCACAATGAAAACACTCAGAACTATAGATATGGATTTTCTGGAAGTTCTATAATCTGAAAGTCTGGAACCAAACCATCCACAGGCTCTGTCCCTTAGAAGGCTTTCAGTAAGAACCTATGCCATGCATTCCCCAGGTTTCCGCTCAGCCGGCAATCACTGTAAGTTTGGGGCTTGTGTCACATGACTCCATCATAAGTTTGGGGCTTGTGTCACATGACTCCATCACCGTCAGGCCAGTTCCCCTCATCCACACATGGCGGCTTCTCTTTGTGCCTTTTCATGAGACTAAGAGTCACTGGGTCTCTGCTCTGCCATGAACCCAGGTTGCTGCCATTCCAAGGCCTCTACTTAAGCCCACAAAGAACCTCTTTCCAAATATGATCATTGTGAGGCTCTAGGTGGGCATGACTTTTGAGAAGAATTTCTTCAGTCTACTACAGATGATTACAGCTGAACAGAGTACCTTTGTGTTTCCTGTGTATGTATTATATCCAGCTGCAGGTACCACCTCTTCCTTTATCTCAGGCCCTCTGGGAGGGTGTTTCTGCAGTGCACTATCAAATTCACCCACGTGCCCATCACTGCACACCCCTCCTTCAGGTGAGTTACAGGATCTTTCTTTCCTCTGCTTTGTGGATCTATATGAGACCTCCAATCATATGCCAAGTTAAATCTTCTATAGGTACTTGAGCTTCTCAATATAATGTGCACTCGATTCTCTTGATAAAAATATCTCTTAGTATAAACATCAACCTAAGAAACCTAGAGAGATGTCAAGCAGCTGTGAGGATCAGAGTTCATTCTCCTAGAACACAAATCAAAACCAGACTGAACTACTATCGTAGCCATCAAAGTTGACAGCT
This sequence comes from Microtus pennsylvanicus, assembly GCF_037038515.1. Lineage (NCBI taxonomy): Eukaryota > Metazoa > Chordata > Mammalia > Rodentia > Cricetidae > Microtus > Microtus pennsylvanicus. Next base: position 7,784,224 of record NC_134584.1, read on the forward strand.
GGCTATGATAGATGATTACTTTTCTCCTCCAGTACTGTACACAGACCCTTCCGGCACTGTGAGAGCAAGACATGTTAGTGCTAACTTGATTTCTATATAGTCTATGGCTCAGAGAAGTGATGTCTTCAGCAACAGAGTCTTACCATCAAGTTCTGTAGGGCACCAAACAGCATTGGCCTGTAATCTTTGGGGACTCTGCATCCTCACTGAGGTGGGACTCCAAAAGAAGTAATCCACTCCTAGTACTAGAATTTTTCCTTGTTAATATCTGATGTCTGATAGACCCATTATTGCCCTCACTTTAGGATAATTCAGATAGATGATAGATAGATAGATAGATAGATAGATAGATAGATAGATAGATAGATGATAGATAGAAAGATAGATAGATAGATGAGAGATAGATATAGATAGAAAGATAGATAGATGAGAGATAGAGATATAGATAGATATAGATAGAAAGATAGGTAGATAGAGAGATAGATAGACAGATATAGATAGATAGATGATAGATAGATGATAGATAGATAGATAGATAGATAGATAGATAGATGATAGATAGATAGATAGATAGATAGATAGATAGATAGATAGATAGATAGATGAGAGATAGATGAGAGATAGATAGATATAGAAAGATAGATGAGAAATAGATAGATAGAGATAGAAAGATAGAGATAGATGATAGATAGAGATAGGCAGACAGATATAGAGATAGAGAGAGAGATAGAGATAGAGATAGATAGAGATAGAGATAGAGAGAGATAGAGAGAGAGATAGAGATAGAGAGAGAGATAGATAGAGATAGAGAGAGGGAGAGAGAGAGAGAGATAGAGATAGAGATAGAGATAGAGATAGAGATAGAGATAGAGATGAACGTGAATGCCTGGAAAGATGGCCACTGGTGGATGTGGCATGAACATCACTGGAGTAACCAACCACTTTCTGATTGGATTTTGAGTCCTGCTCCACAGAATGAATCCCATAGCTGGTACCATTACTGGGTCAAGAATCTTCAGCTGCAGAGGTCATAGGCTCTAGTAGAGAACCTACTACTATATTCTGCCACATTGCCATAGTAGTAAACCAACCTCTAATGGCTTATTGTTAAACGAATAAAGCAAAGTATTTCTCAACCCTCATATGAAAAGCTTCCATTTGTAGTACATAGTGACTAGCACAGAGAACCTGAACCAGTTAAGGTATAGAGAATAGCAGGCTGTAGAACTGTGGGATGCTTGTCCCTGTGGAGAAAACAATTACTGCACCCTGCACCCTGCACCCTGCACCCTCAGGGTTCAGGGATCATTGTAGAGAGAGGGAGGAAAGAATGCAGTGCCTGGATGGTTGATGACTACAAAGAAACAGTATCTTCTGGGCTTGGCAGAGCAGCTGCAAAAAAAAAAAAAACAAGAGGACATAAATTTAAGTAGGGATGGAAGAGGGATGTGGATTTGGTAAGAATTGAAAGGGGGAGAGGTGAATGAGATTAAAACATGCTGTGTAGCTCTCTCAAATAACTAATATAAATTTAATATAAAATTAAAAAATAAGATTTTTCCAAAAGCCAGGCAGGTGGATGCATCTTATCATCCCAAAACTTGGGAGGTAAAGAGAAGAGGGTCAGGAGCTGGCTGGCCTGCCAGTCTGGTCTAACTGCTGAGTTTTTGGTAAAGCTGTACACACACACACACACACACACACACACACACACACACACGAAACTGGCCCATAAGGAATTACAACAGGGGACAGGTTGTAAGTGAGCTGGACAAAGGGAACAAGCAGCTGAGCACCTGCTGTGCAAACAGACAACCTGAGTGCAACCCACACAGATGTGCAGAAGGAGAACTGACCTGCGGAGTTGTCCTCTGACTCCATGTGTGTCATGTCATGTGTGTGCTCCACCATATTGCACATGCGCACGATAATAAGTAAAATTGAAAAGGCTTGCAATTATCTACCCATCACCCTACCATATCTGGCCATCTGTATATCAGGCTGCTAAGCCATATTTTCCTTATATTTTTCTTTGTCAGAGTGCATGAGTAAGGAAGGGCACATGTGCCCACATGCGCACATGTGTGTGGTAGTCAAAAGACAATCTCAGGAATTGTTTCTTGGGAAGCCTCCACTTTTTTTTTTTGAGACAAGGTCTCTTTCTGGCCTGGAACTCACTACACTGGCTCGGTTGGCTGGCCAGGGAGGCCCAGGAATCCGGCTGTCATGACAAGGATCAGTGTTGAGACTCTAAGTACATGGCACCACAGAGAGCCCCTTCCCGTGGGTTCTGGGGTTTGAACTCAGGTCCTTATTCTTGCAATGCAAGCCTTTCACTAAGCTCCCTCCTCCACACTGTTCTTTTTCTTTCTGCACAAGAAATGGATGTGGCAATTTGTGTGTAAACTAAGTGAGCTCTGTGAGAACAGACTTCTGTACACAGTAGTGCCTGGCACAATGCGGTCCCTTTGCTGAAGGAGCCACATGACTGGGTGTGACATCTCAATCTTTCACGTGTTCTACTTTTCTTCTGTACTCACTCTCTACAAACCCTACAAAAGGTTACAGTTTAATAAATCTTACAAGGAGACACCCTGCACATGGATAAAGCTGGTGCCTCTCTAAAGTTAATAGCCTCTAGCTTCTAAAAGCCAATAGGAATGAGCAGGATGGTGACATTTGGCTTCCTTCAGACTAACAGATCACAGCAATGAGTTTGGATTGTTATTGTAGAATGAGATCTTGAGCAGGGGTGACTTTTTGATCACCATGAGAAAAGACCACCATGGTTCCTATGAAAAGGAATTACAGAGGAATACAGTAGGTAGAAGCAGGTAGACATATCACGAGGCTTCTAGCCTCAGTGGAGATACTAGATGGAACCAGTTAGAGCCAGGGTGGGTATTTGAAAGTCCTAGGTGGCTGATGCATAGGAGGTTGCACAGGAGGGCGAAGTTGAAGGGCATCCCAAAGTTTGTGAGCCCAGCTTCTGACTGTCCACAATGGAGAATCTGTCCACTGAGTAGAGAGGCTAAGGGAAGAGCAGGCTTGAGTGACATGTGAAAGATGACTTTATGGACATGTACAGTTAAAGTCAATCAGGTGTACAACCAGACACAAAAAGCAGGCTGGTAATATGAGCTCAGGAGGAAGATGGGGGTGGAGCCTTCATCGGTGGCATCATCCATATATTATGACATATCTAAGCAACGATAGTAGATCTGCCTGCCTAGGAATGAGAACAGGAGGAGAAAGGAGGCCAAGGTGTCAGCAATGGCACCAAGGAGAGAAGAGAGAGCCAGAGTAGTGTGAGGGGTTGGGGACTCTCAAAGAGGAGGCAGGAGCTTTTTCTCTGGAGGGAAGCCAAGAAACAATGATGCCGTGGAGACACAGAAGTCTCGAGCTCTCCTGATTTCCATCCCCTGTTTTGAGAGCACAGCGCAAAGACTAAGAGTGAACTACAAACATTGATGCAGAAGACAGAGAGGATAATTGCAAGGGGGAACTGATGTGGTTGCAACTTGGTCCAAGCGACATTACGGCAGAGATAAAATAGGCAGTTAAGTCCACGGGCTGAGATAGAGAGCTGTGTTAGAAGGACTAATGGATGGAAAAGAACACTCCAGTGACAGAGGGGAGCAATAAACCATGAAAACGACGGAAATGCACTGCCTATAAGCATCTATAATTTTCCTTGGGAATAACTGAGTGTTTCTCCAGAATGTATTTGTCCTACATAATTGTCTTCAAAGCACAAAGCAAAACAAGCCCCGTGCTTCCCTGGATCAGCACCGCACATTTTGATGTCATGAATATGCATCCCCTTGTTTCTGAATGTGTGATTCATGCACCATAATGTGGCCAGGAAATGAGCGCATTTCGTGGAGCATGCATCCAGCCCCCTTCCCTTTATGATGTGCGGGAGGTTTCATATCCTCATAGGGCAGGCGGCTGGCGCAGGATGCTAAATGTGTGTGAACCACATGCTGATCAGTTGCTTACCATCTTTGCACCTTGAGGAGATATTGCTCGTGCCTAGGAAAAGAAATATAATTACAGCCTGCCTTAAATGGGTTTCCCTAAATTCTGATCTCTCCAAGAACTAACAATCTTGCTGTTTCTCTTGAGAAAAAAGAAAGAAAGAAAGAAAGAAAGAAAGAAAGAAAGAAAGAAAGAAAGAAAGAAAGAAAGAAGGAGAAACCTGCTCGAAAAATCTGAACACAGAAACAGCTCTGCTGCTTGATGTCTCAGTGCCCCGCATTAGCCGGTTCATACCTTAAGGCTTTGGGATTCTCTCTATAAAAGGTGCAATCACACCTGCCTCTTTAAGCTGCCATTTAGATAAAGTGAGACAAAGCTAGCAGCAACACCTAACGGGGCGAAAACATGCAGGAGTTCCCAAATCAGGAAAATCAGTTCTTTGAAAGAGCTGCCGAGTGCCCCCTGGCCAAGTGCCCTTTGTGTTGTTCTTATGGGGGAAACACAGTATTATTCCCTCAACCCCACACAACAGCCCTTTCTCTCCTGTGCGTGCCCCACATCCTGAGGTGGATCACAGCACTGAGACCCTGAGGAGCATCACATCTCCCTTTTCCCATCAGACACTTCACACCCCAAAAATTCCTACCTGGGCAACCTAGCATGTTAGACTATAGGTTCTCCCCCAGACCACCTGCAAAGTTAACTCTGGTTTCAGATTCCAGCTGCTTCGTGCATTTGATTTCAGTCTTATGACACTGGGGTCTTGATAAAAACATCGTACAACTTGAATTTAGGCCAGCGCTGTTTTTTATTTTATTTTACTTTATTTTATTTTGGTGACATCGACACCTCTGCCCACAAGAAATTCTAAGCACATGGAATATCTCAATGACCCACAGAAGCGGTAATGGCTCCCATGGAGTCTGTCTGTGACTGGGAACCAGGACAGTGTGTGAATGTAGCAGAGGGCAGTCGAGAAGCCTAGGCATGGAGTACCAGCCCCAGGGCCTCTACCAGCTGGCACTGTTATCTATCATGTTCTCTGTGCGTTAGGTGGTGTATGTAAAGTTTGGGACTTGGAGGGGAATTTGGGTACCAAGAGTCTACTTACACAAAGTGTGGGTGTGGGAAACTGGAAGGGCAAGCTCAGTCATCAGACGCGTAGAAGAGCGCCCCTGAGCAGCTCCGTGTGGTAGACCTGCTGCTTTGAGGCTGCAGGATGAGAATCCAGTCACTGAAGACAGCTAGAAGGAGCCTACAGAGTGCCAAGGGAGGACACAAGGGAAACAAACACATTAGGCCCGCAGCATCCAGGGCGGAAGCATTCCAAGTGCCCCGCGTGGAAGGCCAGAGGAGTTGAGGAAGCACTGTTCTTCCTATGCATGCATATTCATGATGGAGACTAATTTCTAAATAAGCAAGGAGGGGAAATGGGGGGTAAAGGTCAACAGCAGAGAAAGCAGTGTAATTAGCAGGCTAATGTAAGCATACGTAGGCAGTGGTTCTCAACTCTCCTAGTGCCGTGACCCCTTAATATAATTCCTCATGTTGGAGTTACCCCAACCATAAAATTATTTTTGGTGCTACTTCATAACTGTAATTTTGCTAAGGTTGTGAATCACAATGCACATATCTATGCTTTAGGATGGTCTTAGAGGGCTCTGTGATAGGGCCATTCGGCCTGAGAATTTTAATCTTTATGAAAAGACAACAATAACATTAGAAATAAAATTAAATACGCCCCCCCCGATGATGCCTCCTCTATTCTAAAAGCAGCTTTGTGCTTAGATTTGACTACTCAGAATTAAGAGACTGAGAATTTCAAACATGCATACAGAATATTCTCTTCATACTTGTTCTCACTCCCCAGTGACTCTTCCCAGACACACCTCCAAACCCCTTCCAATAGCATGTCCTCTTTTTTTTTCTATGGCCCACTAAGTCCAATTCATGCTCCCATGTCCTCATAAGTGTGGGGCCACCCCCTAGAGTGTACAACCTACAAGGGTCCACATTCTTTGGAAAAGTTTGTCTTCCTACCCCAGCCGCTATTACTGTAAATATCTCCTTAGCTTAGGCTGGGGGATCGGTGTGCCCTAACCTCTCCATGCTGATACGTTGATTGGCTTGATCCTGTTCTCACAGCTGCTGGGACCTCGTGAGTACTAAGGTCTGTCTTCTGTCCTGGACTACTCGTGATTTTCCACCTCAACTGCCACACGGTGCACAAGGAAATTTCTTCTACGGTGTGTGAAAGCTGCGATCAAATGGGGGGTTGGAGATAGAAATTTAGTGGTCAGTTTGATACTTCATCTATTTAGAAAAATAATAGTAGTATATTTACCCCTGTGGCCTATGAGTTCCACTGCTGTGAATTCCCAACCAGATGTCGGTACCAGACATTCCTGTAGCCTCAGATCAACAGAACCAGGCATTTGACAGAATTTAGAATCATCCTAGAAACATTTCTCCGACACATGGACGAGGGCTTTCCAACAGGGATAACGGGACAGAAAGACCCACTGTCAAAGTTCCCCTTCAAAGCGGTGGTCTGAGAAAGCTGAGAAGTGCTGCCCCACCATTGACCTCTTCCCAGTTGGGTTTGGGTCTCCTACTGTCTCCATTCTGCCCTAACTTCACAGCTCTCCAGGGCATTCGCAGGCAGCGAGCCCCAGTCGGGGACCGCTGCAGCACCCAGCTCTGTGTGTGGAACAGCTACTAGGCTCTGCTCCTTCAGCGTATACAGAGCCCCTATGGTGGAGTCCACATAAGTTCTATTGGTTCTGTTGCTATGGATATCTCTGCTTGACATACGATTCCATCCTTGTTAGTCGTCACCACCATTGGTCAACTGTGTAATAGAGAATTTACATGTGTTACATATTTTCTATATATAAAGCAAAAGTACTTTATTTTTCTCTGAACATACCTTTTCTCTTGCTTTCAAAGAGTCTGAAATTTTACTAGACCTCTCAGTCAAGTTAATAATGTCCCTTGAGATTAGTTAAAACTCTGTCTTTAGCAGCTCTCCTTCTCTGTGCTCAGCCTGTTTGCCTTCATGAAGATATAATCAACTTTATTATACCTTGGATTCCCCAAGCAATCTGCTTTTACAGCCTAAGTTAAAGGCATGGCTTTTACTCTTATGTTATACACTCTCCATACCCCTGAGCTAAAAGGGTGTGTGTGTGTGTGTGTGTGTGTGTGTGTGTGTGGCCATTCCTGGAAGCAGTCAACAGACTGAAAGTATCCTTACAAAACACCCACCATAAACATTGGAAGCAACTGTGGCTATCGGTCGATATTGTCTGTTGGCAGCTCTGAGTGCTATTCTGGGTCAGCTGGGAGCAGTAAAGAGACTTGGGAAACTCTGTGAAAGATTTCTATAAAAAGTGATCCCTTTCTCATCTTGTTTTCTCCATGTTGTTGAATAAATACAGAGCCAAGCCCTTTGTCCGTGGCAGACAGATCATATACATGCACTCACATATATAACAGACAGACAAGAGCAGACAGGCCACGGACCACAAACTGAAAACAGACAGAAGACATGATGGAGGAGTGGAAGAGAAGGAATTCAAATTTGGGCTTGCTTTTGGTGAGCTATTCTAAGATAGTCTCTCTCTCTCTCTCTCTCTCTCTCTCTCTCTCTCTCTCTCTCTCTCTCTCTCTTTCCTTCACTTCTGAGGTTACTTTAATGCACTGTCGACTCAGCCAGTGTTGTTTCAAACCCAGTTTCCATAAAGGAAAATTGAACCCAGAAAACCTGACAAATCTGGTGGGGTCACATGGACAAGGAGTGGGGCCCCTTGAGCAGGAATCTGGATATGTTCTGACAGAGCCTACAGGTACCTTCGCCTCAGGTACCCTCCATACCAGGAAGTGACTCACTCTGCTGCACAGCCTGTGTCCCAAGGGAGCAAAGCATGGGAGCAAACCCCAGTGCAAACATCTTCTGCATGGCATATGAATTGCCTTTGTGGGGGAAAGTGTTTCAAAATTGCATGTGTATAAATGCCATTATGGGCTCAGCAGGTTTTCTATGCAAGATAAACAAAGTCTTAGCAGTCACATTAACATGTCTGTGTACAGAAAACTACATGTGTAAAAGGCTTTCTTTCCTCCCAGAGGGTCCGTTAGTGAGGGGTAAACACAAACTACCGGGGAGTCTTCTGGGGAGCTCACACTTCTGCTAATGCTTAATAAAAGCAAGACATGCCTGTGCCTACAAGAACATCTGCAAACCCAGCCATGGAGCAATACTCAGGAGCGCACAGGCGTTTGAAAGCCACACGAAGAGGCCTGGCCGAGGACTGGCCCTCAACTCGTGTTAGTGACGCACACGTGGTTTGCTTGATCTGCTTAGGTCACATGATTTCCTGTGTACAAGTTGCTTCCATAAAGGAAACAAATCAAGGCTTAGGATTTGGTGCAGTTCATCCCATGTTCAAGCGTGGGGAATCTGAGCTTAATCCTCGCAGCCACATTAAAGGAGCGAACACTAAGCTCCACGATGATCCCAGCTCTGGGGCAGCAGAGAGGGGGAATCCTGGAGTTCTCCTTCCGGCCAGCCCAGCTGAATCGTGGGCACCAGATCCTGGGAGAGAGCTTGCTGCAAACCAGAACAGAGAATGTGATTAAAGATGACATCCAGCATCAACTTCTGACCTCCACACATGTGCGTGCACACACATGTACACACAGGTACATACAAGACTATGCATGTGCACACATACACACACAAATATATATATGTGTACATATATGCATTCACAGATGCACTCATGTGCATACAAATGTAAAGAAACACCAAAACACAACAGAAACACAACACATTGAGTTTTAAGCACCAAATGACTTTTGTTTAGCATGCCATGGATCTGAGAATATTCTCTATGACGACAGAGCAGAATTCTGTTGAGCACAGAGGAGATGATGTCTGTAAGGTAAGCATCAGCAGGAACACACAAAGGGAGAAATGTAAGCCTGTAGCTTGGTTACCAGTTTCCTCTACTCTTCTCCTCGGAACCCTTAAAGCCCTTTCTTAAAGTCACGCTTTGCAGTTAGTTGTGGGGGATTTGTCTTTTTGGAAGACATCTACTTTGGAAGAATTTTCCCATGTTTTAATGTTTCCGTTGGACTATGTCATGTTTAATAACAGTTAGTTTACTCTAGTTTGGTTTTCTGAGGGCTAGTAAAGAATGATGACCCAAAATAATAGCATCCCCTAAGTTGTTTCTGACATTTTCTAGTCAGGAGCTAGGGAGAGTGAAGGCGTAAGTCACAAACAATGCCACACCAGTTTGGAATTATGATTAATAGGGTGGTATTTATTTAAAGGGGAAAAAACTTACAGATCGCCATCCTAGACAACAGCCCTCTATGCAACCAGGAAGGGAGTCTAGTCGCCCGAGGAGCAGGAAGTGAAGAGAGCGAGGAGAGGGAAGTGGCTTCTTTTTTAAATGGAGAGAGACCACGCCCCAATGGGCTGGTATCTCAGTGGCTATAGGCTGGAGGAGCGGGAGGACCTCCTGCAACAGGAGAGTTTGGCGGTGTTAGCTGTGGCTTTGTGTGAGTGTGTGTGTGTGTGTGTGTGTGTGTGTGTGTGTGTGTGTGTGTCTTCTGGGAGCTTTACTGGCTAGATAAGCCAGGACACATGGTACCTCAAAGGCAACACACACTTGTCTCAGTCCACAAACTCTGAAAAACTTTTAAAAGGATGTTACGGAAAAAAAACCCTGTATGTTTGTTTAATTATCCTCTCCATGGGGAAACATGGGTCTGTTGGGTCTTCCCTTCCAAGGTCACTCACACTCTAGAAAGACTGAACTGGGCCAAATGTTTTTGCTATTTTATCATTGTTATGGGTTTATGCCCACTGCCATGGCATTCATGGGCAGTCAGCGAGCACATTTACTTACTAGGCTTTACCACCAACTCTGGGCCAGATCATTAATTTGCTTCTCTTGGTAGTGATCACAGTCCTCACTGGTTGCCCTGGAGACATCCTTTCTAACCTCCCTGAGCCATGGGCCAGTAGCTCTTGGGAGTTTCTATGTCAAGAAAGGATGTGGAGTTATTAGGGATTTGGGAAAATCAAGTTCCCAGGTCCTCTGTGCCCGAGGTGGGGCTGGGCACAACGGGTAATCAGTTCAGGGATTCCCCAGTGCAGGATGCTCATCTCCTCCCTTCCCAGCCTCAGGGAACCTGCCTGTCCCACTCCAGCTCCTCCCTCCCAACTCCTGCCCTCTGACCCTCAACCCTTTCTCATGTATCAGCAATACCAGATCAGAACAATAGTCTCCACAAGGGGAGAACACAGCTCAACTTCAAAACTTCTCCAAATAAGATAAAATGAGACATTTCATCACGGCACACAAAACAGGAAGTCTGAAATAGTCAGCTGTCTGATAGGAACTCCCAAGACATGGTTTCTTGCTGCACAGTCGTGTCCTTGCCGGCCTCTGAGGGTTACGGTGTACAACCTCAGTGACCTGAGAGCTCTTGGGCCATGGAGCTTCTGAATTTGCTAACCAATGGCTTAGTAAATGCATTTCATTTCTGACCCTTCCTCTGTCTACTACAAGTCTGTCCTTGGCACTTTTCCCCTCCTTACTTTACAGACTTATAGAAACTTCATCATGGTTTTACTGGAGGATTAGCATAGCATTCATAAAAATATCTGAAACAGCCCTTCTGAAACATAAAACCCACTCACCATCACCTCTGCCTTCCCTTCTGTGACATCGGATCCCTTTTGCTCCCTCTAAGACTCCTGTGTGGAGACACTTGCTCTGGCCACTACACATATCAGTGGCAAGTTCCTCACTGGCTAAGGTGTCCTGACCTGAACCATACATACATTGTTCTCTGATACTTCATGATATCATTTACCCATTTGGATTCCCAAGCACTTGCAAAGTGCTGAGCACAGCAGCTGACAAAAATATAAGGTGTATTGCTTAAAGAAGCCTCGTGTGTACAATGTAAAAATTTGCTCACAGTGTGGGAACACTTTCTTGTCTCTATATTCCTGAGTGCTGGAGGTATGGTTTAATTATAGAGTCCTTTCCTGGCATATACTCCAAGAAGAAAGAAAGAGGTGGGGGAGGGAGGAAGGAAGGGAAAAAAGAAGAAAAGATTAAGAAATCTCTAGTAAACAGCTAAATACCAGCTCAGCTCATCATCCAAATGCTTCAGAATTTCAAATGTTAAGAAAGTTTTAGACAATTGATAGAAAAGGCAGAATACACGGGAAATACATATGTAAATAAGGGCACTACAGTGAATAGAACTGTTTTTCCCCAACGTATGAAAGTATGTACCGGATATGTTTCCCAAAGAAGTTCATAACTAAAGTCAAATATTGTGCTCAGGCAAGACCAGTAAGTTTGCTCCCAAGTCTTTCCTAAAGCTCCTTAGCAGCTAAGAAAAAAAGAAAACCCAAACTCAGTACGAATAATTCAATCTGTTCTCATGAAAACGTTATTCAGCTCTTCGGCATGGTGTGGAGATGCCTGTGGGAGACTGACAGCTGAAAACATTGCAGAGACAGTGAAGGGGTACTCTTGAACACCCAACCACTGTGAAGCAGTCATTTGAAATATTAGTCAGTGGGCAGAAGAGAATTCTTGCTGTACTGGGCATGTGTCTCCCTGGGTACAGCTTGTAAGTCACAGTGGGAAGATGAAAGATGAAATGATAGAAACAAGAAAGTGTAAGAACTTAGAAGAGCCATGATGAATTTCTCACAGGGTTCTGAGAGTAGATATAACTGATATGGTGATGCTAGAGCAAACCCTTGGAGGGTGGAGGGGGGAAGTAAACCACAGATCTGGGCAGACGCACTACAGATTGGTGTCTTTAACACATCAGAAAATGGAAAGATCTCCCATGTTCTTAGGTAGGTAGAATTAACATAATAAAAATGGCAATTTGCCAAAAAAAATCTACAGATTCAATGCAATGCCTATCAAAATCCCAGCAAAAATCTTCACAGACCTCGAGAGAACAATACTCAACTTCATTGGGAAAAGCAAAAATCCCAGGATAGCCAAACAGTCCTCTACAATAAAGGAACTTCTGGAGGCATCGCAGTCCCTGACTTCAAATTCTACAACAGAGCTACAGGACTAAAACATGGCATAAAAACTGACAGGAGGACCAAAGGAACTGAATCAAGGATCCAGGTATCAATCCACACACCTACAAACACCTGATTTTTGACAAAGAAGCAAAAAATATAAAATGAAAAAAAAATCAACAGATGGTGCTGACATAACTGAATATCAACATGTAGAAGAATGGAAATAGATCCATATCTATCACCATGCATAAAACTCAAGTCCAAGTGGCTCCAAGACCTCAACATAAAACCAGCCACACTGAACCTCATAGAAGAGAAAGTGGGAAATACACTTGAATGCGTTGGCACAGGAGACCATTTTCTTATATATAACCCCAGTAGCACAGACATTGATAGAAACAATTAATAAATGTGACCTCCTAAAACTGAAAAGCTTCTGTAAAGCAAAGGACACAGTCAACAAGACAAAACGACAGCCTACAGACACCTGTACATCCCAAGAACTGGAATGCTGCCTGCTTCAGAAGGTGATGTGGGAATTAAGTGAGGATCCACAGGCCAGATAGAAAGACAGATGCCAGGCTTGATGTTCCTGGTACAGTGCCGTATACCTTGGTTTGTTGTGGAGTATTTGTTTAAGCAAAGATGTGTTGCATTTTTTTAACTGAGGAAACATGTGCTGTTTTACCTTGCCTGTCTAAGGTACCTGATTGGTCTAATAGAAAGCAGAACAGACAATAGTAAGGGAGGAGGTAAAGGTAGGACTTCCGGTCAGGGAAAATATTTAACAGGAGGAAATAAGGCTCAGAGAAGAGAAGAGAGGGGAGAGGGGAGAGGGGAGAGGGGGAGAGGAGAGAGAGAGAGAGACAGAGAGAGAGAGAGAGAGAGAGAGAGAGAGAGAGAGAGAGAGAGAGAGAGAGAGATATCAGGGAGATGCCGGGGCCAGGCAGACATGGAGGAAGCCAGAAAGTAGGACATACAGAATGAAAGAAAGGTAAAAAGCCCCAATACAAAACATAGAAGAATAGAAACAGGTTAAATTAAGTTAAAAGAGCTAGCAGAACAAGGCTAAGCTAAGACAGAGCATTCATAATTAATAATAAGTCTACGTGTTATGTATTTGGCAGCTGGTTGGTACCCAAAGAAAATCCCAACTACATTGGTTAGGGTTACAGTTGCTATGATAAAACATCACGAACAAAGCCACTTGGGGAGAAAGGGTTTATTCAGCATATGCTTGCCCATCACAGTTCATCATCATAGGAAGTCAGGACAGGAACTCAAGCAGGACAGGAACCTGGAGGCAGGAGCTGATGCAGAGGTCATGGAAGGGTGCTGTTAACTAGCTTGCTCCCTTTGGCTTGCTTTCTCATAGAACCAAGGACCACCAGCTCAGGGATGGCCCCACACACCATGGGCTGGACCCTCCCACATTGATCACTAATTAAGGAAATGCTCTGCAGGCTTGACTATAGCTGGATCTTAAGGAAGTGTTTTCTCAGCTGAGGCTCCCCCCTCTCTGATAACTCAGGTTGTGTCAAGTTGTCCTAAAACCAGCCAGTACACTGTGTGTGTATAGACTGTAACGGAACACAGGAACCTCTTATGTATGTAATCACCCACAGTCATTTATACCCTAAAAGTCTCTTACTGTTCGGAGTCTCCCTGGGAAGCATCTTCTGTTTTATAGCTGTAAAGTCTCCAATAAAACTCTGAAGAAACTAATGAATAGCACCCTTTCTTGTGTTTATAAATCATTGAAACAATAGTGACATCATTATGACGGATATGAACAACACAGCTATATTTAGCTGGCTGCTCACTCGCATTCCTGGGTAGGTGGATCACCATCATCATCAGAACTGCTGGGCCGGACAGCGCTTGCCCTGCAAGAATGAAGTCTGTGATCTGAGCTCAGCCAGAGACATGTTCTCAGCGGGGAGGTCAGGACAATAAGAAAAGAAATCAGCTCTATTGGGTTCCCAGGTCTATTTGTGTAGGGACCTATTCCTCTGGTCTGAGTGACTTAGCATGACCCGGGAGTCCTTTCTACTCCTTCTCATGAATGCACCAAAGCCCTAGTCCCCATCTCATGTGATTCCTCTTTAACACAAGAACCCTGAGGGAGTGAGGCTCCTCCGTCGTCCACCACACAACCTACTGCTGTTCAGGAGAGCTGGCAAGGGTGTCTTATACCAGCCAGCAGCAAGTGCTGTGGCCCAGGAGTAGAACACCTTACTTCCAGAGATTTGTCCGTGTTTGGAAATAAGTTTTGATCTGCTTGTAATTTTAGAAATCATGGATAAAATTATGGAATAGTTTTCTTATTTCTGAAATTTTATTTGCACTGAAATTTCTACTTACAGGATGAGTGAGGTGTCAGAATCGAGTTATGGATGAGTTGGTACTAGATTAGGGACGACATCATACAAGGAACTCTATTCTGATAAAGAGAAGTTTGTACACACACACACATAAACGCACACACACCCTTTGATAACTGTCATATACCACCACACTCTCATTGGGTTACAGATTCTTGCTGTGGACTCACTGGTCCAAGGGAGCAGTTCCCAAAAGCTGCCTGGGCTTTCAGCAGTCTGGGTCCAGACTATGACCATTCATTTCTTCAGAATTTGCTGCAGCAAATGGTTCAGGATTGATGTCGAGTATAAAGGCTTTTATAGCTGCAATCCATATTTCATTCCCGGTCATAAAATAATAATTTGAGAAACACAGAAAAATACACAGTTAACACTTTAGCATTCACTTTCAATAAATGGGATGCATTTTACAGGGAACTGCAGCCCATTATGGAAATCATAATTTGTTGTTTGGTGCCAGGAAAATGTATTCTCAACTTCCCTGCACCCTGTGCCCAGACATAAAGCCTGAAACTCCCTTTGCATTATAGATTCTCATTATGATAGATTAACAAATACGGTATGAAAATAAGTCTGTTGAAGACAGCATGCAGAATTTTAAATGAAGATGTCAAAACATGTCAACTTCTCTAAGAGGGATGGCAGGACTGAAATTGCCCCTTATTTATGTGAGGCAATGGCAAATGATGAGACACAGACTATGGCGCATTCAGGATGATCCCGGCTGTGTGTGCTCTTTGCTAATTCATGCATTCTGCAGCTCCCAATGCAGCAAAGGTTTTGTTTTCTCCAGAGCTTTCCAGAAAATAACAGTCTTTGCATCCTGAAATTCAGTGGCATTTAAGCAAATTCTGCACCTGTTTGGGTCTGTCCGCGCTCTTGTGTCTTACACGTACACTCGTCTGCACAGATCTGCCAGCTACTCTAAAATTCAGACCTAATAAGACACAAGGCACTGCTGACACAAAGACAGCGGCCTCATCCATCTCACTGAAGTGCGGTGCTTACAACGCGTCACGGGATGGGAATATTGGAACTTCAGTGACTTAGAAGCAAGAAACGAGACAGTTGCCTATCCTGAAGATTACAAAAAGGCAGTTCCATATAGATTTTAGTTTTCCTGTGTGCAGGTAAAAAGAATTCAGATATGAGCATCGACAGACAATAAGAGTGAACTGAATCTTTTAAAGTATCAATCAGTCGATCGGTGAAATTTCCAAATAAAGTGTGACACGGGTGGAACTTCCTCCCTTTCTTCCCTTACTCATATATAATATTATGAGAAATAATATCTATTATATGAATATATATTATTTGCATATATTTTATACATACACAACATAAAACATTAAGTTGTAATGCCACGCTTCTCTGTTTTGAAATAAAGCGGACACAGGCAAATCCAAGGGGAGAATATTGACTTGCTTTTAACTGCAAATTAGCATTCCTGTCATTTTAATCAAAATGGAGCTGTCAATTGATTTGTTTGACTGTTGTAAAAATGTTCAGGGGAGGCCTGGGTGTTTGCGTATTTTCCTCACATTCCTGTGAGCAACGGCAGTAAAGTGAACGTGTAATCTGTGGAGGCTGAGTGGGTGTGCTGGCTAGCTTTCTATCAACTTGACACAAGCTAGCGTCAGATGAGAGAAGAAACCTCTACTGAGGACATGCCTCAAGAAGGTTGAGCTGTAGGCAGGCAAGTCCTGTGGATACAGACACCAACACCCTGCCATCTTGCTTGCACATCAGTTCATATCATGAAGACTCCAAGCAAACTTGTGCAAAGGGATCCTAATCTTCCTTATGCTCGCTGGTTTTGAGTCTCAATCTAGACCCTAGGGGAGATGAGCATCTGCTTCCAGCAGCACAGGATAAGTGGCAGAGAATGCCTAACGAGGGACCTGGAAGTCTACTGCCAAAATTCTAGACAATGAAGCCCTCTGCAGAGGCAGGCAGGGGTCAGGTAACCATGGGTGAGCTCCTGACAGAGTACTGTCTGTAACAGTTATAGTCTCTGAGTAGTGGGCAGGGCTTTTCTGGAGTTCTTATTTGAAGTTGTGACCAGAGTGTCTTAAGAAGGTGTACTGTCTCAGCTAGCCAAATTGGAATCATCTTGAGCAGTTTGTGGTCCAAAACTGATCTTTAGGTGCCGTCTATTGGCTCAATGGCATCATCTGAATCAGGTAGAATTGTTGTTGTGGGGTCCTATACTCCTTCTGGGGACTTCAGAGATTACTGAAGGAAAATTTATTGTTCATTGTGGTTGAGGAAGGGCGCACGTTCATTTCCTGGCCACCCAAACTCTTGAAATAATCACATAGAAACTATCTTATTTAAATCACTGCTTGGTCAATGGCGTAAGGGTATTGCTAGAAAGCTCTTATATCTTTGGTTAACCCATTTCTATTAATCTGTGTATTGCCATGTGGCTGTGGCTTACCAGCAAGGCCCTGGCACGTCTGTCCCTGGAAGTAGGTATATGGCTTCTCCTGACTCTTCCATCTTTCTCCCAGCATTCAGTTTAGTTTTCCCTGCCTAGCTTTATTCTGCCCTATCACAAGCCAAAATAACTTCTTTATGATTAGTTAATAGAAGCAACACATATACAGAAGGACTTTCCACACCAACTGTGGAGAACTTTAACATTATTAAGATCAAAATGAAAAGTTTAAAATTTAAGATTTTACTATATTTAAGGAAAGGTTCTAAAGAATCAAAAGTAAATATGGGGAGAGGAGAATTTTGGAGACATGAGAGACTATTGTTTTGACAACAATAGTCCATAGACTTTTGGTATATTTTTCTGCCCCACACCAGATAGCTCTTCTGATATGAGACAGAAACTGATTTTTTTTTTCTTTTAACAACATTTAGAGAAGTAGAGAGTCATGCTCCAACTCCAAATCCAACTTTGATTTTTTGTTGAATTGGGACTACAACTTTTCTGAGAAATAAAAAGATACAGATGTTTATCTCAGTAGGTGGAACATGAGACTTTTAATCTCAGGGTCATGGGTTAGTGCACCATGCTGGGTGCACTATAATTAGGGAAGTCCACAAGAGTCCAGAATAAAGGATAACTAACTTTTGGGGGAGAACACTCACACAGTAGATAGAGTGCTGCTGCAGCCCTCTACTCTGTGGGCGCTGAAAACTGTGAACAGAACTCTGACAACCACCCAAGAGAGCAAACAGTTTTCTTGTCTCTGCTTATCAGTCCACAGGCAGTACTTCAGATTATGTCCTAACGGGCCAGTACTTATTATAATAAAGATATTAGCTGAATGGATTTTCATAATACCTCACCATGATGATAACAGATTCAACCTCTAAAAATGTAAACGAGCCACCAATTAAATGCTTTCTTTTATAAGAGTTGCCTTGGTCCTGGTGTCTCTTACAGCAATAGAACAATGACTAAGACACTACTCTTAAATCCCTTACTCTCTGAAAAAAAGGCTTGCTGTGACAGACAACCATTGCAAACACTAAACAAACTCTCATTTTGGCAGGTAAGCTTGTCTGTAAAGCCTTGGCTAGGCATCTCCTCTTCCCACTTTGGTGTGGGGGTCCCCTGGTGCTCCAACTCCTCTCTTGCTTACACAGTAAACTTTAGCAATTCACAGTGTCATAAGATTATATTTCTTATAATGAACAATGAAATTATCATGGTGGGTTAAAGATTTCTGATGGCTGAGCAGGAACTTCCCTGGGCTGGACCAAGATAGGTTGTAGACTGCAGTAGGATTTCCACCTTGGCCAGGCATGAGCTGGAATCACTAAATTAGCAATACCCACTGTACAGGGAGTCTTAGGATGCCACTTGACTGCCTTGAATGTGACTTGATCATTTATAAGAGAAAGAAGGCAATACCTTCTCACGGGGCTCTTATAAAATTTAAATGTCCTTAGCAGTCAGTGATGGGGCAGTTAGTGAATTATAGCTGTTATAATAAGGTTAATTGAGAATACCATAGATTGAATGTTATTAAAATATTTGTACAGAAAAGGGCCTCCTAAGCATTTTCTGCACCTCTTGCTTTAACTGCAGTCCCTGGAGAAGCTTCCACTTCCCGGAGTGGAGTTCTCCAGAGACAGTGTGGGGAGGTGCACGACCTTCCAGAGCTCATAGTTTTCAGTGTGGTCTTTCTTCAGAATCCCGATGCCCAACAGGAATCCTGGGACCTCTACCATCAAACAGCCAGAGAATTCAGCCAGCATTCCAATTTTCCCAAAGCCTCACCAAAAGACAGGACCTGCTGTCTGCCCAACTTAGGATTCAACCATGTCCTTATCTGTCTGATGCAATTGTTTAAGCTGCAAATCTGTATAGCTGGGGTCAAGGAGCACCATGTCACAAAGGTCACACAATTCCTCAGTAATCTTGGAATAGCTGTTCTACTTTCATTCAGCTATTTGCCTGTTGTCTTGGTATATTTTACATTTAGAGTAGCTTTAGTTTCACCTGAAAACTTTGGATAAGGTACACAAAGTGTCTGCTGTGCTCACGCATGTGGCCCCTACCATTGCCAGCATCCTTCACCATAGTAGGACCTTGCTACAACCAATGAACCCAACCAACACATCCATACATCTATAACCAAAACATGTCCATCCTATTGGCTTGGACAAATACGCAATCACGTGTTTCACGATGGGCACTGAGCAAAGAGTTCTGTCACTCAAATCCCGTGTTTTGCCTGTTCATTGCTTCTCTCCCCTCTAGCTCCAGAAGTTAATGGTCATTTTTAAATTAACTGTTAGCTATCACCCTTCCCAGAAGGTCATCTTGTTAGACTCATCACAAACTTTTTAGATTGGCTCCATTTAAATTCCTTATGTTTTTCCCCCACCACATATAGCTATTTACTTTCCAACACTGAATAGGTTCTATTGTCTAGATACACTAAAGTTTAGTTATCCACTTAACTACTGAGAGACAACCTGCTTGCTTCTAATTTTCATCAATTGTGAATAAGTAATTCTGATATCAACAAACATGAGGAGGTTCTTGTATGGACATATTTGTTACCTTCATTGAGTAAGTAAATATAGGCATAATTAAAAAGTTGTGTGGTAAGTGATTATCCCACTTTTGTAAGTGTCTTCCACGGAGAGCACACTCTCTTTTGTCTCCCTCAGCAATGAGTGAGGACCCCTGTAGTTACTCAGCCTTACAGAATCCAGTCTTGTCAGCTCTGGGGACCGTGGCAGTTCTAGTGGGTGAATGGTGGATGAATGGTGGTATCTCAGTGTTTTCATTTGCACCTTCCCCATGACAAACAAGGCTGGACATCTTTTCATAAATATGTTTGCTTTTGTCTTTGATGAGATGTCTGTTTGGGTCATTTTGATAACTAGGTTGTCTCCTCCATAGCTGTTGAGTTTTGAGAGTCCTTTGCATACTGAGTACCATAGTTCTATAGGACACACAGTTTGCAGGTGTGTTCTCCAAATCTGCATCCACGTCATTGGTAGAACAGTCTTATTTTGTCAGCCCTTCCCTCCAAGTAATAGAAGCACACTAAAATTTTTAAATACAGCTTCTTTTTCCCCAGTTCAAATAGCTTTGACCACTGGGCACTCCAACTGTGCCAGTCACTCTTGGAAGCACTCCTGTAGATACAGGATATTTTCAGAGACACGAGTGGTGATGGTCTCAAAACTATCTATGTCTTCATCATTCCTGAAAGTTACCAGCAAATACCCAGGCCCCATTTGTCTAGAAAGAGGACCCAATATGCCTGTGGGAACATCATCTCGAGTCATTAAGTCACATCAGACCAACAGAACAGGAGTGTTTCAGTACAACACAGACCTCTGTGATTATGCTTGTCCACAGAATGCCAGTGCTGATTAAATAGTAATTAATTACTCGACAGGCTGAATTAAATAATCAAGCAAGCTGCAGGTAATGTAATTACAACAGTCAGCTTTTAGTGGATGCTCTTGGAAAATATCGATGTAGAATTTTATCCACCCAGCTAGAATCAGGCACTGACTATGGAATACTCCTTTTTTTCCCTACTAGGAGCTAAGTATTGATTTTTAAGTCATGTTCCCCAGTGTGGGACTAAATCACATGGTGGGAAGGAGCCTGGGTTTGTCATCGCTTATTCAGACTGTGCCATGTGAACCTGGGGTGGAGGGGTAGCCTGGGAGCCAAGGTCACGGGAGACAGTAACTGCAGGGAGCTCTGTGTGGAACCCACACCTGAAAACATGGAACCATGGGAAGACACACTCAAGATCAGTCGAGTTGACAGAAAACAAAGAGGAGATAAAAGCATGCGGAGTACAAGAGAAGAAGAAAAAAAACAACTGGTGTCCTTGACAACAATTTCTCAGTTCTGTGGTCAGACTCTGGTCACCAAACAGCCAAGGCCACATTCAGGCCTCGCCTCCCTTTGCCTATGGTCAACCTCTATAGCTTCTAGATTTTACCTCCTGATGGATGGATATCAACATGCGTCCAAAGACACCAGTCCTTTTAGAGACATAGCACCTGCCCCCAGACCTGCTGTTCCCGAAGCATCCCCAAGAGTGGACCTTTAAGTTACTTTATGAAGGAGTGTGCAGAACCAGGGATGCCAGCGCCATTCGGAAAGCTATTAATCACACGTTGGGGGAATTTGGGCTTCATGTGCCTGTTCCTTTGCAAAGGTCCTGGCAGGGGGCGCGCAATTCAGTGGCTGAGCACGTGACTAGCAGGCGTGAAGCTCAAGGCTCAGTCTGCAGTACCAGGAAGAAGAAAGCAGTAAGGCCATCCTGTGACCTTCACAGAAAGACTTGATGGCTGCAGAGTCAGAAAGCCACCACTGTGGAGGCTTCTCCCTCTCCAGGCAGGCTTTAGAGAGGTCATCGTTCTATTTCCGTGTTAGCCATAAGATAAACAACCCGTACTTTACCAATCAGGACAGCTCCGTGTCAACTGCGAAGAAAGAAACCCGTCGTCCACACAACTGCTTTCAGCCTCACTGTCTTCGTATGAATATTTACTCTTCCAGGGAGCTGGCACTGGGCTTGGCTTCTCTGAGATGCTCTCACTCCCAGCTGCCCCATAAATCAATTGTTAGGAGTGTTGCCATGGCAACGAAGGGCAGCAGCCGGCAGAAGAAACTGACAGTCACCCACACAGCGCCGGCGGGATCTGTGGGCTAATTAAAAGGTTCCATGCTCAGGGTCACTTTGTAAAAGAGAACCGTCTCTCAGAAACCCTGGGCCACAAATTACTCCACCCAAAAGCCACAGACCACCCAGCCGCCCAGGCAGGTGCTGGTTGTTCTCAGAACCGGCTCTGCTCTCCCCGGCCAAGGTCCACACAAGGCCACCTGAGCTCCTTGTCTGAGCCGTCTTATTAAAGGCACTCAATCTATTTCCTGCCAGGAGGTACATAAAGCACCGAAGTGGCGTGATTAAAGGCAAGATGTTTTCCTTGAGTCCTGTTCTAGTGTGATGTCATCTGGGTATTGAGTTTGGTTCTGGAAGCTTACTCGCGTTTTTTGAGACTAATTATCAGGCTATGAGAGTGGTAATCAGGAAGAGTGTAGTGTCTCATAGCTGGTGGGGTTTAATCCCCAGAGTGGGTTCTGACTGAGTTTCATGGGACAGATAGACTCTAAGCAGCTCTGAGATTTGCCTAAAATCCTGTTATCGGGACCGAGGTTAGCCCACCATGAGCATCAGTGGCTCAGCGTCCACGGCCAGTTCTATCGATCTGCTTTGGACACAGTTATGGCTCCTGTTCTATGCAGTCTCATACCAATAACTTCCCAGAAAACACTAGAAAGCTTAGACTCCTAACCAAAGCCAGACTCTTGGAACTCTCTGGAAGTTATGTAGGGAACAGGAAGCCTCCTCAAAGAGAGAACAACTCTTTCTCCAGATCCAACTGATCCCACACTAAGGAAAGAAGCCAACACCCACAGGAAGCGGGCTGAGAGCAGTCTGAGATGGCAAAGTTCTGGACCATCTCAGCTGAGTCAGCATCCTGGTGGTTACCAAGACAATTGAAGTTTGAACAAACTAAGATCTCTCAACACAACCCCGTCTTTGAAAAACTCCTGTGAACTTGAGACTCCAGGAGTAGATACAGAACTGGTGCTGCAGGGTTTCCAGCAATGTCTGCTCAGGTGTGCACACGGGGTTCTGTATCTGCTCAGGTGTGTACACGGAGTTCTACTGGGTTTCCAGCAGTGTCTGCTCAGGTGTGCACACGGGGTTCTGTATCTGCTCAGGTGTGTACACGGAGTTCTACTGGGTTTCCAGCAGTGTCTGCTCAGGTGTGCACACGGGGTTCTGTATCTGCTCAGGTGTGTACATGGTGTTCTACTGGGTTTCCTGCAGTGTCTGCTCAGGTGTGCACACGGGGTTCTGTATCTGCTCAGGTGTGTACACGGAGTTCTACTGGGTTTCCTGCAGTGTCCGCTCAGGTATGCATGCAGGCTTCTGCAGGGTTTCCAGCAGTGTCTGCTCAGGTGTGCACACGGGGTTCTGTATCTGCTCAGGTGTGTACACGGAGTTCTACTGGGTTTCCTGCAGTGTCCGCTCAGGTGTGTAGACGAGGTTCTGCCGGGTTTCCAGCAGTGTCTGCTCAGGTGTGCACACGGGGTTCTGTATCTGCTCAGGTGTGTACACGGAGTTCTACTGGGTTTCCTGCAGTGTCTGCTCAGGTGTGTAGACGAGGTTCTGCCGGGTTTCCTGCACTGTCCGCTCAGGTATGCATGCAGGGTTCTGCAGGGTTTCCAGCAATGTCTGCTCAGGTGTGCACACGGGGTTCTGTATCTGCTCAGGTGTGTACACGGAGTTCTACTGGGTGTCCTGCAGTGTCCGCTCAGGTGTGTAGACGAGGTTCTGCCGGGTTTCCAGCAGTGTCTGCTCAGGTGTGCACACGGGGTTCTGTATCTGCTCAGGTGTGTACACGGAGTTCTACTGGGTTTCCTGCAGTGACCGCTCAGGTGTGCACACGGGGTTCTGTATCTGCTCAGGTGTGTACACGGAGTTCTACTGGGTGTCCTGCAGTGTCCGCTCAGGTGTGTAGACGAGGTTCTGCCGGGTTTCCTGCACTGTCCGCTCAGGTATGCATGCAGGGTTCTGCAGGGTTTCCAGCAGTGTCTGCTCAGGTGTGCACACGGGGTTCTGTATCCGCTCAGGTGTGTACATGGTGTTCTGCTGAGTTTCCAGCAGTTTCCGCTCAGGTATGTACACGAGGTTCTGCTGGGTTTCCTGCAGTGACCGCTCAGCCTGTGCACACGGGGTTCTGCCCTGAACCCCCTTGGTGTGCCTGCCCAATGAGGAACTCGTGTACACCTCTAGCCAGTCCCTCTTTTCCTGCAGAGCTCTGTCCCTGCCCAGAGCACGTCTCACCTTCAGTTCTGCCCACTCAGAGGTTTCCATTCCTGCAAGAGGGCACACTTCTTCCTGAACCCTTACCAGATTCTCAAACATCTCCCTGAGCCCTGGGAAGCAGGCTCTGTAGTGAGCACCACATTCTCAGCACAGCAAAGCTCACGAGTGAGTATAGCACAGCACCTCCCTGAGTCCTGGGAAGCAGGCTCTGGGCACAAGCTGCCTGTTTCAGAGAGGCTGGACCTTCCAGAAAGTGATCTATTTATTCCAGCACCTACATTTTTATTTCCTTAGATGCTACACTGTTGGGCTCGTCTATTTTCCTGGTTGCTTTAATAGCATCTACTTTTATTTTTAACTGAGGGATGAATACGCAGGCATTTCAAAGTTAATCTAAATCCTTAATAAAATTGGTCATTTGCTATTAGAAATGAAAGTGAAATCATGCAACTTCTGAAACAGTTTGAAACACTGAAGACAGAACTGTTAGAATTAATGGAGACTTCGGGAAGGTCTGTGCCTACACAGGCACTTCTGTCTTACAGTGTGAATTTAGACTATTCCACAAATTAATTCTGGGATCCTGGCTATATATATATCTATTCATGAAGCTGTGACTTCCTAAAGTTTCCTTGGCATAGTAAATGAATATATTAGGATCTGGACTCCTGTGTGCTTCCCAGAAGAAACCAGAAGCCGGGTACTTCTGTAATTAAATTAATCCAGAAAGCAAATGATCACAATGTAAGAAATAACCCTGCCAGGAGGCCCTTGAATGCCGACAATACCCAGATACATTTATGCCTTGTCATTCTAAGACCCTTTGAAAGCTTTGCCAAATCTTATCAAATTGAATTTTAGGGATACAAAGGATTTCCAGAAAGCTCTTCTGGGGATCAAAATGAAGATGTATAGCAAATAGGAAGAGATTTGGTTCTGAAATAACTTTTGATAGTACCATGTTGATGGCCTTCAGTGAGAGTCTTCTCAGAAGTATTAGCACATGGGATGCTCAATCAGAGAAGCAGGGTCAAAATAGGGATCTTGCAAACTAAAGACACCATTTGTCGCAAATCAATAAGCAGCAAGATCACAGGAACAATGGAATTTCCAGGGTATAATGCATAAAATCAAGGCAGGTTATGGATGATGTCACCCGGCCCCTTGGCATCAATGCAACAAGACTATGCTCCAAAAATCCCAAGATGGACAGAGAAAGAGAAAATGATTTTACAGGACAGAGAAGGAAGGGGCAGAAGGATGAAAAGCAAAGTCGGGTGAAAACTAGAATGTTTAGACTAGGTACAATCCCAGTGACTTGGAAATAAAGTTCAGGTCAAATATAAGCCCCATTTCATGCTTACTAACACATCACAAACCCAGCCTAGATGCTTCACAAGGCCCTGGATCCATGTTTGCTGTGGAAATTATTGGGGTCTCTGGGTTAAGCCAACAAGTTCTCAGAAGAGCAATGCGAACAGTGAGTCAGAGAGTCACCAGGAGGCAAGAACACAGACTTGAAATATGGCAGAAGGCAGAAGTTAGCAAAAGCAGCAGAGTTGTTCATGGGCAGCATGACAAGAAGTCCATTTGGACTGAGGCTCCATGATGCCCAGGACGTTCCATAAATCAAAGAGTTCCTTTGCCAGTGGTCACTGTGCAGGCAAAGCAGAGATGAAGGCAACAAGAAGAGATCAGCTCCCTCGGGTCTGATACTGATGGCAGAACTCCTTTTCTGCCCGATGATACCTTCACCCCAACCTTGACAGAAGGAAGACGGGGACCTGTGCAGAAGCAGCACAAATACTAACACCCACTTTCATTATTGTTTCAGAACCGTGTACATAGAATGTAGACTGAGGACGGAGACCTGTGTCTTCATCTCTACCGCGGGAGAGCCTTTCAAAGCGGACAGTGATGTGAAAACCCCAGCTCCTTCTCCTGATGGGGCTTCCTTGTTCAGGATGCCCCAGTCCTATATGCCTCATACCCAGAGGCTGGTCCAGGATCCTATTCTCTCCCTGGTGTTTCCGTGTAGACATCTACTGGGTTCCCCAAACATGGCACACATTCCACTCGGGATTCCCCCATCTGGACCTTCAACACTAGAGTCTTCATGGTTTAAATAAAGCACCTAAGAATTATTTTTGGTTTCTGTTTCTTCACATCCTGCTTAAAATCATTCAATAGAGTCTAATAACAGCCTGGTAGAACACATCTGCTTCTTCTCTTGTAGTAGCAACTTAGCACCAATATTGGCCTGTGTCACGTCCTGTGCCACCTGGGCACTGCTACCTGTACCCGGTGGGTCTCCTCCAGTCTACTGTCTTCTCTTTGACTGGCAATTCCCAAAGTGTGACACATTCAAGAGTCAGATCTCCTCCCAAGATCCCTAGTTCGAGACTACACATTTTCAGTGTTCTGCCTTCTGTGTCTTCAAGAACTTCCTTAAACTCTTTCAGGGTGAGTAAAACCAATTGACAACGATCTCCTCACTACAATCACGGCCTCCACAGAGTGGGAAAGCTCCTCTGGCCACTTCCTGTTTCTGCCAAAAAGCCCTGTGAAGTGTCTGTTTTCATGTCCAATTTTGGACACTATATCTCCTAAATTGGGAACATGTTTCCACGTGGAACTCGAAGTCTGACCCAAGGACTCTCTCTGAATGTGGGAGACTGGGGTATCTTGGCAGAATGGAGTCTGAGCACTCTGGCGTGAGTCTGTGACGGGGAAAGAAAATGGCTCTGAAACCCACAGCACCTGGCAAGTCTCTGGGTGTTTATAGACAGCCAGAGTCAGTTAGAGTGACAAGAAAAAGGACCATTTCTGTGTGTGCAGAGCTTGGGAGTCCCCAAGGCATTTTGCATCCACTACCAAGGGCTGCAGAGATGTCGGAGGGAACACACAGCCGTTAGCAGAGTTGATGCAGCTCTCCCCTGCTTATCTGTAATCTTGATTGAACAAGCACTGGCGATGGCCTGAATAATGTCCCGGGCAGATGCGGGCGGAGTCAGCATTCAATCAAGGAGGCAGAGACCAAAATGAAAGAACCCTGGGGTTCAGCTAAAGGTGGGCAGAGTGCGCCACCACCTCTTAAAACACCCTCACCCACATTTGTGTCCCCCTCCTGCACCATCTGAACATCGCCTCATCACGGCACCCCCTCACACAGGCACCTCGCTTTCACCATCTGCAGCTCACCTGTGACGTAATGGACTCTGTGTCCTAAAGAGCTCTCACGTGGGACCCTCCCCTACTGGAGGGATACTTTGGGTACCACTTCCCCCACAGCCAAAGGCTGTGTACTTTTTTCTGCCTTGACCTGAGCTCCTTCCCAGACACTTTGCATGTCACCCTCTTTCAGCAGACAGAGCAAGGTTTTGATATATGGAGCATGTGGTGGCTTGAAAGAGAATGCCCCCTCAAGGTCCCGTCACTATTAGTAGGTGTGGCCTTGTTGGAGGAAATGCGTCACTGTGAGGGCAGGCTTTGAGGTCTTTTTGTTCAAGCTTCCCTCAGAGTGACAGTCAGCAGACTTCCTGTTGCCTACAAAATTTAGCACTCTCAGCTTCAGTGACACATCTGCGGGCATGCCACCACACTCCCTACTATGATGACAATGGACTGAACTCTGAAACTATAAGCAAGCCACCTCAATGAAATGTTTTCTTTATATGAGTTGCCGTGGCCATGGTGTCTCTTCAAAGCAATAGAAACCCTAACGAAGACAATGTGCGTGCCTGATTTTAGCCTGAGTTCCCCACATCAGCCTTACAGAAACTATTCTCATTGTTTTATCTGAGCTGTTTCACCATGTTCCCTCAACAAAGCAGACTAGGTTTTATATAGCATACGTGTTCTAGGGCAGCAAAGAAAATGGTCATAGACATGCACCCACAGACATGCATACAACATGCATATACATTTCACACCCAACACACATATGTACACATACACCATAAACACACACAACATGTATACATACACTCAGTGTGGTTCCCAGTGTAGAATGTGATTCAGACATAATCTGCCTTATAAAGTAACTAAGACATTGCTTCACTTCAAACAAAAGAGAAAAAGCAAGGGAGAGGAAGGAAGGGGAGAGGAGAGACAGAGTCCTTGGCTGCCAATGCCAGATCAATGGCTCTTTATCTCCAGTGGCCTCTGAATTACTCAGCGAGCTTGAGAAGAAGATTCCTGGCTCCTACACCAGGAAGTGTGATTTAACAGGTCTTGTGTGGCTATAAATCTGTGTTTATACACAGCTCCCTGCTTAATTCATAAACTGAAAATCCAAGGGCTGAACCGAGACCTGCTGCTGAGCCTGTCACCTTACGACTAGGTGCCCTTCAGGGTGTCCTCTGAGGGCCAGAGTAATGCACCAGATATACCAAGGAAGCCCTAGGATCTTTCTGACCATCTCCATCTATGTTACTGTCCCCAAACTGAGGTACAACCCCACACCCCATCACAACAAGCTCTAAAATTACTCTAGCCCTAAGCTCACAACCTGTCCCTCAAGGAGCCCCAACTACTTGCAGGAAGCATTGCAGCCTATTCAATAATCTCGCTCATCATGTGGCATCTCCTGATGCTGAAAACAGAGCCTCCCAAGGCCACCCCCATGGTATCAGTGCTCTTGCTGTTGCTGTCACAGAATAGTAAGAACGGGTCATTTATTGGGAAAATGAAGGTTCATTTGGCTCTCAGTTCTGGATCTAGGACTCCAGGCATGCTTTTGCATTTGCTTGGCCTCTGGTAAAGGGGTCATGCTGCAGTTAATGAACGGGGGTATCAACACCAGGAACAAGCTTCTTCCTGGCATCCTGCTCTTAGGGCTGAGCAAAGTCAGAGAGGCATGAATAGTCCTTAATGACATCATAAAGGCCCAGCTCTCAACACTCCATTAAGAGCAGCAAACTCCACCATGAACTGGGAGAGGAAAGACCCTAGGGTCCTCCACCAAGGTCTCTCGTGACAGCTCCACCTACAGGGTCTTGTTCGGCATAGCTCCTGACCCGTGTTGAACCAACTCACACCTTGACATAGGAGCTAGAAGTCAGTGTGGCGGTTACTTTTTCTTCTTGCCATGACTGAAGCCCAGACAAGAAGGATGTGAGGAGAGGAGGGTCTGCTCTGGCTCATAGTTTGAGAGTCCCATCCATCGTGGTGGGGAAGTCATGCTGCACGGAGCATGTGCCTTGGCAGTAAGAACTGGGCGAGAAGCTGTTTTCACACTTCATGGAAGATGGGGCAGGCAGAAGCCATCAAGAAGTAGGATTGTGTGTCCTGCAAAATCTCATTCAGTGACCACTTCTTTCACCCAAACCCAACCTCCTGAAAGCTCTAGAACCTCCCAAAATACCGCAACCACCTGTGACCAGTGTTCTAATACGTGAACCTAAATGGAATGTTTCACAGCGTCCTTAGCAACTGGGTAATCACATTGCTTCCTTTCTAGGTTCACAGAGGCATACACTACAGAAGAGGGACTTTTAATCAGCATTTCACCACATGAACCAGAGAAGAAGAGAAAAGAACGGAGAAAAAACACAGGTAGAGAGTTCTACCCATTTCCCTCTGCTTTTGCCTTTCCATCCTCTGCTCCGCCCACTGTCTTCCCCGAGTTAACCAGCCCTCTTTCTCCAGGGCACATTATGAACCATGGCTGATGGAACAGCATGCCAGTGACTGACGAGCTCAAGCAACAGAGACTGATTGTAGCATAATTCTGTAACTGGGCATCCAAGATCAAGGTGTCAGTGACATCGGTTCCATCTGGGGCCTCTTTCCGTAGCCTTCACACAGTGACTTCTTCCTGAGTGCTTGCGTGGTATTCTGGTTTGTTTTTGTCCCCTTGACATAACCCAACACATATCTAAGAAAAGGAAATGGTAACTGAGAAAATGCCTCCATCAGATTGGCCTGTAGGCAAGTCTGTGGGGGCACTGTCCTGAGTAATGATTGATGTGGGAGGGCCCATCCCACCATGGGTGGTGCCACTCTTGGTCGGATGATCTTGTTGTATAGGACGCCAGGCTGAGAAAGCAGTGAGGATCAAGTTAGCAGGCAGCACTATTCCAATGGCTTCTGAATCAGTTCCTGCCTCCAGGGTCCCATCTCCAGGGTCCCATCATGACTTCCGTTAATGGCAGACTGATGTGGAAGCATAGACAAAGTAACCATTTCCTCCCAAAATTGCTTTGGGTTTCTTATTACAGCAACAGAAGCCAGAACTGATACACATGGCCATCCTACACACAGGCTGTGTCCTGATCTCCTATTCTAAGGAACCCTGGCACACAGGCAACCACAGCCACATGGTTGTGAGAAATATCGTCCATTCCCCTCTAGAACATTCAGCCCAGTGCCCCCGAGGTCTGCAGAGCATCCACCTTTATCCTGGCTCTGATTTTCGTGTTTTGCCGCCAAGAACAAGTACTACTCAGAATTATTGCTTAAAGACTTGGAGCTTCTACTGGAGTTATAAAAAGCTAGTGATTTCTGAGTAGTGCATGAATCACAGGAAAGAGCCCTTGATTATTTTTTCCCAGGATCTGGCAGTATCCTATGATAGATACGTGCAATGGATCATGGAGTGCAAACTCCCTCAGTGCTATTTCAGAGTTACAGACCACCGTTGCCAGAACTTGCTAGAAGAAACAGCCGGTCTTCTCTCTCCTATCTGGCCTTAAGAGTGCATGAATGTGTCCACAATCCTAAGCCCTGTCTTGCAAAGGACAATATGTTCTTGCTTCCCAGGGACAAACAACTTCAAAATTCAGGGAGAACACTTCTCATTCTAAGAAAGCCATCAAAAATCAGTTAAATATCAAGTGATGTTGAGGAGGGAATAATATGAGCCCCTCATACATTCTGGAATGATTGTACAGTGTATACACCATGAAAAGCATGCCTGTCATTCTTTGGTAAAGAGGAGGATGTGTACACACGGAAAAGGACAAAAACTTGCATGTGTGTCTGAGAAGATATCCAGAGGACACTTACTGGATTCAGTTGCCACAGCAAAAGTGAGAGGTAAAAATAAACAGAATTCTAAGACAACAATAATAAAGGAGGAGGAGGAGGAAGAGAAGGAGGAAGAGGAGGAAAAGAAGGAGAAGGACGAGGAGGAAGAGAAGGAGGAAGAGGAGGAAGAGGAGGAGGAGGAGGAGGAGGAGGAGGAAGAAGAAGAAGAAGAAGAAGAAGAAGAAGAAGAAGAAGAAGAAGAAGAAGAAGAAGAAGAAGAAGAAGAAATAATGAAGGAGCCATATCTAAATACATCAGGCATATGAACCCTAATTTACAATGTGGAGTTGAGAAGATAAACTTAATGTGGCTGGCACACGTAAAAGCATTGACATGACTAAGGATGAAAGAACCGGCCTAGAATGGCTCTTTGTAAACTGGGTTCTTGGCTAAATGCCTACGAATTTAAGTTCTCAGAGTTGCAACTCTTTCTTTGCCAATCAGAGTGGTTCAGCACACTTAACCTGGGTAGAAAATGTCCTTTATGCTTCTGAAAATATGCCTGTCCCTCAAAAAGATGCCTGTGTGATCAGCCCCCAGGGAAAACTCTGGATGTTGACTGTCTTTCCTGCTACCCAACACTTTCCTCATGTTGCCACAGTGCGCTGCGAGGAAAACCATGTGCTGAGCGTCTCTGTTGGCGAGCCCCCTGGAGCTGGACGCTGGCTCCCCACAAGGCACCCCATGTGCTGTTTCTCTTTCTTTGACTTTAATATCCTTTCCCTGTAATGAGCTGTGACCATACATAGTAGAAATATGTACTGTAGTATGATGTTCTACTCTTTTGGCTTTTTGAGGGTCCCGCCACCAAGCCCCTAAAGAAATCACACTCACAAGCTTATTCTTAGTTATGAATACCTTAGGATGGCTTGTTTCCTGATTTTCTTATGTTAATCCTACTACCTTTCGACTGGGCTTTTATCTTTCTCTATTTCTGGATGCCTTACTTTATTTCTTTCTCCGTGGTTTGCTGTGTAGTTGGGTAGCTGGCCCTTGGTGTCCTCCTCTCCTTGTTCCACTGTTGCTCTTCTTCCTTCTCAGTTCTCCTTCTATTTACACTCTTTTCCTGCTAGCCCTGCCTATCCTTGTTCCTGCCTGCCTATTGGCCATTTGTCTCTTTATTAGGACGATCAGGTGTTTTAGACAGGCACAGGGACACAGCTTCTCAGAGTTAAAAAAAAATGCAGCATAAACAAAAGTCTCACACCTGAAAATAGTGTGTGACCTCAACAAAGGTCCTGAGTTTAGGGTTCTTGAGTGTTGCCTAAGGAATCAAGGAACTCATTTGCAGGGAGGGAGAGCCACTCTCAGATGAGAGTAAAATACAGCTCACTTAAGTTTAAGGACACATAAAATTAGACTCTGAGCTGTTAACCAAGATGTGTGTGATGTGTGGTACACAGGTGGATCCTGCCAGAGAGGCACACAAGGCTCTATAGGGAGTTTCTCCTAGGTGATGGAGCAGATGTACAAGACGTTAAGACTCGCTGAGGCTAGTGATGGTTTCCTGCGCTTTCATAGTGTGCTGCATCTCCTTGTTTCACATGACCTTATACAGGCAGTGAAAGCAAACAGCAGAGAACGTAAGGAAGGTGCATCTGTTCTATACATTTCAGTCCTAGGTCATGGTCCATGCCCTCAACTTCATGCAGCCCAGAAGAAGCCCAGAGACCAGAGTCCCAGAAGATACCATAAATCTGCCCAGTTCTTCCCCAAGCAGGATTGTAACTGTGGGAGAAGGAAGAGACCTGATCTGTATCATAAAGCTTCTTCACCCTTCAGTTTCCCTCCATCCACAGACATCTGGTCTACCATGTAGCATTAAAGCCTCTTCCTGGCTCTTGCAGGATCCAGAGGCTTTCCCTGTCTGCTCAAGCTTTGCTGGAATCTTTATAGGCATTTCTCTAATGGTCTCTGACACTCACATCTGACTTTACCCTCCCTTGGATCTGCTTCTCAGAAGACACGGGTAGTACAAGTGTGTTTTCAATACTCATAAAGAACAAAAATCAATAAAGGATTGAAAATCCCCTTTTTCGATGAATAACTGGGGAAAACATTTTCTTGGGTGAAAACATCAGTTTGTACATAGTAATCTACAAGGAAAAGCAAACTATTCTTTGGTGCCTGTAGCTGTATAGAATAAAACAGGGCACTGTTCACACTGCTCATAACCTTCTCTATGCTCAATGGCATTTCTTTATTCATGGAGAATCAACAGATGATGAGAAATCTGTCAGTGAGACTGTACTGTGCTAGAAATAATTAACCTTAGTTTCTACCCCATGTGTTGAGTCATGCTGGCTGCTCTAGATCCCTCATATCGGCAGCCCACAGAGCATGAGCTCTGAGTGGCCACCCAGATTCCAGCTGTGCCCCAGAGGCATTGTCACTGGGGAACTAAGTGCATCACTATGGGTATAGTGATATGCACCAACACCTAGCTTTCAGCATTGACCACAAAGAGCCGTTTTCTAAACTCTAAAGCTTGGAGAACCAAACAAGGGTGCAGGGCCAGTCCTGAGTTCACAATTGCTCTTGGAAGCCACAGGTAGCCCTTAGTGTGGGACTGCTTTTGTATCAGCCTCCTTTGCCCGTCATGCACCATGTGAATGAATAGCCAACAGCATTAGATGCTGGTTCTGCAGCCTTCTCCTCTGCCTGCTGCTCAGCATTCTTTAGTGACCAGATCAGTCCTCTTGTCCACCTTCAGCAAGAAGTAGTGATAGCCAAAGCTGTTAGTGCTTGGATCTTGAAAGCTCATGCCCTAAAGGACTGGCACACTGTTTTCCACAGCGCAAACATGCAAGATCCTGTGAATGGTGAGGAAGTCTGAGACCCTAACCCGGCCCACTTTCTGTTTTGGCTTCCTCGCTTCCTTCACACAACACAATAAAGTTCAGCTCTGTCCCTCAGGAGGAATCTGTCGGAGTGAGATATTTTGTGAATTTGACAAAGATACAGTCATAACAGGTAGGCAGCTGTGTAGGGAGACTGCTTGTTTGTTTCCTGGCCGTCCAGCAGCTCAGACCCAAAATAACTACACAGAAACTGTATTATTTAAATCACTGCTTGGCTTATTAGCTCTAGCTTCTTATTGGCTCTTATATCTTAATTTAACCCATTTCTAGTAACCTGTGTATTGCCACGAGGTAAAGTTCTGGGGTCTGGGTGGGGGGAGCTACACGGCTTCTCTCTGACTCTGCCTCCTTTCTCCCAGCATTCGGTTTAGTTTTACCCGCCTAGCTCTCTTCTGCACTATCAGGCTAAGCCAGTTCCTTTATTAATCAATGGTATTCACAGCATACAGAGGGGAATCCCACATCAGATGGTTACTTATCTGTGCCCCTTCCCCCCCAACAGTTTTGTGGCCTGCATTTGTTAAAATATTAGCCTCACAGCTCTCCCCACCATTAATCCAGTGGTTGTAAGTGAATGACCATGGGCATGCCCGTCTTTGTTTTCTCAATCTGTCAAAAAGTCAGATCTCTGATAGGAACGGGAATTAATCCATTTTCACTGTCACACGTGTGGGAATTCTTCCTAACAGGTAGCTAAAAGTTTTGCCTCTGTATGAACATTATCAATCAGAAGTTAATTTTAGAGATGTGTTTAAAGCAGTGGAAGGTTAAGACTGAATAAGAGAATGCGTCTGATTGGCATCTCCATGGTGCCTGACATCGCCCTGGGAGGCAAGCACGGCTCCTCCTTCATCCGCGCACTTAAAGGTTGGCTTGTCAGTCATTCCGAGGGAAGCAACAGGAAGCTGACAGCTGGAGCTCCGGGAGAACTGGTGAAGATAACGATTGTCTCAAAGAGTGTTTATATATAGTGTCAGCTCTGTTTCAATAGCCTCTGGGTCTCTCTTAGAATCTTAGCAACAAGCTGTATTTGGAACGTGAAAAGGCTTCCGGGTTTTGCCATGGTCTCTGCGTGTCACTTGCTAGCTAAGCATGGCAGAATCTTGCAGTGCGTTGCCCATTTGGCAATGACAATCTGGAGCTTTCTGCTCCAAAAAGGGCTTCAAGGACACAGCTTCCAAGACACTCAGGCTCCGGACTGGAGGTGTTTAGAGCCATTGAAGACCTTAAGCCCCCTACCCCTAAATGTTTGCCATCTTCTTGGACCTGAAATTCAGAGACACCAAGTCAGCCTGCCTTCTTCTTAGGCAAGTAGAGGTCAATCAAACTTAGCTCCTACAGAACACAAGACACCTGCTGAATCCAGTGAGAGAGGCTTCCTTTACTATTGAGCCTTGCTTAAGAGCTCGTAAGACTAGCAAGCAAAATTTTTATGTATTGGGCATTTTTGCCTTAGTTAGCTTGTCCCCCCCCCCCGAAACCTCCAGTCATGACCTGCTTCTTGGCTGAATTGCATCCCCTCCTGCTTCTTGGCTGAACTGTATGCCCTCCTGACTGTGCAAGTATGACCTGATTTGGATAAGTATCTTCACAGAGGTTACCCAACTGTGGTGAGATCAGTAGAATAATAGATGTCTCTAGAAGAGGCTAAAAGACATACATGGTTAATGGCCGGAGATGACCAATCAAAGAATGGCAAAAGCCACGAACTGTAAACGTCAAGAAAACATTCCCTCTGGGGTTCTATGAGAGGTGACTCTGAGGACACCTTGGTTAGAGACTTCCAAGACTCCACAACTCCGCTAGAATAAACATCTACGCTTTTAATGAACTCAACCTGCGGAAACTTCCAACAGCACAAAGCTGCTTAGGGCAAGGTTTGAAAAGCAGTCATTGTCGTTGGTCACAGCCAGTGACTTGGTGGCCAAAGAACAGACTATGACTCTCAGAGTGTGCTGGTCAGATGCCAAGGGCCACTATCTGCGGCAGTCTTTTGCTTTCTGTGTAGACCACAACCTAACAGCAAACGGACCTCCTGCTAGGAAGCATGCACGAAAAAGCCACTGCTTATCCAGAGAGTTCTGAGGACAGGTTTGAAAAAGGAGGTCAAGTGTCTACAAAGGCTCCAGGGAAGAAAGACAGGGAGATAGAAAACCAAAGAAAGATTGGAGATCCTGCCGGGACCCCCTCACCTCCTGCTCCTGGCAGCCCCTGCTTCTGCTTCTTAGACGCTGTGTCCCTTGGCTAGGAGAGCTGTGACTGGCCCTCTCACCTTCAGGAGGAAGGTATAGGGAAGTACAGTTTAATTAGAAAACAGTCTAGTACTGTCACCAATTTGGACAATACTGCGAGACAACAAGGACCCAGGCCTGAAACCCCATCTTCTTGGGGAACTGTGAGCCACTGATTTCCGAATGCCTGTTTGTCTGTGTTGTTATAGATAGTAGGTGTTTTCCCTTCCTGGACTCAACCTGTAAAAATGATCTTCCTGACCAGAAAGACAGTGGGACCTGATCACATGACTTGCTTTCACCAATGACCTGCTATTGAAAGTGATGCGGTCCCTTCCTAGAAGGAAGCTTCAAAGCCAACCTGGGTTTCTGTGGCTCTTCTTTTCTGATGAGCACTAAATCTTAAACTCTCTCAGGTCTGTGCCAAAAATGCAGCCCTCAAGACCAGCACAGTGGTGGGTGTCCTTGCTCAAATCTAGATCTCAGAACACTGAGGTGTTAGTCACCCAGAACAGGTGCAAATCCCCACAGTGGCTACATGGTTACCACCATGTTTCCTTGGGATGGCCAGCTACAGCTTGCTGTCCAGTATGGGTAGTGCATCATTTTATACGACCACGCCCAGACACAGCGCTGCAACAGGAGCTGATATCTCCTAGGAGCAAAGCACTCCCTAGGCTTCCCAAATTGCTCTCATAAGGGGCAATTTAGGCAGGTTGGCTTGGGGTTTTTTGTTTTGTTTTGTTTTTGCTTTTTCTCAATTTTCATAAAACAAGGGTATGAGGACTTTTTAATCAACCACATAAGAAAAAAGTCTCTGGTGTGTTAAATATAACATCATGGTCTCCACACATTGCTGCTTATGAAAAATGACATTGGTAAATGGCTTCTCCCATCTTAGTTGCTAAAAGGTTGGTGTTAGAGATTCACCCATTTTAGGAATCCACACTGAGCAACAGTGACCTCAGCGCAAACACACAGAGCTTTTGTGTTTGTAAAAGACAGGAAGGTTTCGACTATGTTTGTGGAAAAATAAATGATAAGCATCGGAGACACTGACTGTGTTTGTGTCCTTGTGATGCGTGCTAAGACGGACGGCTGCATCCCCGATCAGTTCCGGGGTGATTGCATTCCCAGGTTGTTAGCACTGCTCGGCTCCTGAAGACAGCTAATAGGAGCATCCGATACAAGACTTACGGTAAGATGCCGTAGGAAACACAAAACTGAGAGTGGAACGTGGGCTCCAAGGATGGTGCCACAGTGGTGACCAGCCCTCTGTCTGATATGAGAAGACACAGCCTCACAACTGGCAAAGTCAGCCTGACATCTGGCTGTTTAATCTGATGTTTCCACTTTGTCTTATATCTTATCTCCGAAGTCTTTAGAAAGAAACAACTTTCGCTCACTAGCAACGCACAACACCCGGAGAACCGTGACAACAGTGCAGCAAACCATTTAGCAGATGCTCTCTGAGTGACATCCAGGAAAGAGCTCCCACCTCTGGTACTACAGGAGGAAGTATCAGCAACACAGCTGGGAGCTTCGCAAGGTTGAGCCCTAAAGGGAATAGGATCCTGGTCCCCAAGATGTTACTGTATAGGTCACTAACCCTATAAGAATTAGGGCCAATACCAGTTGGGGCTTCAGTTTTATGAAGAAATTCATAGCATCCCTGGGCTCAATCGCATACTACATTATTCCAAGTGTACAGGTTGCTGTAAAGCAGAATCAACTGTCTGCCTGATTCTCGTGTTCAGTTTGTGGTCTGATTCCCCAGCATACTGTGATGTGGCCAGGGGTCCCTAGTCAGCAAGCTGTGCTGCTGTGAAATTGAAAAGTTCCAGACAGCAGAATTGTGAGCCAGAATAAACGATTTTTAACATAAAATACCCATGCTTGTGTATTTTGTTATAGCACCATGTGGACTAAAATACACGGCTTGGGATCTTTACATGACTGATGCTCAAGATTCCAAGGCCTGTTTTTAAGAGAAACTTGCAATCAATGCATCAATAGTAACCTCTCTGACATTCCCTGTCCTCTCCTATGACCCTAACTTATCCCATGCCATAGAACCAGCCCAGTGTTCACGTATTTCTTATATATACTGGAATTGTCAGCTCCTAGAGGGAGTTGTTTGAACCGTGATCTTTATCTGAGGCTTCTTCTTCCCACAACCAGTATCTTAGCTGATTCTTTTCCCAAAATTCAGATGAAAGCGGTTATTTCAGCGCATTTCTCCACTCCCATTTCCACCCAGGCTGGAAACGATCAACCCCTCCCTGTGCTTTTGGTCCCCCTCTATGAGCCCCGTGGTTGCTTCCTCGGTGGCTACTCCTGAACAGACCGATTCTTCATCCTCCATCCCCTCTGCACTAGATTCCGAAGTGCCTCCAGGAAGGGATGGTGCAAGTCTATCATTCAGCCTCAATCAATGCTAACAATGAGCAGGATTAATTGAGAAGGAGTTCTTCCCAGACCTGTGTCGTCCCTTCTGCTTAACCAGGGATTTCAGCCAGAGGCTGCAGGCAGGGCTGGCAGTGAGCATCCTGGGAGGCAGGGCTGTTCATCATCGTCCTCACAGCCTCCCACAGTGGGGATGCTTGGCACCTGCATCTGCAAACGTCCTAAAGAAAGCCATGTCTTCAGGCTCTGTGGAAAGGCAGCTTCTAGGCTAAATTGTGTCGGTACTTATCAGACATGTCTTCCACCCAGAAGGATCTGAAACAACCATTAATGTAAACAAAGCAACCAAAACAATTCCTCATTAAATTGAGCCTTTGACAGGTAGCACTTCCTGCAGTCAAAGCGCCTGTGATAAATTTGTATTCTTTTTTAAAACTCCAAGCTTCACAATTGTCAAAATTCCACAGGTATGTTCCTCCATGCCCTGATAAACCACACGGCTTCCTCCAGGGTGCTGGGACCACCTGTCCACGACCCAGATTCTCCATCACCTCCCCTTCACTCTTCCTTGATGCCTGCTGTCCTCCAGATCACGAGGACGTAAACATGTTGAATCCCACATCTAGGTCAGAGAACTCATGTTTCTGAAGCTGTTCCTAGTATTTGTTCTTTTCATATTGATTTCTTACCATTCCAAGATAGTCAGAACAGCAGTGCAGAAATAGGCCTAGAAGTCCAAACCCACTCATAACTTTCGGCACTAAATATTTCATTTATGTATCTCTTACGTAATGCTGCATGTCTACCGTAGTATTGATTTTCCCACATTCACCTTCAATATTTGATCACAAGGATGAGAACAACCAGAAAAAATAAAGACAGGTTGGTTCAAAAGTAGTCAGTTTCCTGCTGATGCAATAAAGAGGAGAAAACAAAGAACAGAATTCATTTCTCAGGAGAGAAGCTGACTGTATTTTAGGAATGGCTTTATGAATATCTACCTCAAGTCAAAGTGATATAAAAGCCATGGTTGCGACACAGGTTTTCCCCTCTGATTCAGGGCCAGGCTGAGAGGACAGCCACATGATAGTTTGATAACCCTCCTTAGGCTCCTCACCAGAGAGAGACAAGATACAGAAAGTGTGGCATCTACCTCCAGTCAAGGGATCTCTGCTGAACTGAATGGGGCATTTGTCTCCTGTCCTCTTAAACTTCCTCCTACATGAGTCAATCTGTGGTAGTGCATGCCTATGATCCCAGCCCTAGGGAAACAGAAACAAGCTGATCTCTGTGAGTATGAGGCCAGCCCGGTCTACATAGCGAGCTCTTGACCAGCCAAGGGTACATGGTAAGGTTCTATAGTATAATAAGGAGAAAGAAGGCAAGAAGAAAGAGGAGGAAGACAAGGAGGAGGAGGAGGAAAAAGAAGAGGGAGGAAGAAGAAGAAAAGTTTTCTGATCACAATGCTGCTGCTTATTCAGCTATACAATCTTGTCCTTCCCAGGTTCATGTATCCATTAGTTTTTCAGACATGCTCAGGGAATACCCAGTCAGCAGTGATCCACCAGTCTCATAAGTTAAAAATATGAAACCCTTTATGTTCTCCTTGCTTGTAGCTTTCATCCCCACCCCACCCCACAGGTCACTAAGTCCTGCAATCCTCCTGAGAAAGACCTCTTACTAAGCCCCACATTTTCTCATCTAAAATAGATTCTTGAGGCTTTGATTTTCCTACCTAGAGATACAGTGAAAAATGACTTCTAGGCTCCTTTACAAAGGGCTGCAAAGGAGAGCGGGCCACAGAGAAGACAGGGGTGGCTTCAGTTCCAGCAACAAGAGGAACCAGAAGAGAATTCGCACTAAAGATGAATGAGAGCAAGAACAACGTGAACTGACTTCATGCTTGTCCCTCCTGGGGAGCTGGTAAAGAGTCCTCAAAATGTGGTAAAAATACAGTTTTCTCCATCGTGAGGTTTTACTCTCTCAGTTTCTTTGTCCTGTACAGAGCCCTTGAGATGCTTCACAAAGATGTCCCCTGGTATGCATGAGCTGCAATGTGGCCAGAGAGGACGGGGTGAATGGGCAGGAGGAGTAAGGAAGAAAATTCTGCAGCCACGGGTTTTTCTCTGCTCTGCACTGGACCAGGGAGCTAGAAAACCTTAGGGGTTCCATGTCAGCCTAACCTACATAGTGGGCGCCAACCTCCAAATGCCAAGGGTGGAGGAGGCAGCAGAGTAGCATTGTGCTTGCCTACTGTTCTGGTGTCTGTGCTGCCAAGACAATCTCCACAATCAGAACAACTTGGAGGGAAGGGTTTGTTTCATCTTACAGGTCAAAGGTCCACAAGCCAGGAAAGAATGGGCGGGAACTTGAGACCAATTCACCAGAGCTGCCGGCGAAAGAACATGTCTGGGACAGCACAAGGGAAAGATGTGAACACGCCCCATTTACAATAAAAGTGCAGATCTAGAACCTCACAGACGTCCAGCAGCATGGGAGTCCTTTCCCTCAGTAGACATTCTAAAAAACAAGAACCACGGGTCTATGAAAACAGTGAGGAAGATTTGCCTAAGTTCACCTATCTGTTTAAAAATTCACCCTAGAAAACTAACCTGTGGTAGGTATGCAGAGGTTAGAAAACCCAAACCATCATGGGTTTTCATCGTAATAATTCTCTGTGTCCATTAGTGTGCATTGGTCCGGGTTCTCAGAGTAGCAGAATGTATATAATGAGTCCACATATACATGAATTTGCCTTGTTACTGATAGAAGAATGAAGACCACATTATGTGGGGAGCAGCAGTTCTGTTTCAGATAGTGACAGGTTGGATTATCGAGGGCAGCAAACTCAGTGGAAAACCAGACAAAAAGCAGCAAATAACTAACAACATAGCAAGATTCCTGAGCTCGGTGTGGGTAAGAGAGTACATGAACAGGTCTCCTGGGCACGTTTCCTGAGAGTCACGAGACAAATCCAGGGCAAGAGAAGACTCAATGAAGTTTGTAGGCAGGTGTAGTACGTTCCCACGGTTAAAGAGATAAGAACCTGGGAGAGAAAGAGAGAAGACGGAAGAGCAAGTTTGGGACTGAGGCTCCCTTGCTAGAACACTTCAAAATGAACTTCAGAAATAAGTACTTTTTCAGGTGTCCTTTCTTTATTCCTTGAAAATACACACGTGTGTGATGTCTTTGATCCTACCCATCCCAACTCCTCCCTTTGTCTCTCATAATATTCGCCCACCATGTCCCTCGCCCACCTTCATGCTCTCTACTTCTTATGTGATCCATGGAGTCCAGTTTTACTGCCTGCTGGAATGTTGATGATATCCTTGGCATGACTTTGCCTTAAGAGCCTACAACTATGACAAACCATAAGGCATGCAGGAAGGCAAGGAAAAAATAGTCTAAAGACACGAAGTAAGTCTAAAAGTGTCAGACTCTGTACTGTGGAGACTGAAGACAGCTACTGCATACACACTGGTTTGTGTGTGGTGTGGAAGGTAGACGAGGGGAGAAACAGGTGAGCCATGGAGACAGTCTAAGAACAAACGGAGAGAGCCAACTAGGAAGGGAAGTTACTGGAGCAAATTAGCTTGGATGTGTATTTGAAGTTCTCTCTTCATAATAAAGGAACATGATGTAGCTCAGAAAGTTGGTCTGAAAAAGCAAGAGCATCAATGAGGAAATAAATTATGGGACATTCACCAAGACAGGCCACACTAGGAGGACATGAGAAATACCTGAACAGTTCTAAGATGGGAGTTATAGATAGCACACATGGACAGAGTTGACTGGATATGCTTAATGCTGGGGAAGGAAAAGAACCTACGGTCAGTAGGCCACAGGTCAAAGGTCTCTGGAGCTGATGAGGTCGTTCAGCAGTAAATGTGCTACCACATCTGATGTCTTGAGACCGATCCCAGGAACCTGAATAGTGGAGGGAAAGAACTGACTCCCCAAGTTTCCCTCTTGTCTCCACGTGTGTGCTGTGGCATGTGTGTGTACCTCGCTGCCCCACACAAAATAACAAAGTGCATGTGGAAGCAGGAGAAGGTTCAGAGCTACTAAAACATATTTTACGTAAATGAGTATGAAATGCAAAGTTAACAGTCACGTCACAGTCCAGTCAAGGTAGCAAACAAATGGAATCACGCAAACAAAAAGAAAATTACTTGAAAGGAATGATAAATTAGTTCAGTCCAGAGCTAGGACAATGTGTGTGCAAGGGTCTGCATGCATTTGCCCTCTCAAACACATGACAAAGGAAAAGCATGAACTACATTATGCTCACAAATCAGAGCTTCAGTGATAACACTGATGTAAATGTAGTTATCATGGAAACTTCATGGGAAGATCACAGGAAGTCTGCTCTGTAACGCACTTTTTCTGTATAATTAAAACCACTCAATAGTTAAAGGTTTATTTTTTAAACTATAAACATCTTACAATTCATTTTCTATTATTATTCACTTTCATTATTTAATTTGTAATTGATTGCATGTCTCACACTCTTCCCTTGTGCTGTTTGATACTAGAACGTAATAAAGAAAAGCAGCACCAACTGCTCAGCTGAGTCGCTCTTCCACTGAGACTGTGGTAACCTCCCGACGAATGCCGTCATTTCTAGATCATCACTTCTGGGTCAGACGGCCTCTGCTGGGTTCTCTTGACGGTACCAATGCCTATTTCTATGTTCACTGGAGTGTCACAGGGCGTGATTCTCAGGATCAAATATTTGATTTTCTCTGAAGAAGTTTTTCAAACTGTATTAATAATGTAAAGAAAAATCGACATGTGGACTTGCCGAGCTTTGCCTCCAAATAGCCATGGGTGGGCCAAACCAAACACTAGTTTTCCGTGTCCACTGAAAACCAAGTTCACCTTTCTTGAGGATCAGCTGCCTCTTTGCTAAACACTTCTAGCATTTTACTGAATGTCTATAATGGCATATCCATGGCATTCCATTTGGTATGTCCAAGAATAATGGTAAACTCCTCTGAGAGATTCCATGTTTGGGATGATTCAGAAAATGGCGACAATGACATGAGTGGTGCTCTGCTGTCAACATGTGGGTCTGGGTCGTGGCGGATGAGCGCAGAGGTCAGAGGTCAGAGGGAAACCTCTGGAGCTGGTTCTGTCTTTCTATCGCATAGGGTCTGAGGACTGAGCAGATCAACAGCCTTTGTGGCAGGTGTCTACCTGATGAGTCATCTCAGCAGCTCCACAGTCAAACGCTGTGCATTTCACATGGTAAACATAAAGACAATGGCCAAGTCACTAACTTTTCTATTTTACTTCTCATCTTTCTGATGCATGCCGTAAGTTTTAATTGCCCAATACAGCTTATCTTTGGCATAATCTGGTTGATGTTATAAATATTTACATAATGCCTATGGGTGGTTTTTCTATCACTTGTAAGTATTATTAAAATGTGAATCTCCTTTTAATTTTCTACTTGATAATTGTAATGTGCTTTATTTACTGTGAACATTCTAGGTTCAGTAATTCTATCCTCTAATTTTGTAGTGGGAACTTTTACTCTTAAAAAATCCACTGTTTTCTAGAACTTGTATCTGTGGGTCCTTGTGCACCTCTGAGCACCAGGAGGCAAGTTAAATGTGAGCTTGAAGTATTGCCCTTCCCAGGAGTCTCACGGATGACCAAGTGTCTTTCTTGATGGTGCCCATTTCTCTGTAATGCAGACCTTTCCCCGCGGCTGTGATGGCACATGTGTTGGTGTGTCCAACTAACTAACAGTTTATGTTCTTACAGATAAGGATGTGTTCCCAGTCACAAATAGTCTATTAGCCAAAGTGAAATTATAAAACATGAAAAAAGTTGCAAAATGGCTTGTCGTTGGACTTAAAGCAAAAAAGTTGGTTTCTGCACTTTCTTTCTCCAGCTGAAAGGATTTTTGATGTAAAATACTAAATTTTCCATCAAGTGCATGCACAGAAAACTTAGAGCTATCAGCGCAGACAGAGCATCCTGGAGAAAACCCGAACTTTGTCCAACAGCCAGGGGAGGCTCCATGTCTCTTGCTCAATTTACCAATTCTATGAATATATTTTCCTCCTCCTAGGACAGGAACAGGAGCTCTGCTCATTGCTTCTGGTCATGAGTTTGGTGAGAATTATTCTCTCCCGTTCTCATTGGTAACAAAACTTCAATCTTCTTGTAGCGGCAAGCACAGGGAGATTTTCATCCGGCCCTCTCGAGCTTTACATCTGGTGAGCATTTTCTTACCTACTTCCATCATTCTTCAATATGCAATTCTGAATAATTTAAAAGCATAATGACCTTCTGCAAGTTATGAGCCAGTCATCCTCAGAAGTCTGCTCAGTTCCTTGGTTTCTCCAAATTTCTAAATGTAAGCACAAATGAACTCTTGTGAAGCATTTTCTGTGTTGTTTCCTGGTGTCTTATACTTGCTTCTGCTTTCATATTTACTGTTTCTATAAAACCGTGTCTTGAATTATTAAAATGGCATTTTAGTTTGTAATATACAATGGTTCATGCTATTCAGTTAGGTACCTTTCAAAATACATATTTAAATATTTTTATGTCAAAACATAAACCTAGTATATGAAGTATTTA
This sequence comes from Microtus pennsylvanicus, assembly GCF_037038515.1. NCBI lineage: Eukaryota > Metazoa > Chordata > Mammalia > Rodentia > Cricetidae > Microtus > Microtus pennsylvanicus. The sequence continues at coordinate 7,829,146 of NC_134584.1, forward strand.
AATATTAGCAAATGTTAAGACATTTAGGAAGATAGCTCAGTCAATTAAGATGATGATCTACTGAGCCCCAGCTTATGTAAGAGGGGTGCACTTCTGTAACCTCAGTGCTGGGGAAAGGGCATGGGAATGACCGCTCACACCTGCTAGCCAGATCGTCTAGTCTAGTCCGCGAGCTCTATGCTTTGTGAGAGACCCTCTCTTATAAAGTAAGATGGAAAGTGTGGTGGTTATTCCTTCTTAGAAACTTGACCACACCTAGAACTAAAATCTCGATATGGAGGTCACACCTGTGAGGGATTTTTGTTTAAATTAAGTAAGGAAATCCATTTCTAATCTGGATCTTAGGGGTAAGAGCATGAGGTAGTTTGAATGTATTTGGCCCCCATAAACTCATAGGGGGTGTCTCTATTAGGACATGTGACCTTATTGGAGGAAGTGTGGTCTTACTGGAGGAGGCTGGATGACACACGCCTTTAATCTAGACCTTGAAGCTGGAGCGCACACTGTAACTGGAAGTTTCTCTCCCATCTGCCAGTTACCAAATAACCACTTTGAGGCTTAATATTAATTACAAACGGTTTAGCCTATTAGCTCAGGTTTATTATTAAATAGCTCTTACAACTTAACCCATTTTTATTATTCTATATTTTACCACAAGGCTCTGGCTTGTTACTCTACATCTTGCTTTCCTGGTGACTGGTGGCATCTCCCTGACTCCACCTTCTTTCTCCCTCTCTCTGCTTGGATTTCCCACCTGGATCTACTCTCCCTGGTTATTGGCCACATCTGTGTCTGTATTAACCAATGGTAATAAGACATATTCACAGCATACGGAAGGGCAGCCTACATCATCTGGGACAGAGCTTCTATTGGAAGTGTGTCATTGTAGAAGTGGGCTTTGAGGTCTTTTCTCAAGCTTCCCTTGCTGTGACAGTCAGCTGACTTCCTGCTGTCCAGACGTAGGATTCTCAGCTCCAGCATCACATTTGCCTGCATGCTTCCATGCTCCCCATCCTAATATAATGGACTGAACCTCTGAAACTGTAAGCGAGCACCACTAATTAAATGTTTCCTTTGTAAGAATTGTCATGGACACGGTGTCTCTTCACAGCAATAAAAAACCCAGCTAAGGCAGAAATGGTGGCTTTAATGCAGATCTTCTGAGCTGGGAGAAGGCTCATCTTTAATCAGAATCTCAAGGTAGGAAGACACATCTTCTGCTGAAAACCGATATAAGGACATGGAAGAGGAAACTTTTCTTCTTCACCTTGCTAACAAGACCATTTCTTCACTAGCATTAGAGCCTACTTCTTCAGGATTTTAGTGTATACTGAAGACCAGCTGAGATAATCAGCCTTGTAGAATGAGCTACTAGACACTTGGACTTTCTGATCATAGCCAGGCATTGTTGAAAACAACATAAATGCACAAACACCTGCATGCACGAAAGCACAGTCACTCACATACATACATATAGTACACAAAATAATGGCAATATTAAGTGCTAAACACATTTTAGGTATGTCTCCTTCCCAGCCCTCTGCAAAAGTTAATTTTCTCCTAAGATGTTTTAACTATATTTTAAAAATTAAAGGTCACACACTGTCATTAGTGTTCTTAAATTTTTAAGACAAGTAATGTAAAAAAATTTGCAACTATATAATTTCTTAAAACTGTAATTTAGTCTTATTAAATTATTTTATAGTATTTTTATAGATTTAATATTATGTTTATATTCATTTTAATTTATATTAGTATATATTTTATAAATTGTAAATTATTTATATAAAATATTTATATAATATTTATATATTTATAGTATTAAACTATTTTATATAGAGCTATTCACAATTCTTGGGGGAGGGATTGAAAGGAGATCTTTTCCTATGGTTCTGACTGGTCTCACAATCTCTATGTAGTCCAGATTGGCCTCAAGCTCAGAACGATCCTGCTACCCCAATCTTCTGAGTGTCGGGATCATCATTGTGTTCATCATATCCAGCCAATGATCTACAATTCTCATTGAATCCATGTCTCCCACTGTGAAGAGCTGCCCCAACACATTATTCCTGCACCTCTCCAAGCCCCACTACCCCCAGATCCCATACTGCAAGGCCATGGCCATCTCTGACGAAAAAAGAGATATGACTCACAATCTCTCCCAAGCCATTGCCTTTGCCTTGAGAACTTCAGGCAAGAACTGCAAGAAAGCTCATCCTGGGTTCAAACAGGGCCATCTATGTAACAGGTTCATCGTTACAAACCACCCTGTGCTTGGGCAAATGGACACTTTCTGAGTTAGGGGAGTAGTGATGATTCCATGGATACACATCTGTCCATGTTTCTTTATCCATGACCCTCTCAGAGAAAGACTAGTGGGGAGCCCAGTTTCCTGCTCCAGAGGCAGGCACACCTGTGTCCATCCCTATACTCCCATAGATGATGGAGGCACCGCACACAGTAATACTTAGACACAAAGCCAGCTTGACAGGCACAGAGGTTCATTTTCGGTATGATAGACCAACAACCTATTATGCATTCACAGAGTGGAGTACCACACAGCCATGACAACTGAAAAACCATGACTATGTACAATAAGGAAAAGAACATCACACCTGAGTGAATAAAAACTTCAGATGCAAAAATTAAGTATGCTAATTGATTCCATTTATAGAATCCAGCTGTTCTCTTGGAGATGCTGCCTATCAGGCAGGATATAAAGAGAAGCTAGGAAAAGATGATGGGGGAGCCAGGATGCTAATGTCCAGTGAGGAAAGGGGAGGAGCAGTGCTCAGAGAGGGTGTTGGGCATGGTATCTGGCTGCATACTGAGGAGTTTTGTGGTCTTTTGAACTGTACACCTTGTACTTCAAAGGGGAAAACGTGAAAATAAGTTGAAAGAGAGAGAGAGAACAGTGTACACGGTTGGACGATTCATTGAGCAAATTCTTGACGCCGCCGTGTGTTCTGCTTTTCCCAAAGCTATCAAAAGAGAACTCAGCAGCTGAGGCCTTGCTGTGTCCTAAAGCACACATTTTCCCACAGTTCCGTCCTCTCTCCAAATCTACCACAGAAACACCCCACAGAGCAACAAGCATGAGTCTTGTACACGCGGCGTGAAGCCTACCCTATCAGATGCAGACGGCCAATCAGAATGTTCTTTCCCATTGATGACCCCGAGCAGAATGGCCACGATGAACCACAGCCATCCCTCTGAATTCTCCAGTAGGTGTTCAGAATGTTTTCCTGCCCTGAGACAGGAGCAGGAGAGAGTAGCCATCCCTGGAGCTGACCTTGGTGCTGAACTCCTAGCTGGCACAGAGCCTAGCCGTCCTGGAGCTGACCTTGGTGCTGAACTCATGGCCGGCACAGCCGCTTCAGAGCAGCCAGTTCTTAACAACTCTCTAAACTCTTCAAATCTCCTTTGGAGAGATTTCCTAGTATTTAGCATTTGGATTTATTATCTTGTCAAGTTGTCATGAGGAAGAAACTTAAAATGAAAGTATAGAAAAGTATTCTTCGGAGTTTCAATGGGACAAAAGAGTTACACAGAGAATTCTAAATCAAATGTAGAAGACGCTTATTTCTAATGGGCCAAAAAGTTCTTGATCCTGGAGAAGGAGGACAACAACATGGCTAAAATCAATGTTTAACTTGTAATATCCCCCATGGCATCTCACTCAGGAAATACGGAACAATTGCTTGACTCTTTATTGGAGGCAGAGGATCACGTGCAGCTGCTGATGGCCACAGATAAGCATCTCAGAAGAATTACCAGGAGGGGAGGCCCTTGGTCAAGCACACAGAAACAATGCCTTCAAGGCCTCCCACAGACACAAGCTGGCACGCCTCCTGCTTCCCACTAGCAGGCCAGGGACACAGAACTACCTGTGGGCTCCAGCAGAGAAACATGTTGTTCAGTCTTTCAGCTCAGAAAATCCCAAATTAATGCAAACCTTAATACAAACAGAGCACACTGGGGTCCTAATGGTCGGCATGGCATTTTCATTCCCCTCAGAACTCTCAGTATCTTTTCTGGGTTTCTCAGTGTCGTTTTACTGCATTTGAAGAACACTTTCATAGCCCCCTGAGAGTTAATTTAATAACTACACGTCCCCCCGTGGATATTACAGAAAGACTCTGGGGCTTAGCGGATTATGCAGTTCATGCTTTATTTCAAAGGCATGGGCTCAAGATATAAAAAAAGGAGGCTTTATTATCTGAAGAATACTTTCTCTGTTTAAATCTCAGTGCATATAATAGGTTATTTTAAAAGAGAAAATTATTATGTTAGGGCATGTCACCATCAATAAAATAATGTATTTAAATGCAATTCAAAGATTAAAAATTCAAGAAAATTAAAAGAACATTGTAATTTCAATAAGAAAACACACTGTATTTATAGAAAAACCCTTTTAACTAAATGAATATTCACATAACCTTAGGTTTATTTCACTAATGTTCATTAATATCATGCCAATTCAAAGTGCTGTGCCTGCTCATTTGAACTAGTTAGAGCCACTTCTCAGGGGAGCTCAAAGTAAACACGTTTAATTAAAACTAAACATCCCATCCCTTGCTGAGACAAATGGGGGTAGGCAGCCTCCCTGATTCGTGGGGCTGCACCTTGGCAGGGGGACCAGGTGGAGATAGACTGCCAGTGAGGTGAGGGCATGCAGCAAGTGAGTGCCAGGGTCTGCCATAGGACCATTATGTCTGGTGCTTACCCATGACAGTCCCTGTGTTCCTTGAGTGAGCATTTGCATGCTATCTTCTGGCTTTAAACCATCTCAAAGCTGGCATGTAATGTGAAAACTGAGAGGTTGTCCCTAGGCAGAGATCTCCCAGAGTCCTGAGCATCACTTTGTCATGTATCACACTCTGTAGTTTCCATGGTGAAATCAGCCAAGATTCTGGGAGATTTGATGTCTGATAGGATTCTGTTTCTCACCCATAACCATTGTTTTGCTGGGTCTTCATGGGGTACAACTGGCAGAGTACCCGCTTCTCTGGGGTCTTGATTATCAGTACTGACTCCATCCATGAGGCTCCATCCCGTGACTGAATCATTTCCCTAAGGTTCCATCACCTAACGTGATCACTTCCGGATCAGGGACTGAGCACATGAATTCTTCATGGGACTGGACTAAACATTCAGATGTTGTCAGGGAGAAGAAATGGAAGAGGATGGAAAGAAGAGAAATGGGGAGAAATCAAGATTCCATCCCACCCCTCGCCTGTACCATTCCAGAAGTCCAACTCAAAGCAAGGCTTTGTCAGCTTCTACTGTTGATGCAGATGGAGAAATGGTTCATACTGGTCCTTTCAGTTTCCTCAAGTATTTGCCTAAACAACATGTGAAACCACTGTTAGGAGCCAGGAATATTTAGAGTCTCAGAGAACATGCTACCTTTAGTACTTTACAGTATCTATCTTATATTTTAAGTATCTGTTTATTTATTATATCATATGGACATTGGTGCCTGACTATGTGTATGGGTACTGTGTGTGCGCAGGGGTCTTCAGAAACAGAAGACGGTGTCAGATCCTCTGAAACTGGTGGGTGCTCAGAGCTAACCCTGGGTCCTCCACAAGAGCAGAAAGCAGTCTGAACTACACTGCGCCAGCTCTCCAGCCTCCTGTTACTGTTTTAAACATCATTTTCATGACATACCAAACCAAAGAACACAAAAATCAAGATGCACGATTTGTTCAAAGAAAATTCATACCCTAATACTAGTTTAGGCTCAGGAATCACAAGATTGCCCACAGTCCAGGAAACCCCTTATTCAAGACTGGCTACTCAAGAGGAAGCATGTTTAGTGAATGCTGATCTGAAGAAAACAAACACAGGCAACATATCTCTTGATGACTTGTTTTCCAAACTGCATCACCCGCGTTTTCAGAAGCACTGGCAGTGGCCAGCCACAAACAAGATCCACTCCAGCACAGGGTCCCAGAATTGTCATTTTCAACATAGACCTACTCATGACATATGCATCCTTACTGTTCCAGATTCATGTCTGTTGCTATGATAAAAAAAAAAAAACACTGGCAAAAAATCGACTTAGTAGGAGAGGCCTTATTTCATCTTATACTTCCAAGTCACAGTCCACAGACACTGAAGGAAGTCAGGGCATGAACTCAAGGTGAGAAACTGAAGCAATAACCGTGAAGGAACACTGCTTGCTGTCTTGCTCACCGTCTCAGGCTCAGCACCTTTCTCATACAGCCTGGACTGCTTGCTTAGGAATGGTACCACCCACAGTGGGTTGGACCCTCCTGTATCAGTCAACAGTGGAGCAAATCCCTCATAGATGCTCCCACAAGTTAATCTGATTGAGGCGAATCCTCAGCTGAGTCCTTCCTCTCAGATGACCCTGGGCTTTGTGCAGCTGACATTTAATGCTAACTGGGACATTTATGGAACTCTTGGGTTTCCCATGGTCGATGAACTACTTACCTGTAAGGATATAGGTAGGAGGGGCAAGGTCCCCCTCCTCTCCTGCTTAGTTGTTACCTAAAGAGGAAACTTGGCAAGTGATTTATTTTTAAATTTATTTGCTCATTCATTTATCATCATCATTGGAGTGGGATAAGACACATGCTATGGCATATTATTGTAGTGTTATTGTTTATGATCTAACAAAAAAAAGCTTGCCTGAAGATCAGAATGCAAAGCAAGCCACACTTGTCAGCCCTCCAAAGCAGTCAGTGGTGGCACACACCTTTACTCCCAGAAGCCGCACTAATTAGCCGTAGAGGACAGGCAGTGGTGGTGTGGGCCTTTAATCCCAGCCCTAGAGAAGACTATAAGGTGGGATGAGACAGGAACTTGCTTTCTTTTCAGTCTGAAGATTTCATAAAGGTGAGAGCCCACTGGGAGCTTGGCTGCTTTGCTTCTCTGATCTTTTGCTTGAACCCCAATATCTGTCTCTGGGTTTTCATTAGCTGTGCTACAATGTATGGAGGTCAGAGGATAATTTCCATTGCAGTCAGGTTTTTTTTTTTCCTTATACCTTTGTATGGATTCGGGGGATGGAATCCAGATCACCAACCTTACATAGTGATCTCTTTGACCCACTGGTCCATCCTCTCATTTCCTGCAAGCAGTTTCTTGAAGGAAAGAAATACACAAATCCCTGTTTCCCACATAGCAGAGAAAGATATTACTGGTAGGGAAATGCTGGAGAGGCAGCCATGTGAGACCTAAGAAAGCGGGGATCTAAGTGCATACAGGAAGAAACCAGATCCTGGAGAGGACACAGAAAACCCTGGACCAAGCACCGACTCCCTAGGGCACCTGGTAAAGGAAGCTATGGTGAGCTATGATGGGGACAGCTGAGCTCTGACAGTGCCCTCTGTGGACCGTTTTACACCATGCAGCCACCTTAACTCCACTGTGTGTGCAAACACCTTCGCTCCCAGCAAGTTCATCTGAAGATGTCCAGGACTTTGGAAGAAGGATCACACACCCACCCATCCGTTATACGTGAGACACATTAGCACTTCAAAGAGGCAGAGAAATAGCCACAAACACCCTCTGTCCTCTCCTGGGTGCTAAGAGTTCTTCCAGATGCCACCAGCCAATCCCTAATACTCTGTGTCTTCAGGAACCCTCAGCATACTGTTCTTCAAAGGCTGCTCCTCCAGGGTCTGCATTCCCCCCAAATTCCACAAATAGGGGCAAAGGGCAGATGTTGAAACCAACCCACAAAGGGGGAATACCTGAATTCACAAGAAGCCCTGGAACAAAGACCAACTTGTTGTAGCCTTAAGCTAAATCTATCTTGACTTTCCAAGCTGGATTTACTGAAACCAGGAAGCCCTGTGGCTTCTGCACTGACTGGAAGTCGACTCCACTTCACTGTGGTGCAGAATCAGGAATTGCCTAGTCTCCTTCATTAAGAGAGCTGCCACACACAGTTATTTGTAACTTTTCAGAGAACCTTTGGCATTAAGCCACAATACAATGTCAGAATCTAGTTTATTGGCATCGGAATGCCAGAGTAATAATGAAATCTGGAGTGTTCTGTAACACCCAGATACACTCCTTCAGAGTCATAAATAAAATTTGTCTTCCTGGACCCATTTGGACTGGGGAAGGGAGATGTGTTTCTGATGTGTTAAAACGACCAGGTTCTGAGAGTGAGCTTCAGGTGCAGCCCTTGTTTCTGCTTACAGAGCTGAAATATCCAAACAGATAGATGGATCGTCAAAACACCAGCATCCAGAATGCTCGCAGCTCCCTCAGAAGCAAACCCAGTCTCCAGCAATAATGCTGACATGTGCATACCAGAATTAAATCACAGGAAAGCTTCCAGGCAACCCTTCCAACAGCCACTTCCAAGCAAGAAAGTCTGTCCTCTGAGACTGGCTTCAGCTTGGCTTTGCAGCCAGCATGCCCTTGAATCTCCTGGTTTTCCCAACTGCATCGGGAAAAGAATTCCTTTAATGAGATTCTTTCCTGGGGTGCTTTGTATTCATTAAGGGTGAGAAGAAATGTGTGGGAATAATTATAAATTAGGGACGATGCAGTGTTGGCAATCAAGGAAAGCATGGAGGGGAAAGACGTTACCAGACGACTTTTCTCAAAGTTTGCCGTCTTTTTAGATGAAAGAGATTTTGCATCACAGGTTGAAAGCAAAAATTGAATAGACTCATTTCAGGCTAACAGGGAAATTGCACTGTAGAGGGAGGCCAGCTGCTGGCCGCTGATCTCAAACCGATTGTAGCGGAGCGAGGATGGATCATCTGAATAGCGTCCACCAGGCCGTGTTAGAAACGAAAATGTTTGGGAAAAGCTTTGAAGAAAAGTATTGCACTTGGGAGGAAAGTAAAAGCTGGAAGCCATAAATCATCAAAAGATGTGGACATGAACCTGGGGCTGTGGGCAGAGAATGAGAGAAATATAGAGGGAGGAGAGAAATTGCCAGCAGCGTGACAGATTATATATGGAAGATGGAGAAAGAGGGGAGCAGGTGCGAAGGACCCTCTGACGTCGAGCGCATACAACTACCACAACTCTATGTACTCCACGGTTTTCTAGTGGCCACTGTTGCTGACACACTTGAGTAAATGGGAAACTCCACATCAGGGTCAAAGTCAAACAGATGAAAGGTCATAGCACTAATTAGTGAGATCATTACACTTAGTCCTCTCTGGCCTAAGTCAATTAAAGCTGAATCTTTGCCCAAAAGTAACTCTAAGGTCATTAAGACAATTCATAAAAATCTTGCTACAGTTAGCATAGTTTCATTGAGGTGAAATCAGACTTTAGACTCAATCCGGATGTGAATGGAACAGAGTGACCTCGAAAGATAGGATAACAATGGCAACAATGGACTGGATAATGTGATGATGGTCACTGACGGTGGTGGCAGTGTCATGGGGGATGATCGTCACTGAGGGTGATGGCGGTGGCAGTGGTGTGGCAAATAGAGACTCAGGTGGGGATGAAGACAGTGATGGTGGAAATCTTAAGGATGATGGTAAGGATTTGGTAGTGATGCCAGTGATGGTGAGGATTTGGTAGTGATGCCAGGATGGTGAGGATTTGGTAGTGATGCCAGGATGGTGAGGATTTGGTAGTGATGCCAGGATGGTGAGGATTTGGTAGTGATGCCAGTGATGGTGAGGATTTGGTAGTGATGCCAGTGATGGTGAGGATTTGGTAGTGATGCCAGGATGGTGAGGATTTGGTAGTGATGCCAGGATGGTGAGGATTTGGTAGTGATGCCAGGATGGTGAGGATTTGGTAGTGATGCCAGTGATGGTGAGGATTTGGTAGTGATGCCAGGATGGTGAGGATTTGGTAGTGATGCCAGGATGGTGAGGATTTGGTAGTGATGCCAGTGATGGTGCTGTTAGTGATAATAAGGAAGGTGGATGTGGCAAAGATAAAATGTCCCCATCTTTGGGAACTTACTATATGCTAGGCCCATAACATTTTATTTGAGTAACTGAATTTAATCCAGACACCATATGGGGTTGGACTATAGCTATACGCATGTTGTAGGTAAGAACCATCACCTTGTTGCTGAGGAGGAGGTAAGAAAAGAAAAGATCAAAAACAGTTTGATTCTGAGTCATAGAATTCGAAGGCACCCATGAGGAGTGAGCAGTCAGTGTCTGGTGGGAGCATGGCCCCGGAAGTCACGTAATGAGCCCCATGCTTCTGCTGTGAGGCCTCTTGACTAGAGAGGAAGATTGGAACAATGGACTTCTGTCAGTCAGCAACTGAGGCTCAGAACAGTGGATACGCACACTGTTCAACTGTGCGAGGCTTGGAAAGCCTTGAGGAGGAGCAAAGGGGACAGCATGGAGGGTGGTGGGGAAGAGAGAGTGATATCAGTGGGGGGAACCTTGTAGAGAGGGGACCTTGTAGAGGGGGCACCTTATAGTGGGGATACCTTATAGAGGAGGTGCCCTATAGAAGGGGTACCTGGAAGAGGGGGAACCTTGTAGAGAGGGGGCCTTGTAGAGTGGGTACCTTGTAGAGGGGGACCTTCTAGCGGGGGCACCTTAAAGAGGGAAGGCCTAGTAGAGGAGGCACCTTGTAGTGGGAGTACCTTATAGAGGGGGTACCCTGTAGAGGGGGCACCTTGAAGAGGGAGGACCTTGTAGAGGAAGAAACTTGTAGAGGGGGCACCTTGAAGAGGGAGGACCTCGGAGGAGCTGTTTGGCTGAAATAGGAAGAGCAGAGCCAGAGCACAACGACCACAGCAATCCTTTCCTTACACTTCCTCCTCCCCATCTGCCCTCCCTCAAAGTCCCCGCCTTCTTTCCCTCCACCCTTTAGGCATGGAAGCAATCCTCTTGAAAGTCACGATAGTCCCCTCCCAACAAAGTACCAATAACAACAGGGGTTCCAGGTGAAATTTGGAGGTGATCGATTATTTTTAAATTTCAAATAAACACAGGGTATTGTTTAGTGTGTCTCATATAATGTCTGAAATTCGATTTCATCTGAGCAGACTGGGTCTTTGTTTCCTATATCTGAAATGTTACCTTAAATAAGGTCTTTCCTGCCAGGCATTGGTGGTGCACATCTTTAATACCAGCACTCAGGCAGCAGAGGCAGGGGGGTCTCTGTGAGTTTGAGGTCAGTCTGGTCTACAGAGTGAGTTCTAGGATAGCCAGGGCTACAAAAAGAAACCATGAAAACTGAGGATAGGAGATAAAGGTCATATTCTCTCTCTCTCTCTCTCTCTCTCTCTCTCTCTCTCTCTCTCTCTCTCTCTCTCTCTCTCACCAAGTCTTTCTCTTTATTAACTGAAAGGAAGCTGTTTTGGTTTGCTTTCTTATCCCAGTGATAAACACCACAATCAAAAACTACTTAGAGAAGGAAAGAGTTTATTTGGTTTATAGGTCACAGTCCTTCATCAGGAGAAGCCAGAGCAGGACTTCAAGGCAGGAAAGTGAAGCAAAATCCAAGGAGAAACACTGATTACTGGCTTGCTTCCCATGGCTTGCTCACATTCTTTCTTATACAATCCAGGACCACCTGCCCCTGCGAAGTATTGCCAACAGGGAACTGGGCCCACCCACATCAATCATTAAAAAGAAAAATGCTCCAAAAGGCTTGCCCCCAGGACAATCTGATGGAGACAGATGGTCCTCATCTGAGGTCCCTCCTCGCAGGTGACTCTAATGGGTATCATGGAGGCGAAAGTAGCCAGCCCATGAGGCAAGAGAAGAAGAAAGGTAAGAAGCAGAGTTGGGGGGAGGAGCTACGACATGCCATCCTCTGGGAAGGGCGTAGCTGTGGCACATGAGAACTCATAGTGACCGGTCACCAGAAAACATTCATGGAGGTCAAATGCTCACATTCTGCTTCTGTTGGAGGGATTCTTAAGAGCTGGAGGCTGCCATGAAAGGGAAAGTCACTCTGCTTTGGTGATGAGACTGCTGGTGGGTTGTTCATGCCCCGGCGGATGGTCCTGCACTAATTAGACCCAGCGGATTATTAATAGCAATGAAAGAGGACTGCAGTTGGGAGAGAGATGGGGTGGTGGTGTTACAGGGGGTTGGACGTGGATAGTGGATGTGATCTATATACACTGAAGAAAGGTTTTTAACTTTCAAAGAATAAAAGTTATTTTTAAAAGGGTATGAGAGCTGTGCAGGTACATGGGAGAAAGAGACAAATCACCACTCCTCCACGGATCATGTACCAAGTACAGTCCACAGGCTCTCAACAGCATCTTCATGCAGGATGGATGGCAGGCGGGGTGGGGAATCGAGGAGAAGCCAGCAGAGCTGAAGATTCCATCCCCTAGTGACGTCAAACCATTCTGCTGCTAGAACACATTGCAGGGCACCGCTAGAGCTGTGAAGTTCAGTGCTTTCAGCTGCACACAGTACACACTTGGTAAGGAGAAGCGATTACGCTGCTGCTTTGTGCTGTTGCCATATTTCATTATTACTTTAGAGAATCTTCCATCTACTCATAGTGGGAAGTTGATGAGAAAGTTGACTGTATGCCAACAACAGCCCTGACTATCATATGCCCACGATATCATTTCATATTATAAAGAGGTCATATAGGATACCTGAACTCTCAGACATGTCCACATGACAAAGAGATGCTTGAGTCTCTCTCTCTCCCTCTCTCTCTCTGTCTCAGAAAGCCTGCAAGGAGCATTAGTTCACCCTAAGGCAAGTGTAGTAACTTCCCAACATGCCCTAGATCTGCCACTGAGTGACCACTGGTCCTCAGAATGTGATATTATTTGAAGCTGGTTCACTACAAAGATCAAGTTAAAATGCAGCCTAATGACCTTAGGATTTGGGTTCCAATCTTTAAGAGTGTCCTTAAAGGTGGAAATTGAGAACAAAGACCTAGGATGATTGTGTGAAGATGCAGCATTAAGAGAGTGTCTCCACTGAATGAACAGATGATGGTCTTACAAGTTCAACGGAGGCCCCAAAATAGGGAAAGAATAGGCCCATTCCTAGACTCCTGAAGGGCAGGGTGGCCCTTTAGAGATCTTGATGCTGACTTCTGTCCTCCAGACTCTGCATCAATGAATACCTCTTGAGCTAAGGCGACCTGGTCCACAGCACTTTGCTATGGCAACTCTAGATATTGATAACACATCAGTCACTGTCTTAGGGTGGCTGTGAAGAGACACCATGGCCATAAGAACTCCTATAAAGTAACACATTTAATTGGGGTGGCTTACAGTTTCAGAGATTTAGTCCATCATCATCATGGTGGGATACAGCAATGTGCAGGCAGACGTGGTGCTGGAGAAAAAGCTGGGAGTTCTACATCTTGATCTGCAGGCAGCAGCAGAAGTTCCTGCCATACTGGGTGTAGCTTGAGCACAGGAGACCTCAAAGTCCACCCTCGCAGTGATACACTTCCTCCAACACGGCCACACCTACATGGACAAAGTGGCACATTCCCTAATAGTGCCACTTCCCACAGGGCCATTTTCTTCCAAACCACCAAAACCACATACCCATAGTGAGCACACAGGAACCACCTGAGTGTGGAAAAGGGGGAGGTGGGGATCTAGGGTTGGTATCAGAAAGATTTTCCTTTGTCCAGGAGCTCAAAGAAGCTGGTGGCCAATAGACAGGGAGGCCAGAAGAGGCAGGGCCTGAGAGCCTAGGGAAGCAGACAGTCAGTCAACCTCCAGACTGTGGTTGGGTCAGCCAGTGTCCCTCTTGACCAGGAAATCTGGAATGACCATTGGAAGTTGGAGAAACTAATCAGGAAAAAAAAAACAACCTTCCCAGAAGCAATCCTTCTGCTAATAAATCCCATAAATATGTCTCTGATGAAATTAAGAGGCCTTCTCCCAATCACGTCAGGAAGTAAGTGTTGCAAACGAACTAATAAGAAATGACATGCAATCTCCAAACCAGCGATGCACAGTGCTGTAATTGCAGAGGCCTTGGCTAGTGCTAGGAATGTTTTAAGAGAAGGGGGAAGGGCTGCATCCACACTCTCCCAAGTGCCATCCGAGAGAAAGGATGCCCCAATTTTAGATACTCCCTCCCACCCTCGACTTTTTCTGGAAATAGCCTCTGAGCTGCAAAGGACCACAATTCCGCTACTACAGCACATTAGAAAACCCTCGGACTCCCCACCTCTCGCCGCTGTCATTTCTGCTCACTAAGCAACCTTCTGAGCTGTAATCTGGTGTTCTGACTAGGTGATGCTTTTTTCCAGGCCCCGAGCCAGGAGAGTTCTCACGACTAGAAGTTTGAGCTGAGCAGGAAGAAGGCAGATGGGACGCCAGACAGGTCCCTATTAGACAGCACAGGGGTGCTGGGCGGGCACAAACTGGGTAAACAACACAGAGCAGGCAGCTGGAGAGTGTGTCCCCTCCCACAGAGGGTCATTTTGCTTAGAAGACCTCCAGTGAGAGCTCACACACCCCGGTGGAACACCCCAGGCCTATGACCATCTCCAGGGACAGCTTCAGAAAGCAGGCAGCTGCCTCAGGAGAGGGGAGAGCTGGCAGAAGCCCAGGCCAAGAGCTGTTCAAGGCGCCTTGAGCAGGTCAGAGTTCCCACTCAGAGGACACTCAGAAGCAGTGTCCTTTTGTGGTTCCTCTCTCTTAACACGCATCCCGTGGCGGTGTCACGGGGGTCTCCTAGGTTTTTATTGTTTTGTTTTGTTTTTGCATGGTTCAAGCCTTCACCACACAGAACTCAGGAGAACATGGGTTGGCTTGATTGTGGCATATTTTTTCTAACCTATGCCTGGACCAAAGCATCATTTTATAGTTTCGGTACCCAGCTCCTGCTTATGAATTAGACCCAGGGAAGGTGAGGAAAAAGAAGATTCAGCCTGCACCTAGCTGGGCCAAAAGACGGGTGTTGGCTCAGGCTCATAATGCTGATTCTTAGACAACACACAAACACCCATTGCCCCGTGGGCCTCCTTTCCCACCTCAGGGTGCCCCCCCAACTCTAATGCCTATGCGGTCAGCACTACTGAGCCTCTGAGAACGAGGTGGGGATGGGCGAGGCAGCTTCAAGAATCTTCAACACGCTTTTCTCTTGCCTTCAGCAGCAACTCACTTGACTCCCAAATACACAATCAATCAGAACTAACAGAGCAGCGTCCCACAAGCCTTGGCTGGGAGACTTTCTGATTTATTGGAGTTCTTGTCCAAAGTCAGATAAAGTCATTCTGTTGATTAATAATGCTGTGTGCTTTAAATCTGTGTCCACAACCCTGGAAGCTCAAACAAGGATGTCTGTAGCTCTGCCATGGGAATCATGGATTCCACTCTGTTCACAGCACTTAGGGGCACCTACTCCACTCTACTGCCTTGTCTCCCTCCGCACAGGAAGGAGGATGAGAAGCAACATCATGGTGCTGTGGGGGAGGGCTTCTGTGGAGGGATGTCTTGTATCCAGCTTGGTGGTCATGTCAGAGGATCTACTCTACTAATAGCCCCTGCTCCAGGGAAGAAACACCTATGCAAACACCTCATGACCCCATTGATCTCAGATCTGTAAGTGCTCCACCATGGGTGCTCCACCATGGGTACTCTGCCATGGGTGCTCCGCCCTGGGTGATCTGCCGTGAGTGCTCCACCATGGGTGCTCCACCATGGATGCTCTGACATGGGTGCTCTGCCCTGAGTCCTCCACCGTGGGTGCTCCAACGTGGATGCTCCTCCCTGGGTCTCACATAGGTGCTCCACTGTGAGTGCTCCACCATGGATGCTCTGCTATAGGTGCTCCACCATGGGTGCTCCACCATGGGTGCTCTGCCCTAAGTGCTATGCCGTGAGTGCTCCACCATGGATGCTCCGCCATAGGTGCTCCGCCATGGGTGCTCCACTATACGTGCTTCACCATGAGCCCCTTGTAGGACAAAGGTAGTTTGATGGCTGGGTAAATTTAGGTCAACCATGAAGGGTAGGTAACCTCTCATGCTATCTCTAAAAATACAGTTTGTTACATATGTAAAAAAGACTAGGATGGGGTGAAGAGAAGGAGGAGGAAGAAAATGAAGAGAAAGAGAAGAGGGGGAAAAGGATGAGAGAGGGAAGAATAAGAAGATGGGGGAAAAGGTATTTTGGAGAAGGAGAAGGAATGAGAAGGAGGGGAAAGGTATGGGGGAGAGGAAGGAGAAGAGGCAACAGGGGCATGGAGGTGAATGGATAACAGAGTAAAATAATAAAATCATCCAGAGGCTTTGAGTGGTCAGACAAAAGCCATCTCAATATCCAGTAAGGGATTATTCTTGATAAAAAAAAAGGACCTAAAAATGGCTTAGTGCCTTCCACATGATGAGTCCCGAGTAATCACTGCTATGAGCTCGCCAGACCTCTATCGACCTGAGCAGGCACTTTCTTAAATTGAAGGGGGTGTGTCTGTGGGCAGCAGCTCACCAGATAAACCGTGCTGCTGCCTGGCTCTGGAATCCCATCTTTCTTTCTCTCCTGATGTGGCCCACTTATAGAAACACGTAGTCTAACTGTGGGGAAGATGAGACCAGCACTCTGTCTGCCTGCATAGGCTTGAGGGAAGGGGGCGTGGAGACCACTATAGGAGCAAGCAGAGAACCCAATAACCCTCAGAAATGCTAAAGAGTAATGAACTTCCATCAGCTCCCCGAGGATCCACTGTGCAGGGTCTCTAACCTAACACAAGACAGCGTCCGCAGTGGCGAAATCCTCACTGCACTGTTATTGTTCTGAATTTACAACCTCATGTTTTGTTCCTCCTGCATTCATAGAAAGAATGAAGCAATTTCAATACTGCTATAAATTCTCTGGTCTCATAGAAGGGTTTAATCAACCCCTTCCATCTGTTCTTTCTCCCAAGATGGTAACAAAATCATTTTCTGCCTACAAGAAATAACGTTAGAAGAAAGGAAAGTCCTGCTTCAATTCCAAAGCCATTTTGATTGTTCTGTCTTTGCCAGAAAGTTCCGAGAGCTGTGTTTAGTTACTTTGGGTGATGGAGCAGTTTTCCATTCTATAATCCTGAGAGAGAAGCAACTGCTTGTCAAGGATATGAGCATCACGGTCCTCTGCCAAGCTCAGGAGCTCCCTCTGCATCAGGGTTTATCAACTTGTCTGTGAATCACTGTGAGTGTTCTGGAAGAAAGCTGATTATGGAAGGCCCATGGGTGCATTCATGGGGAAACGCAAACACAGGCTCTCCACCCACAGGCCAAAAAGCCCATCTGAGCAAAGCGGTCCTCCACAGACCCTCAGTCTCAGCCCTCCAGCATAGCCAACAACTGGGAGAATCACAACAGAGGAGGTGGGTAGATCGGGGACACAACTGGCTTGTGTGGTCACAAGACGCACGTGTGTGTGCATGTGTGTATGTGTGTGTGTGTGTGTGTGTGTGTGTGTGTAAGCTATTCCCACCGCAGTGCAGCCAACAACTGTGAGAACCACAACAGAACAAGGGGACAGATCAGGGACACAACTGGCTTGTGTGGTGAGAAGGCCTGTGTGTGTGTGTGTGTGTGTGTGTGTGTGTACGTGCATATGTGCTTGTGCATGTATGTGAGTTGTTCCCACCTTTTGTTTGCCTCCAAGACTCCTATTCCCTTTCCTACTCAAGGGACAACATATATTGCCTTTTGTCCAAGATATTTTATTTCTACCTTATCACTTGCTTTAACTGGTTGGAATACTGTGTTCTTGAAAAATTACACAACTCCCAGGGATATCAACCCAACATGGCAAATCAAACTAAACATACCCTCATATTCAGACTGGACAAGGCAACCCAGGAGGAGGAAAGGCAGACAAAAGAGTCAGAGACAGCCCCCACTCCCACTAATAGGAGTCCCACAAGTGCACCAAGCTACACAACCATAACACATATGCAGAGAACCTAAGTCTCAGAGAGCCCATGCAGGGTCCGTAATTGTCACTTGGATCTCCGTGAGCTCCTCTGAGCCCAGGTTGGTTGATTTTGAGCTTTCTTTTATAGTCCCTCTGCCTCATATAATCCTTCATCCCCCTCTTTCTGCAGGGTTTCCTGAGCTCCAATTAGTATTTGGCTCTGGGTCTCTGTATCTGCTCCCATCAGCTGCTGGATGAAGCCCCTCTGATGATAATGATGCTAGGATCCAGTCTGTGAATATAGCAGAATATCATTAGGAATTGTTTCATTGACTTTGGGGGAGGGTCATGTTGGTTCTATCCAGGGTCTCTGGGCCGTCCAGCCTCTGGTTCTTGGCCCTCCCACCAGCAACAGTGATGGGTGCCCTTTTGTGGCATGGATCTCAAGCTGGACAGTCATTAGCTGGCCACCCCACGAGTTCTGCACCACCTTTACCCCAGCACATCTTGCAGGCAGGAAAATTGTAGATTGAAGGTTTTGTGTCTGATCTGGTGTCCCATTCCCTCCACTGTAAGTCTGGTCTGGTTACAGAATCCCCCTTGACTGGCTCCAGATCCCCCACTACGAGAAGTCTTCCCTAGGGCTACTCTCATGGATTCCTGGGAGTTTTCACTGCACTAGGTTTCTTGCTCACCTTGGAAATTGACCCCAATTCTAGTCATCTCTCCCAGTATTCTCTGCATCTCCACCCCAACCTGCTCTCCCAAGTTCCCATCCCTGCCTGCCCCCAGTCTACCTGTGAAATCTATTCTACTTTCCCTTCCCAGGGATCTTCCTGTATCTTCCCTTCAATCCTCCTTGTTACTTAGCTTCTCTGGGTCTGTGGATTGTAACCTAATTCTCCTTCACTTTATAGCTAATATCCACCTATAAATGAGTACATACCATGTTTGTCTTTCCGGGTCTGGGCTAGCTCATTTAGAATGAGTTTTTTGACTGTTTTAAAAAAAAATAAAATCATGAAATTTGCAGTCAAATGGGTGAAACTAGGAAAACTTATTTAGAAAAATAAATTATTTCTTCCCCAGGTTCCTCTGTATATTTATCACAATGACAAAATAAATAAATGAAATCAGGCCTCTCATAAAAGGGACACTAGATCTCCTTGGGCCCTCATGTTCCCCGCCCCAAGCCCCTCCCTCCTACCCCTTCCCGGTCTACCCAGGGGATCTTAACTATTTTCCTTCCTGGGACCTTCCGTGTGTGTCACTCTTAGGATCCCCCTTTTTAACTATCTTCTCTGGGGTTGTGGATTGTAGCTTGGTTAATCTTTGTTTTATGTCTAATATCCACGTATGAGTGAGTACATATCATATTTGTCTTTTTGGGTCTGTTTTACCTCACTCAATATGTTTTTTTTCTAGTTCCATCCATTTCCCTACAAATTTCAATTTTTTTTACCACTGAGCAGTACTCCATTGTGTAAATGTAGCACATTTTCTTTATCCATTCTTCAGTTGAGGGGCATCTAATTGGTTTCCAGGTTCTGGCTATTATGAATAATGCTGCTATGAACATAGTTGAACCAGTGTCCTTGTGGTATGATTGTGCCTCCTTTGGGTATACCCAAGAATGGTATTGCTGGGTATTGAGGTAGATTGATACCCAATTTGCTGAGAAACCCCCATACTAATTTCCAAAGTGGCTGTACAAGTTTTCACTCCCAGCAGCAATGGAGGAGTGTTCCCCTTACTCGACATCCTCTCCAGCATAAGCTGTCATCGTGTTTTCAATCTTAGCCATGCTGATAGGTTTTAAATGGAATCTGAGTCCTTGTGGATTCCTGGGAATTTCTCTAACACCAGCTTTCTCCCTAACCCCATAATGTCTCCCTCTATCAAGATATATCTTTCATTGCTCTCCTCCTCTGTCCCTCCCCAACTTGGTCAGGAATTCACAGGGTGACCCCAGGTAAGACTCCTAGCAATAGTGTAGAGGGTTCCTAAACAAGTCTTCCCCTTATAATCAGATTAGTGACTACCTAAATTGTCGTCTTAGACCCTACACCCAGGAACTGATGGAAGCAGATGCAGTGACCCACAGCCAAGCACTGGGCTGAGCTCCTGGAGTTCAGTGGAAGAGAAGGAGGAGGGACCATATGAACAAAGGGAGTAAAGAACATGATGAGGAAACCCACACAGACAGCTGACCCGAGCTAGTGGCAGTGCATGGACTCTGGACTGACAGCTGGGGAACCTGCATGAGACCAAACTAGACCCTCTGAGTGTGGGTGACAGTTGTGTGCTTTGCTCTGTTGGAGGAGGCCCTGGCAGTGGCACCAGGACCTATCCCATATACAGGAACTGGCTTTTAAAGTCCATTCCTTATGGTGGGACACCTTGCTCAGCCTTAATATGGCTGGAGAGGCTTGGTCCTGCCACAAGCTGGTATGCCAGGAGTTGTTGCCTCTTCAGGGAAGGGTTTACCCACTCTGAGGAGTGGATGGGTGGAAGGAAGAGGGCAGGGGAAGGGATGTAGTGAGCCGGACAGGATCACCATTACAAGATGGCGCCGACATCCTGTCTTGTTGAAAATAAACAACTCCATATTTGGCTATGCCTTTGAGAGCTGTGTGTCTCCCGCTTCCCGCATGCACGGTGGATGAGGATCCTTGAGCCTATCCCGATGCAGTCTGGTGTCAGCTGTTGGTGGCAGCCAATCCCTATTTAAGCAGCTGCCTCGGTGCCCTTCGCCCCTTCACTCCCTGCCCTTCCCTTCCTGCCCCTCATTTCCTGCCCCTCTCGTTTCCTGCTCCCCATCAATCAAGGGTACTCCAGTAAAGCGTGTTCTGAGTAGAATCCTGGTGTGGTGGTCATTCTTCCTCGCTGGTTGAGAAGTCCGCCGCAGCAGGTGTCGAAACCCCGGGATCTTCGGTCGCCAGGCGAAGGGCCAAAGAGGATTCAGAACTCAACACGCAGAGTGGCGACGTTGGTAAGTTTCTCCCAGTATGCTGATTTCAGTCTCCCCAAGTATGCTGTTTGCAGGAGTTGATTCTAGGGTGTTTGGTCTCATGTTCTTGGCGTTTGTGGTGTTTGTCCTAGCCTGCTGTTTCTGGTTGCGATGCCGTCAGTCAGGCTGCAGCCTTGGGGAGGAGGACAATGTGAACGTTCTGAAAGAAGGGCAGAGGGCCCTCAGTGAACACCAGGACAGTCTTTTAAAATTAGATTCAAAGGAAGAAAACTTGGATAGGCCTAAAAGAAAAAAGGTAAAAGAAAAGGATCCTGATACAGTCCTCCCTAAAAGGGAGGCAAAGGAGAAGAGGGGAGGTCCCCTCTACCCAGTGCTCAAGGAATTTGCGGGCCTGGATCGGTCTGAGGAGGAGTTAGACCCTCAGGAGGAGGAAGAACTGGAGGAAGCCGCCACTGGCTATGAGGAGGAAAGATATGGGTGGAGGCGCCCCCCACACACATAATGCGTCAGCGGGGGTGGGTATGGGCTCATTGGCGCCTCGGGAACCATGCCCGCTCCCTGTGCCTCCATCCTATTCACAAGTGGGAGGGGGATACCATTTTATTTCATCCTGGGATAGGCTTGATAGAGATCTGGATTTTGCCGCTAATCAGGGTATGCTAAGAAAGAAAATTATAATCATGTGGTCTGAGTTACCGAGGCCTCCGGAGTTTGTAGTGGAGTATGAGAAGCTGCAGCTCCTAGACCAAGGAGCTCTAGGCGGCTCCAAAGCCTAGCAGCACTGAGGGTCTGCAAAGCTACAAACGGGACCTAGCTACAAACGGGAGCTGCTGACAAGGCTAGTATGCTAGGCCACTCCCAGCGTGGGCCTCAGGGCATAGAAGCACACGACCCTGGTAAGGCTCACCAGCTTGAACCTCTGCCCTAGCCCGGGGCAACCAGCCTGGATCAGGTCGACCCAGCCCCTCTGCTCAGCCACACCTCCAAGCAAGGCTGAGCACATGTTCTTGTGGTTAAACAACTTTGTATTTAGGCCCAAAAAAAGGGTATTACTAAGTTTTGAGGTAGATATTTGCCTAATTTTAAAAAATAGACATAATGGGAGACTCTATGCTGGGGAGACTCTCACTAGGGATGGCATGGGCCCCCACATGGCTCGCTGGAGGCCATCCTTGCTGAGGTCACGCACACATGGCCTTGGTTGGCGGGGGAGGAGTTCGACCCCTAGTGACCGGGAGAAAGAATTTTTGAGAAAAGAGGCCACAGCCCAGTGGTCCAAAAGGGTCATAAACTTCAAAAAATCCACTGGTGGTCGCAGGGGGACTCCCCGCCTCGTGACCACTCCCAAGGTTGTAATCGACTAGTTCCTAAAACAACAAGCTGATAATCACAAGGAGGAAACTCACTGTTTCTTGGGATTGTGCCTGGGAGCTGGGAGCATGGCGTCTGCCCCCTAGAGAAGAGCTGTGGAGTCTGAGCTCACTTCCTCTTCCTCCCAGGCAGATGCACACTATGAAGCTCTGACCCAGGATGGACAGAGGCTGGAATCTTCCAGGTAAGCACACCTAGGGGCGCTACACAGATGATTAGAAATGGGCTAAATTAATATGTGAGAATTAGCCTAGATAGAAATGGGCCAGCAGTGATTAAATGAATACAGTTTGTGTGTTGTTATTTCGGGGCAAAAGCTAGCCGAGCAGGCGGCTGGGGTGTTGGGGACGCAGCCCCGCCGCCCTTATTACTACAAATGGCACCCAACGTGGGGCTCAAACCCACGACCCTGAGATTAAGAGTCTCATGCTCTACCGACTGAGTTAGATTAAAGGCCATTTTCTACAGCTCTTTGAAGAGATTGAAGATTATCTATCTATACTGAGTATAATCTCTATAAATCTAAAGAACCTGATTAGTCTGATTATAAATGACAAACTTAGATGACTATTTATCTATATAATTCTCAATATCTATCTAACTTAAAGACTAAGACAATAAACAACTGTGTAACAAATGAGGATAATGACCTCCAAATATAAACACTGTACAAATATACATTGCAATATGGCAAATATATATCAATACACAAACATTATATAAGTATCTTAATCAGAGGTAGAAATGTACATTGCAATATGGTAAATATATGCAATATATATATATCAATACAATATATGTCAATACATAAAAATGTTTTAAACAGACATAGAAACATGCATGCATACAATAGTAAATATAATTTAACTTTGTTTCAATATACAAGAATTGATACCAATATATTTGTCTAAAAGCAGTAACTCTCAATTATAAATCTATTATCCCATCATTCCCTCTTTTTTTTCAAAATGATCCCTGAGCTTATAAAATTCCTTCCCCAACCTCCCAACCCCTAAATGATGTTCCTAAACCCAGGGGTAAACTTTACTGGGAGAGGGGACGTCGTCCTCTAGAATTACTTCCAGCTGTCATGGGGGCGACGTTCTTTCTAGGGGATCCTGTGAAAGTAAAATGATGGTTAAATTTCAAGATCAATGTCTTTTAAAATTGCAAATAGTCTCTGAGTATTTTGTGCAGGTCTGGCCAGAATGTTGTACAAGATGTGCACCATTTCAGCTAACCAAGTTGGGATCGTCTTGTGCAGCTGGTATCCAAAGCAGGTCTTGTAGTAGCGCTATCAGTATCATGACGTCATATCAACCAGGTAGAGTTGTTGTTGTGGGTCCCCATCTTCTTCCTGGAAACTTCAAATGTCACTTCAGGAAAAACTCATTGTTCATTGTGAAAAACTTAAACATTAATCATATAGACATATATATACATACATATATATTCAATAAAAGGCATGATAGATATATTCAATGAAAAGTATGATAGATATGAAGAAAAGCAAAGATGTTTTCTAAACTCATATTTCTTTCTGTCCCATATCATGCTCTTGACATGAGACAGAAACTCCAGAAACTCTGGGTTTTTCTCTTACTAACAGGCTTGGAATTGGAGAGGGACTGAGCCAGAGTCCAACTTCAAAACCAGCTATATATATTTATAAAGAAATGTTTAATAAGACATATAAATAAAAATTAATACTTACAAAATGTGTCCATCCATCAGTAATTAAATATTCAGGGTCCCTCAATTTCTTTGAAGATGAGTATTTTCCTGTGGAGATAAGAAAAGAACCCTGTCTCCAACCTATCTGTATATTGGAGGTCATTATCCTCATTTGTTACACAGTTGTTTATTGTCTTAGTCTTTAAGTTAGATAGATATTGAGAATTATATAGATAAATAGTCATCTAAGTTTGTCATTTATAATCAGACTAATCAGGTTCTTTAGATATATAAAGATTATACTCAGTATAGATAGATAATCTTCAACCTCTTCAAAGAGCTGTAGAAAATGGCCTTTAATCTAACTCAGAGTTTCGTGATAGTGAGACACAATTGCTCCTGGCAACACCGCTCTATTCCCGAGAGAATGTTGAGCACCAAAGACACTCCACCTGGAGCCTTTCTATTGGGCAGAACTGGCCTTTGGGCAAAGAAATGCCCATACCTCAACCACTGACACAGATACAGAGCGTGCATCAATGGATAAAACAGGACTGTCATATCCTGCCAAGACAGGGTAAGATAGTTTTGAAAAGTTCCTTGCCTTTTATAATGGTATGTCAGTCATGTTAGGCCTTAGCCAAAATTGGTTGACTCAACATTGCAAATGAGACTTTGGGTGATTGCCCAGGTAGTCAGTTGTCTCTGTCAATTATTGAACATTTTGGATATATCTCGTTTGTTGAGTAGTGTTTATTCCCTTCTCAGATCTTTGACTGAGTTGAAGATTATATAATTGTAGTTACTCTTTACATTATTTGGACTCCTTGAGATAGAATGTTTAGCAAAGCTTTTGTTCTCAATATTGTTTGTTATATTTATTATTTGTTGTTATTGTATGTAGTTGTATTTGGTTTAGTTCTGTCTTATTTAGACAAAAAGGGGAGATGTAGGGATAAGTCCGGCCCCTTAGGGGGCGTGTTCGCCTCGGGCTAATGTCTGCCTATAAATTTGGCGAGCGTGCTCTGAGCTGTCGCTTCTGCTTTCCTGGTCTCCGCGGGAACGGTGGTTCTGTAAGACTATTTCTACATTAAAATCTGTCTGCATTTGTTTACGCCGCTACATTTTGGCGCCCAACTTCAGGATTACAGTCTGGTTTTGTCTTCAGCTAGTTCCTGATGCAGGGTCGCTAAACAGGCTGGCCCTGGATTTTTGGTTCTTCTCTTCCTGCTGGGAGAGTCTGGTTTATCCAGGATTTTCAATATTAGGTATGATCCAGAAGTGACTGTCAGTTTACACTTCCAGCACCAGTATACACTTCCAGCAATAAGGTTTTTTCTTTAACCACATTTTCTTAAGCATAAATTGTTAACAATAATTTTTAATCTTGGTCATTTCTACAAGGATAAGGTAAAATCTCAGAATTTTGGTTTGCATTTCTCTGACAGCTAAAGGATGTTCCACTTAAAGATTTTTTAAATGTCTCTCAGTCATTTTCAAGTTCGTCTGTTGAGAGTTTTCAGTTTAGGTCTGTAACAAATATTTTTATTGGATTAATTTTTAATAACTAATTTCCTGAGTTCTTCATATATTTTTAAAATGGATAAAAAATGGTTTGACAAAATATTGACTATGATCAATGTTTCTTATACTAAATAATAGATTCATTGATAATTTTAAGATTGATTCCTGGACAATTGTCTTTGCTCAATTCAAAGGCCAAAAACAATAATCTTTTCCCAGATGATCATTACTACAATTCACACAACTGTATTTTGCTAATGTTATAGTAAAAAATCCCTTAAAGGATTTTATGCTAAATTTTACAATTGGCTCTTCCAATGGAAGAACTGCACATTACCCTACTGGGGTGCTATGGCAAAATGGCCCTTTATGGTGGATCCATGGTAATTCTTCAGGTACCAAAGCTATTCAATATTATCCAGAGTTGGTTGCTTCTCAAGCGGTATTGGGAATAAAACATTGCTTAACATCTTTTGCAACCATGCCAAATAAATTGATTATTCCCTATACAAAGGGACAGGTGGAGACATTGGCAGCTACAGTGAATGAATGGACTGTTTTGGTTTGTGCTTTTCCTAACCTTATTGATAATCATTATCCAAGACATCCCCTATTAAATTTTGTGGAAAGGAACTTAGTGTATTTTCCTAAGGTTACCTTTAAAAAGGCCATTAATATGGCCTTGACTGTTTTTACTGATGGCTCCAAAACTGGCAGAGGAGCCATAGTAATTCAAGGTAAGGATCCCATTTTGCTTGATTTTCGACCTGATTCCCCACAAGTCACGGAATGAATGACCGTGCTGGAAGTTTTTAAAAAGATTTTCAGAACCCTTCAATTTATTTTCAGATTCTAAATATGTGGTGAATGCTGTTGCCTCATTGGAGGTGGCTGCCTTTGTTAGAAATTCAAGTACAGTTTCCATTATTTTGTGTCAAATTCAAGCATGCATTTTACAAAGGGATAATCCCTTTTTTGTTGGACATATTCGGGCTCATACTTTGCTTCCAGGACCCATGTCTGAGGCCAATGATTTGGCTGACTGCCTTACCCGGTCCATGGCTTTGGTCGTCTCGGACCCTGTAGAATTAGCACGATATTTTCATAAGCTTTGGCATGTGCCTGCCAATACCCTTAGAAAATAATTTCATATTTCCAGACAGATAGCCAGAGAAAGTTATAGCCTGTTCTTCATGCGTGACCTTTTTACACCCCCCTAATGTTGGGGTCAGTCCTAGAGGGCTACAACCTAATGCATTGTGGCAAATGGATGTTACCCATGTGCCTGAATTTGGCAAGTTAAAATATTTACATGTATCAGTAGATACCTTTTCTGGCATTATTCATGCCACGCCCCTAGCGGGAGAAAAGGTAACTCATGTAAAAACACATTGCCTTGAGGCCTAGGCTGCCTGGGGAAAACCCCTACACCTTAAGACAGACAATGGCCCGGCATATACCTCCCATGGATTTCGTGCCTTTTGTGCACAGCTCCAAGTGACCCACATTACAGGTCTTCCATACAATCCACAAGGACAAGGTATTGTGGAGAGAGCCAACAGAAATATTAAAGAAATTCTACAAAAACAAAAAGGGGGAATAGCTGAATCCACTTCCCCCAGGGAAAGAATCTCCCTTGCTCTCTTCACACTTAATTTTTTAAACCTGAATGAGTCGGGTACTGCAGCAGCTGAGAAGCATGCAGCAGGCCCTATGAAACAAAAGGAATATGTGATGTGGAAAGATGTATTGGATAACAAATGGTATGGACCGGATCTTGTGGTGGCAAGATCCAGGGGAGCTGTATGTGTTTTTCCACAGGGCCAAGAGGCTCCACTTTGGGTTCCGAGCCGGCTGACATGCATGATCAAGGAAGTTCCTAAGGATGAGGCTGAGTCTCTGGAGGAAGATCCTGCTGACATCCCTGATGACATGGATCCAGGGGAAGGTGGAGCACAGAAGGGGAATCCTGTCAGCCTTCCCAAAGGCGATGCCTGTTCTGCATGATGCCACAGTTTTCCCCAGATTTTTACCACCAATAGAAACCTTGATTTATCATTTTTAATGTATAAGTCTGAAATGGCCCTTTTAGGAGAAGCATGTAACATTACAGAGAAAGGGTCCCTGTGCTTTCAGTTGAGTGGGCATATTTTTTGGCAAGCTGCCTGGGTGGCTGTGTGTTGTGCCTGTGGTTGGTTTGCTGCCTTTGAGCCCAGACCAATAGGGATAAGGCTATATTGGGATAAGGTTATAATCTCTCGGGCATTAGCTACCCTGGAGTGTGGCTCCTTCCCCCAGACATGGTTGTCAGCACTAAGAGACGCTTAGGGCTTCCATCATGCACAGCCTATGCACCCCGTGGGATCTGTTGATCCATTGCACTTGGGTAGGTGTGCGGATGTAGGTTCCTGCGACACAGCCTTTGCACCCCCGGGGTTCCTCGAGTACCCATTGCACAGGGGAAGGTGTGTCCATAAAAAATATCTTCCATCCTCGATTGACCAACACATCATGGGGTGGGGGTCAGATTGGATGACGTTAGTCCTGCGCTCATTGCTTACAAACAATAAGGGGGAACTGTAGTGAGCCGGACAGGATCACCATTACAAGATGGCGCCGACATCCTGTCTTGTTGGAAATAAACAACTCCATATTTGGTTATGCCTTTGAGAGCTGCGTTTCCCCCGCTTCCCGCATGCATGGTGGATGAGGATCCTTGAGCCTATCCCGATGCAGTCTGGTGTCAGCTGTTGGTGGCAGCCAATCACAGGGCGACCCGTGTGCCAATTCCCTATTTAAGCAGCTGCCTCGGTGCCCTTCGCCCCTTCTCTCCCTGCCCTTCCCTTCCTGCCCCTCGTTTCCTGCCCCTCTCGTTTCCTGCTCCCCATCAATCAAGGGTACTCCAGTAAAGCGTGTTCTGAGTAGAATCCTGGTGTGGTGGTCGTTCTTTCTCGCCGGTTGAGAGGTTCGCCACAAAGGGAAGGGAGGGAGAACAAGGATTGGTATGGAAAATGAAAAGTAAAACTTTTTAATAAAAAGACTCAAGAAAGGGTACTAGGATGCCTCCCCTTCCCCTGGCTCTGAAAGTTAATTAGAATGACATCCGTGAGAAACTGGACCCTCTCCAGACACCAAACCTGAGGGTGCATGATTCTTTAACTTCTAGACGCTAAAACTGAGGAATAAATTTCTTTTGCTTTTAATCTTTCTATGATATTATAGCAGCCAAGAATGACCAATTACTCCTAATATCATTCATTATATAGAAAATGGTATTTTTCTGATTATTGGCTACCAGACATGAGATGGGACTTGAGTAACCATGCCTATGCAAAGGAGCCTGGTTACCCCAGATGCTCAGTACACACATCCAAGAAAAGAAAGTGCTGAGACAAACAGAGCAGACATCACATGGTCAAGAGCAGAGTCTGGGAACAAACCGTCTTCTCCTATCTCTCTATTCGAGGTGCTGCCAGCAGTGGACAGGGTGTTCTCTTTCTTTAATTATGATGTTCTCTTTAGAGCCAAACAGAGATGACAATCGTTCCAGCTCCTACCGTGTCTCAACAGGCAAAAAAATACAAAACTCTACAGCTGCCCGTATTGCTTACATTAACCAGAACCCACAGGTATTAATGACAGAGATGACATTGTTCAGGGCTGACTTGAGCAGTGTGGGGATTTGGGATGAGAAAGGAGTTTGAAGGGTTCGCATGCGCTACATCTCCCCATTCAGAAAACAGGTGGATCCCCTGGGGTGGGCATAGCCCATTCGGTGACCATGCCTGCTTCCATCCTAAATCCCCACACTGTCACTGTCAATGAAGGACCCATATTTCTTAATCATTACAGTTGCAGAAAGGCTTATTCCAGGGCCAGGGGCATTCCTTTTGCTCACAATAACATAGATAGACAGATTAATTGGGCCAGTGTTTCTAGATCACTAACACAGAGCACGATTCCCACCCCAGAAGAGGAAACTTGCAGAGGGTGGCATGTCCTGATGATGACTTTCCAGCGACTGCCAGGCGTGTTCCCTTCCAGGGCATGGATTCCGTCAGGCTGGCACGTGCATGCCTCTGCTGATGGCGATCTTTGAAGTTATATTATTCTGAAAGGGGTCCCAAGCGTGAGAAAGAGCACCACAACACCTTGTACCTTGAAACAAGCCCTCCACGGGGAGTGTGTCACATCAGTGACTTGAAAGCTCAGCTTCCAGTCCTGTTTCTCCAGTTTCTGGAGAAACCCCCCTACGTGTTTTACACATCTTCTGTTGCCGAGGGGAGAAAACATGGCCCATTTAACAAGTTGATTTCTTCACGGCTGCGCAATTTCTTTGTAGTTTGTGACAATTTTCGTCCATGGGGATTGCAGCAAATATTGGTTACAATATAATCACATGGATAGAGCGAGGGCTGGAAAAACAAATCTTTTCAATTATTTTCACAGCTTCATCACAGTTCTTGTGATTCTGAGCAATCTAAGAGTCTGTTATGGCTAAAGGTCAAACTAATCTCTAGCAAGGAAAAATAATAGTGGATTCAGAAACTGCACTTCCGTACTATTGTGGCTTCCTAAATCTAATTATGTGAATAAATGGGCTTCTCCATAAGGTCCACATGATCCCTCCTGACTGAATGAGGAGCACACGATTTTGCTGAAAATGCTGTATTAGTCAGCCCAGACTCTCATAATAAATACCATGGATTGTGAGACTTAAATGACGAAAACATGTTTTTCCCTGTTCTGGGGGCTGTGATGCCAATATCAGGGTGCAGCAAAGCCAGTCACCAGAGAAGTTTTCCTTCACAGACAACAGCCCTTCAGATGCGTTCTCGCCATGGCCTGTCCTCAGGCGTCAACTCAGGAAAGGGGTACACAGACCGCATCACCTGAAGTGTGTTTTCACGTGGCGTGTCCATGCATGTGCGCTGGGAAAGGGGGAGCTTTCTCTCTTATCATTCTTACAAATAAGGACAATGACAATGCCCCAAGCAGATGAGAACACCAACTGTAAGATGCCACTTACCCTTATACCTAAAGCTTTCTGTCTTCACATATAGTTTTGTTAGAGTTTAAACTTTTTTTAAAAAAATATGAACTTTGTGTTACACAATAAAATCCTAGCAAAGATGGATAACGAAAATGACTGAACATCAGTTTGCATGTGATCATGTAGGTATCGGGGAGACAGGACAGTAGAAGAGCCAAAGTACCCTGTGGATGATGAGTTATAATGTAGCATGGCAACCAGAAGCATGCACAGGGTCGGGCAGGCTTTAGGAAATCAGTGGGGTTGAATGGACATGAGAGAGACAGGATCATCAGGGGCCTGGAGATCCTGCAGGACTGAGCTGTGCAGAGCCCTGGAAAGGGCTGAGATCACAGCAGTCACTGTAATCCCAGGACTTTTGCCTGGGAGAAGAACCCTTTGAGCTACTCTGCCTCCGTGGTTTCACATGGGCAAAGTACTTTATGGAACCAGGCCTCTTTCAGCCATGTGGGTTCCAGGGACTGCATGCGGGTCATGCCGCTGGTCCAATGTACAATTTTATAAGGAAGAATATTTTCATTGTGTAGTCACCGGACTGTTGCAAATTATTCAGAGCAAGCAAAACCCTGAAAGCTACCAAATACCCTCTGTACCTGGCCATGTGGATACGCCTATGCAGAAACCAAGGGCTGTTTCATTTTGTCCATGAACAGTGCTCTGGATGTTAAATTACCTAGGAGGGTCTCATTAATTCACAGCAACAAGGGGCAATGTCATCAGTGGAATCCACACCTCAGACACATCCCAGGGAACACCCAGAACCTCCTCCATTATTACAGAGCAAGCAACGATGTGTCTTTGTGTGACAGACATTGAAGAAGGAGGAAGACAGGGAGAAGGGGCAAGGAGAGGGGACAAAAGGAGGAGAAATCTGTGTGAACCTTTTCCTTCTTTCTTTTTTTCCTTTTTAAATTGAAAGTGAAAATAGTCTCATAGAGATATCCAGCAGAGATACAAATAGACCATGTTAAAATAAGGTTACTTAATCTCAAATGGGAGGATATCATAGAAAAGATTAAATGTATTATTAATCATGGAAAGCAGACAGCTGAGCATATTTGAGGAGTCTGAACACAGGTGCAGCTTTCTCCAGCCTAATCCTGAGGGATGCTCCAGTATTTTCCCTGCTGCCTTACTCTTTCCCATAGCCAAGACTGCCAAGCAGTACCTAGTCATTTCAGATCCATTCTCTGAATTCATAATAAAACCTCTTTCCCTAGAGTGCAGAGCCAAGCTCACTACCCCTCCTCACCCACCACCCCACCCTACTCACCCCCGCCCAAGGACTGGTTCACACCCACTGGAAGAGGTACATCCTACCTAGAAGAGCCCACTAGTAATTCAGACTTAGAACAGTATTACACAACAGTTCCCTCTGAAATTGAAACATTCTATCCTGCAGGGAAGCTCTTTTAAGCAGGGAGATAAACAGCCTAACTAGCTTCAGGAAGTCCCTGAAATTGGCCAGATTAACTAGGCCCCTCCCTCCCAGAGTAAACAACCAAACTGCTGAGAACCCCTCTCAGACAAGCCAAGCTGCCAAGAAAATGCTGAGATCAGCCCAGTTTAAGATTTAGACCAACTGAGTCACATGGAAAAAAACACTCTCTAACTTGTTGAGCCTGTGTAGTGTGCTCCAAGTCTCAGCCTCCCAAACATGAGCACCAATCAGAGGCTTGCACTCTGAAAACCTGCTCCAGATCTTCGTCCGTGACGTAAGCAAGTGTGCATGTCTGTCGAGTGTGAGTCCACCTATAAAGGGTAGAGCCTTAATGGACGGGGAACTTTGAAGGCTTATTGGCATATGGATTGCTGTCCCAAAAGACAGGTGCTTAAAGGGCTGGGACTGTAGCTTGACTACAAAGTGCTTTTATGGAGAGAAGAGTGTGATGTCAATTAAACACAGCCCAGCACGGATGTGGGGACACAGGCAGGACGGTTTCTTTTTAAGATACCACCATGGCTCTGCTACTGGGATCTACCAATGAAGGAAGCATACAGCAGATTGATATTCTTCTCTCTGGGTATCCCTTCCCCCACTGAAGCAGTCTCCAGCTATAATTGCCCTGAAGGCCCTGATACTATGTTCAAAAAGAGAGAGGTGGGAGAGAGAGAGAGAGAGAGAGAGAGAGAGAGAGAGAGAGAGAGAGAGAGAGAGAACTGTTCCAAGTTGGAATCAAATCCCAGGTTATCTCTGTGTGAACGGGATTTATCGATGGCCGAATCCAGAGAGTTGTAGCCTCCTGGTGAGAAATAGGCTGAGAACAGTTGTACACACTGGTCCCTGACTTCATCAAAGGTGACAGAAACAGTGGGTTATGAATTCAAGATGTTTTTTACAGTTGATACTTGTGTAAAAAACCAAAAATTATTAAGACAAGTGGAAGAAGACTGTGCTACCTCACTTGACAGAGTGCACGGGTGTCAGACTGTTGGGGCCAGGTGGGCCTGAAAATGTTCACAAGCTGTGTATGGTCGGCTTTACAATACCAAACAAATCACCAGAGATGAGCCTTGTGGATCTTTTCATCTGTTTACTCCATCTCTGGGGATGCTTAGAGATATGCTCAAGGTTCACAAAGAAAGAGGACGTCTTGGTGAAGAAAACCAATGGGACAAGTAAAATAAAAGAAATAATAATTAAATAAGTTTAAATGCATCCATGCCATGGAACATTAGTTATCTTCTGAGTATAATGTGAAATATACTGTGTCCTGACATGAAACATTCTGCAAGAAAGTGCTGTTAAGTGGAGAAGTGGAGTTGAAAGAGCTACATTGGTATCCCTATATACTTGCGTGAACCTAAGATGTGCCTACTCAGTAAGTGTATTTACTCAGTATCAGAGGCTATATCTGAGGACCTGGAGTGGACAGCACTCTTTGCTGGAGGCAGTCAGTGTGCAAGAAGTTTAAGAAAAGAAACTTGACCCATATGAGCTTGAGCAAGGCTGAGTATTCGGTCCCTGTGTATCCCTGGATTCTTTGCTTCAACGGTCACAATAAGACTCCCTTGTGCCAGCAAACATTAGGCAATTAAAATGCTGTCTGTCAAGTGTTAGCATGAACATTTACTTAATATCTTCAACTATTGCTTTAATATTTTAATCTTCAAAAATGAATAGTAATTGGGAAGCATATTTATATGAGATTCAAGAACACAGAAAACTAATAATTCCCAGAAGCTGTACTGCCATGAGCATGTGTTGCTGCTGCTCTTTGAGTACCAGAAAGATAGTGGTTGACTCCACTCAGGTACAAGATGCAATTATCCCAAAACCATGGCCACTTTGCCACTAGGGCAAGAATGAAGAGAAACAGGAGATTCGTGGCTGTTGTAGCTTCCTTCTCCACTCCCGTAGTGTGCTTACTCTCTGCAATGCCTTATTAGTCCACTTATGGTGCAAATGCTGTCCTTGCCCCAGGCTGTCTTGAGGGTGGATAGTGCTCCGTAAGGACTCCCATGGGTCCCCTCTTATTTTGGCCACTGTCATACAGACTCCACATGAGGTCCAGCAATCATAATTGCTTAGTTCTGGGAGTGTTTCAACACCCCTGATAATAACGAGAGGAAATTGAGGGGCTTTAAGAAGCAGTGCCCTTGTGCTTTTGAGGAGGTGTCATGGGAAACCACTGTCCCTGCATGGAGTAAAAGCTAGACTTCTACATGAAGAAGGATGGAGAAGGGGGACAGTAGAGAAAGAGTAAGAGGAAAATTCAGTTTCAACTTCCACTTTTGCCCTAGAAGTAGAAAGCCAACAGTCATCTGTTATTTCCCTCTCCACGGGGCCACCAGAAGGCTGTGTGTTCAGCTCTTCACTCAACCGAAACTTCCTTTGGGGGATACAAGTACATTTGCATCTTAGATTGGCCTCAGATTTCGGCTTGAATTGCGGTTGTGTCATTTTTGCCCTGGGTTTAGATTTTTAAGTGTTTGCTTTTTTGTGCCCTGTTTTGAATCTTTGACACACATTTCCCACACACTTCCTACAGCCCCTCAGCTTTTCCAAGAGCTTCACAATTCATCCCCCACTTTCCAGTGGGCAAGGTTCCCTTAGCACCTTCATCTGAACACAGCTCACTTTGCCAGATGCACCCTCCTTACATCCTGCTATGGAACCAGAGTGAGTCACCTCCCCATCTTCTCCTGGATAGGAGGAATTTGTCCATCAGTGGCAATAACACTAAACCAGAGGGGCAGGGTGAAGAACAGCATGAGGGGATGAACCAGAGGTCATGACAGTTACTCATCTGCCAGTCTCCCTGCATGCACACACCACACTCAGTGGCCAGGATCCCCGAGTCCCTCCGATGGAAACAACATATCATAGCCTTGAGGCTGCTCCCAGGAATATCTCCCTTTCAGTCTGCAGGAGGAAATATGTCCTAAAAAAGGGTCTCTTTGGCTGACCACCATTCTGCTTTCTGTCTGGGAAGCAAGCTGGATAGAACTTTGTGTCATCTGACATCTCAGAGAGGCAGGACAGTAATCACAGAGAGTAATCACTGGTCACGGCAACAGTGATACAGCAGCAGGCACTCCACCTTTGAGCAGCGCTTTAGGGCCATCAGGGAGCTCGCAAAGGTGTTTCCCACCTTCATGGATTGGGCAACAGATCATCACCATTATGGCTGCTTAAACTTCCTGGAATTTTACATTCAGATTCCAGAGTGCTGGGAAAGGGAATTCTTTTTTATTGGTATGAAGAAGGAGTCTTACATAATTCCCTGGCAGGGCCATTACAGGGAGGTAGGCACTGTCGTCATGAGGAGGTTCCCTGGGCTGCTGCAATGACAATCAGCCCATCCACTCCTCGTGGGCCCTTCCTCAGCAGGAGTTTCTCAGTTCATATCTTCATAGCCAACAGTGGAGCTGCAGGCTTAGGATGGCCCACGATCAAGTGACCTTCTATTGCTCCCCACAGTTTCATCTCTTTTCCTCTCCCGTGGAACTTCAATCAGTCTGAGCATCAGTTAATGGTTCTTTTTTATCCATTTGATTAAAACAGTCACTGAAGTAGTAGCAAATTGGATCCCTCCTCCCGCTTGGCCCTTAATGCACTGTGGTAATGAAATCCATGGCTTGCACCTTCCGCTAGAAGGAGCCAACATATACGTTATGAGAGCCAGGAGCCCATCCATCCTGAGGCTGATTCTCCTTCCTGAGAAAGGTCTTTTAGGGACCGTGAATCTTCAGATTTAAGCACCTATACTGGCAGAAGGGAAGACTGAGCCTCTCACTGGCATTTTTCTTGCCAGTGACAAAGAGATCATTTATAACACAACTTCATTTCTTTAAAAGCAGCTGCAGATTTTATTGCTTGGATGAAATCAAATCCCACATACTAATTTAATAAGCTCCTCCAAGCTTACACAGAGTCTGTGCTTAGAGGACTCTGTGTTTATATGCCACTGGCCAGAGTGCTGAACAGTTTTCCATTTCAAAACTCTCAGGAGAAAGCATAGCAGAGATTAAAAACAAGGCAAAGCCACTCCGGTTCATATTCTGATTAAACTTTACAGGTGCTGTTTATCACAAAATTGCATTGTGAAAATTCATCAGGCAGGTGAACATTCAAACCTTTGTCATTCAAATGTGTGGAAAAAGAGAGTTCTCCTCACCCTTGTCAGATCCTTGCAGGGAAATGCTCTTGCCCTGTACCTCCTAGTTCAGGCCCAGGATTACCAACCTTACACAAATCCTGTCTTCTCCAAGCTTGACACTGGAGTATGTGGTAAGGATGATGTGGAGCAGTTCTCGCAGAAGGGCGGGAAGACCTGTGCCTGCTTTTCCACTCTTCCTCTCTTATGGAAGAAAGAATCCAAGGGACAAAGAATTGGGGAAGGACACGCTGCTGAAGTGGACATCATGTCGTCCACTGCAAAACTCTTAGAGGATAATATGAAGTCACACACCTGGTTATCAATGTATTTGGATTGTCCTTGTTGTTGTTGTTATTGTTTTATCTATTTTCTACTATGTGATTAACAGAGGAAATTGAAGCCATAAGCATAACAAACAGGCAAAAGCCTGTGTAGGTCCAAGACTTTTCTTTGTTATATAAATGGTACTTTTGTTGATCTCTTAAAAATAACCCAACAGTTTCTTTGTATTTGTTTAGTCAACATAGAGTAGGTAACACACAAGGATTTCTTTTTAAAAATAAAGAAAACAATCTTTTTTCATTATGCATAACCAATTCAAGTTCCTACCCCCTCCTCTCCTCCCATTCCCTCCCCTTCCCCCCTCACCCCATCCACTCCTCAGAGAGGGTAAGGCACATTGCCTTATGGAAGGTCCAGGGCCCTCTCTACTATATCTAGGCTGAGCAAGGTATCCATCCAAAGAGAATAGGTTCCCAAAAGCCAGTACATGCAGTAGAAATAAATCCTGGTGCCATAGCCAGTGGCCTCTCAGTCTGCTCCAGCCATACAACTGTCAACAACATTCGGAGGGATTAGTTTTGTCCTATGCTTGTTCCTTCCCATTCCAGCTGGAACACACATGGATTTCAGTAATCATCCAACTTCAGCACTGGAGTAGTGGACAGTTCCATGCATGCTCCATATCAAGACTCGGGCCCAGATACCAGTATCAACCTCCAAGGTTGCAGATATCTGTGGAGATATGATGAGCATAGTGACAGCCAACGTTTCTCTGCTCCCTGCATTATCTGAATCACTAGTGCTGTTTCTTTGAAATCTTCTTCCAAGTAAACAACTGGAGTCTTGCCCCAGAGTCTGCACTGGGAAGATCAGGATCCAGTTTACCAGAACCCAAGTTGTCACTGTTGGGAACCCAGAACAGTTTGTAAAGGACATTCATAGTGCAGTTATAGGAAAGAGCAAATTATATTTAAACCACGGTGTCTGTATCCTTAATGGGCTTTAAGTGAAAGTGATTTAGCAGCACAACACACTGACATGTTAAAAGAATTTATGAAAAAATTAGTTTTAGTAAGGATGAATCAACCATTTAAAACACTGAGTGAATATAATATTGAACCTCAACATTGTGCCTGCAGCAGAAGTTTTGCCATAACCCCCAAACTTGTACAGTAGACAGATGTCCCAGGATAGCCTGAATCACCCCTCAATAAATGAAATGCAAGCTTCAGTGTTCGGTGTCAACATCCTGTTGGCTTTAAGGAAGAAGTTAGCTAAATGCCTGTGTTGTTGTTGTTGTTGTTGTTGTTGGGTTCCCAAATTCACCATTGTCCAACAGTCACCTGATCCACAGGCCAGCACCACACCTAACCATCACCTGATCCACAGGCCAGCACCACACCTAACCAACACCTGATCCACAGGCCAGCACCACACCTAACCAACACCTGATCCACAGGCCACCACAACACCTCAACCGACACATCACCATCAGTGATATTGACAGTTGAGCACAACATTGCGCTGAATTGTCATCTTCATTCCACTTCCTGCTGCTGAGATAAAACTACTCTGACAAATGACTTAGGGTGGCAGATCTGTGGTTTCTCTCATAATTACAGGTTACAGTCCATGATGACGAGGATGTCACAGAGAAGGGAGCTTCATACAGCTGGTCACGTTGCATCCACAGTCAAGAGACAGAGGAACAAGTCAATGGACATTCACTTGCGCTCAGTTCTTAGTTCAGCGTGTCCTGTCTAGAGAATGGCGCCACCCACAGTGGGAAGGCTTCCTACATCAGTTAACATATTCAAGAAACTCCCCTCAGACATGCTGACAGGACAACCTAACCTGGACAATCCCTCACTGGGACGCTTTACATCACATCAAGTCAGCATGCAAGTCTAAACATTACAGTTGTCTATACCTGCATACTGACTTACAAAATCATGTATTCAATATACATCTTGAAGTGAAAATTTTAATGTTTTAAAAATTGCAGTTTTTCAATTGGCTTATAAATTTGCAAATATTCTCATAAAACACAATCTGGAGTCATTACTTTTAGTGTTAGGGCCACCAAGCCTCCTTCACCACCTTAGCCAGGATCCATAGTACTCCAGGTTAGCCATATTTATGCTCTACAGCCCTCAACAGAAAGAGAGCATGTGCTTTTGCTCATATAACACACAGACTGGGAATACCCAAGGAGCAATCAGCCAAGCTCAAAATATACTGCTCATAGCTTCAAGGATGGTCATATTATTACAGATATCAGATTTATTCTCACATCTTAGGAACTTGTAAGGTGGCTATGTTCAGCTGATAGGTTAACATATCATGTCACCAAATTAGCCCCTGGTTTAATCTCTAACCCTAACCTAAACCAGGGTACTGATAAGAAGGTCTTGATCACAAGGAGAAGCAAACATCTCCTGATTTATGCTCCTTTCATCTGCAGCAGCAAAGAAACGACTTGCTTGCGGTATGGTTGCTCAACCCATGAAGGCATGCTACGGTCCACCTCTGTGTCCAGGTCCACCCATGAGCCGTAGAACTTGGTTGTCCCTTGTTCTCAAATTGTCCATTCTTCTCAGGAATATGTATACTTACTATAAATGAATAATCCAAGTTTGAGTATAAGAAGCATCCCTTGGGTAGGGTCAGGGGATGCTGCCAACATCCTATTACACACAGAAGAGTCCTGCACAGAAGCATCAGGCCCACAGGTGCATGACACCTAGACCAAGAAGCCCCCAGATGGGAATAACATCTCCCTCTAGACGAAAGGGCAAATGTGCCCAGGCCCATTATTAAATGATCCAGGTGCCTGAACTTCTTTCCTCGGCTCCACATACCCACTGAGTATGTGGGCATCCACATGGACCTATCTCCTTTATCCTCATGGGGCTTGAGCTCAAGGGGAACAGCTGTGCTTTGCTTCGTAAATGCCTTTGTTTCTAAACAACTAATATGTGTCTTCTATCAGCATCTGTGGAACTGTGATAGACTGACATATGAGCCTGTATGCAGGGTCAAACCTCAGACTTCCCTAGCCCCTGACCCCCCTCTAGGGACACAGATGGTCAAATGACTCTTGGGGACCAGGACCAGTCAGTCCCCAGTTCAGGAAGAAGTTCTGCTATAGTTCACCCCAAAGCTAATAAAAAGCCAGATAAAATTGAAGCTCTGGCTCCCATCAAAACAATTCAATAACTCAATGCCACATTCCCAGCTTTGGTGCATTTTTTTCCAACCGGCATCTGTTCTTATTTGAACGGGGAAGAGGGAATTAGATAAGGCAAGATAGCTCTGGCATCGCTAGCTTCAGCATCAACAGCAGCTGAGAAGGAACAAAGAAAAAAGGGCTTGGGTCACCTCCCTAAGGAGCGCAAAGGCTGGTCACTCAGACTTCCATCAGAGCCCCAACCCACCACTTCCAGAACAGGATATCTGAAAACCGTTGCTCAGTGATCAAGGGTTTTTGGTACTTGCTCCTCTCTCACTGATTCTGCGTCACAGAGTGTGGAAATTTTTGATGGAGAGACAAAGAGAGGGACCCATTAATCAGGTTGAGATCTTCCAAGCACTCACATCTGGGTAGAATAACTCCTAAGAGCAGCTGGGAGAACCACAGATAAGTCAGAGAGGCTAAACTTAAGCTTCCCCTTCTCTTAAATCCCACAGAAATTCTGACCCTAGTTAGCAGAGCTTCTCAGCTGACACAGAGTGTGGCCTCAGCCTCCCTACCGACTCCTGGAAAGGTTCCAGAAGGCTGGAATCATGTGACTATGACACACTTTCTGGGGAATCCCACTAGATTTTAGAGGTTCTTAGAAGTCCTGAAGCAAAGAAATTCCGAGAACTGACAGTGTCCAGACAAGTTTATCCACGAGAACATGAACCTTTCATCTGTGCAGCTGCCATTTCAACATGCGGCTGGCCCTCCGAGCTGGCCCTTTGAGAATGCTGTTTTTCAAACACCCTTGCTCTCTTGTCCTAATGAAGCAGAAAACTCCATGCCTCCATGCCTACCTCTAGCAGCCATTCACAGAGTGGTCCCTCACTGGCAATATGAGAGGAATGCCGGCCAGCACAGATGCCCATGTGAGACCCTCCGACAGAAACCTCATGATCCAAAGGCGCATCTTTAGGAAGATGATGGACAGAATGTTTAGTGAATATCTGAACATGTGCTATGACAGTTCATGGCAGGAAGCCACATCTTCCTCCCAGGCTGTGATGCTACCATATCCTCAGCCAAAACCACATTGATTTCTTGTCATCCACCAAAGAAGACAGAAACAGTAGGCTTCTGAACGTGGACAGGCATCAAGGATGCTCATATCTGCTTTCTGCCAGCAATGGGCTAACTGACCAGCTCACTAAGGAAGTAAAATGGGATCTCTGTCATGGTAAAGAGGTGATTCCCAGCTATATCTTGTCCAGGTGTCAAGATGCTGGCACCATGTGTCCTTGACACTGGGACCTCAGGTGCGGACTTTGTGTCCCACCCTACTTAAAATCCAGGCCACACTTAACACCAATGGGGAAAATGCCCTCTGCCCGCTGGTGTGTGGGATGAGGGCCACTATTTCTCATCACTGGGAAGACACTCATTAAACAGCACAGGCCGGAAAACAAGCGGCATCTGCGTGTGTCCTGGGTCGGCTAGAGATGCCCTTTCCCTTCAGGAAGTGCTTCTGTCAAGATTCTTCCTCAAGGCACCTTCACTACCACATTTTATCTGGGCTTCCTCTTGTTGAAGGATGACTCGTGCAAACAGACTTTGAAGAAATAGAAATCTTAGGAAAAACATTTTCTCTCCCATCCTTCGTCCTTTCTCTAATGCCTGAAACAAGAATTCCCACCAAACTCTTGTCGCTTTCCCGCTATTGTAAACCTGCTGACCTCAAGGTAGAATTCAGGGAGAGAGAGACCTGAGTACTCTCTCCATAGGATGTCACTGGAGGCCCTGGCTGCCACTGCACACGTCCGACTTAGTGTGCACAGCACACGGCAGGTGCTGCTTCTCCGACAGACATGAAGCCTGAGCTTTAACCCTGACAATCCGACCACCAAGGCCATACAGGCTCCACTTCACTAACATGTCTAAAAATAACTGTGATATCTAGGCTGTGTGTCACAAGCCTCATTCAGACATCTGGTCCGGCTCTCTGTTGCCGGGTAATCTATCACACAAAGCTGAATGAGATAAAGCAGAATTGTCTGTTTTGTTCACTCATTTGCTCTTGTTTGGACAGAGCTCAGCAGGAAAGCTGGGCTGGGCTCCACACAGTGACAGTTAGGACAGCTCAGCTGGGCTGGGCTCTAACACAGTGTATCATAGAGCTACCGGTTTGATCCTCGCTGAGTGGGCCCCTTCAATGAGCAGTTTCAGGTTCCCAGAGCAGGTGCCGCTGTCACAAGGCACCTGACAGAAACCGTTTAAAGAAACCGCTTTGGCTCCTGTTTTCAGAGAGTCCCAGCCATCACAGAAGGGAGGGCACGTCTGGATAGCTCAGTTCACACTGTGGTAGACATCCGAGTTAGCCTTCACTGTCTAGAGTAATCTGGGAGGAAAGCCTCAACTGAGGGATTGCCTACATCAGATAGCTCCTTCATTGCTAATTAATATAGGGGTCCAGCCCGCTGTAGGCAGTGCCAACCCTAGGCAGTTGGTCTTGGGCTGTATATGAAAAGTAAGCAGGGCGGCAATGGATTTTTTTTCTTTGAGTACCTGAACAACTTCCTGTATGCCAGACTGTGATCCAGAGGTGTAAGCCAAATAAACCCTCCCGGACTCTAAGTTACTCTTGTCAGAGTGTTTCTGTCGCAGCAACAGAAAGGATACTTGAACGGTGGGTCAGAAAACAGAAAGTGGTTAGGGATAAAGTACTCCCCAAAGTGAGCCGCTATCTCAACTCAGACCCACAGCCTAAGCTTCCAAACTAGTGTCAGCGGCTGAAGGCAGAGCATTCCAAACAGGAGCCTGTGATGGACACTTCATACTCAAATACAGAAGGAGGGGATGAAGGTGCCATATATTTATGGAAAGATGACCAAGGAAAGTCTGGATCATGCTTCCGAACCTCCACTGCTATCAACTAGTCATGCCGATGACTGGTCCACGTATCTGTTAGTT
This sequence comes from Microtus pennsylvanicus, assembly GCF_037038515.1. Lineage (NCBI taxonomy): Eukaryota > Metazoa > Chordata > Mammalia > Rodentia > Cricetidae > Microtus > Microtus pennsylvanicus. The sequence continues at coordinate 7,871,554 of NC_134584.1, forward strand.
CACGCGTATTTGAGAAGTTTAAACTCTCACCCACCTAGGGCATAGGCCTTAATTAGAATAAGTTCAACTATCAGCAAGGACAACCAGAGTCATGTTCAAAAGACAAAGGCAATCCTCTGAACACCCAGTCCTGGTTGCTTGTTGGTCACTGGGAGAAAGAAAAATCTATAGAAAATAGTTTCTTCTTTTGAAAAATAAAGAATAAGGAGATTCTGTTGGCAGTCGGGCATGCTCAGGTGGGTGCTCCCTGTCACGGGCTCTTGCCTGTTTTCTGCAGATGCCTGGCATTTGTGCCCATTGCTGGGTAACTCCTGGATGTATGCCTCTCTTTGCTGCTCCCCCGACAAGTTCAGCCTTTTCTGGCACCGGGGAATTTCCTTCAGCCTTTTGGTCGACTTCCTCTGCTCCATCTCTGCTCAGATATGTGATTTGCAGTTCCTCTCTGGTCTCTCAGCACCACAGAGAGCTCAGCCTTCCTGTCACTTCTGAAAGCAGGCCGGAGTCAAGTGAGCTGTACAGGCACTGGGACCTCTCTGCAGAAGTGGCTGAAGGCTCCGGTCTCCCACACCCAGGGCACAGCTTGCTGGAGCATGGGATGCCCAGCTCCCTCTCACCTCGGGATGATAATGTCTACAGACAAACAGGTGTGCTGGTCAGAGGGCCATAGAATGCCTTACACAACTGGGCCCCAGAGAGCCTTGATGACGTCAGCCAGATGAGCCTGGAGAGAAACACTACCCTGTCTCACACTGTGAGACAGAGATGCCCCTTCCCCTTCCCTAGTGACTCTGATCTCAAGCGCTTCATTTCTTGGCTCATTCATTCAATCAACTATACGAGCATTGCTGAAGCACAGCTATGACCTCATTCTTTGTCTATACCTGTGTGCACACAGATCTTGTCAAATTTAAACCTTCAGATATAGCAGCTATGGGTCTTCGAAGACATTGAGTGAGAAAAGTAACGATTCTGAAAGCTACCCCGCATTCAGAAGTGACAGCACTCAGCTCTACACAGTGGGACTGGAAGGATGTGAGAGAATTGGAAGCTTGCTCCTAAATATCTCGTGGGCACAAATCAGGCCTGCCTGCTCAGGGGGCAGCCCAGAGCACACACAGGTGTGGGCTCTCATATTTCTTATTAAGATGCTGAGAAGTATGTGAGCCCACAGGGGCAGCTGAGATCCCTAGGCTGTACTGACATGATGTCAGGCAGGTCTCCGCTCCATCTGTCCCTTCATGCCAGCCCTTATTTCAAGTTTTGTAACGTCTCATCTGAAATATTAAGTCAGCAGTGGGCATTAGTCACTCTGCTCCCTTGCTAACTATGTCTCCATCTCTAAGTACACTTTTCCAGCTCTGTAGCTACTGCTGAAGGCGGCAGGAACCCGTGAGACCAGCCTGATTCCCCAGTCTCCCCTAGCCTGGGCCTCACTTGGCTGAAAGCTCCACCTGTTACATCAGCCACCTTCTGACTTTGTTTTTGTTTCACAGATATACCATGCACACAAGCATGCATAACTATGCAATATCCATGCACATAGACATTCAAGTGCATCCATGTGTACAACCACGTACCACACGTACTTCTGTGTATACCACACATGCATATGCACACATACTCACACATACACACAAGCTTGGGAGAACCCATGTGCATGCACTCCAATGCTTTGTGCACGCACATTTGCATAACCATGAAATATCTATACACACACTCAAGGGCTCACTTGTATACATATGCATGCTCATGCAAACATCTATGCACATGAACACACATGCACACACCCTCCCATCTCTGTCCTTTGACTCTATTTACCCTGCATATGAACTCCCCTGTCTTCAACCTTCAAAACAAAGAAGAGACATCTTCCCCTAAGATGACGTTCTTCCCAATTGGCACGGGGGCTTTCCCTTTGGCCTGACCTCCACCTCAATGTTCCCTGTGCTGGTGCCCATGTTGCTGCCCTGCGAGACCCTAGGATCAGCCCTGATGTTTATTATCACGGCTGTACAGCGCACATTCATGTGAAAGTATCTCAAGGCATGTTCTAGAAGGCTGCTGTGCTGAGGGCGTAGCATCTTAGACTGCTGCAGGACTTCAGAGCTGGTACAGCCCTGGGGGAGGGAGGCTGTCCTCTCTTAGCCACCCTTGTGCTTCCCTTCTCTAGGGCGTCGCAGCCTCTGAGGATGCAGTGCAGCCCTCCAGGAGCCTGAGGAAAGCCCTGGGGCTTGCGGTGGATGCTGCTATCACCAAAGATTCCAGTGAGTGGGAACTCTAAGGCCCTGTGTAGCCTAAGTAGGGGATGCCTGCCTCTGCAAGCTCCTCTGCAGACATTCCTCCCTCAGGCCATCTGCTGAGTCAGCTCTTGCATGGGAAGTCAGGATTGGGGGGCAATGCTGGGAATGGGTATCGGAGAAGCATAAATACAGACCAGAATCTGAAATCACATGTAAGTTTGTTCACTGTGGATTTCAAGAAGCCATGGCTTCTACTCCATCCATACAGCTCAGAGCCATGATTTATGGTTTGCAGAACTTAGAGGAGGGTGAGCACTGGGGGACAGAGGAGGGTGACTGGGGACAAAACACAAGAAACAGCTGCCCTATTGAGACTGGGAAGTGACTGTGATTTCCCCCCAGAAGAAATCTGGGGAAATCTGGGGATTTGCAAAGTGTCGCCCTGTGCCTGCGCTGATGCCACTGTGTGGATAGCAGCACTATGGGGGTCAAGCGTGGAGAGCCACAGGCTATGGATTTGGTGATGACACCTGCTCCCAATACTGAGGTTCCCGCTGGCTTTAGCCATCAGCAAAGCAGCGGAAATGGAGGCGCTCAGATATGACAAGGGTTTTTTTTTTCCCCCAAACTGTGCCTATTCCCTTCTAATGAGAGTTATCAAAAGTCACCTATAAGAAAAGCTTTGAAGCTGAAGTGAGAGCATCTCACGCCTTTACTTGTTCTGTTTTTCTGAGATTCAGATCAGATGTGAGGGGCAAGCACTGAGGACCCCTGCCCACACTGAGCAAGGGTGAGCTCTATTCAGGACCCTCGGCACAGGGGGAGCCCATGTCTACCCTGAGGCAGAAGTGGCCAACTGTCATCTGCTTTGTCACATTCTTAGCCAAAGAATAAAATCCCTTAAATATCCTTAAACATCTCACTTTTCTTTTCAATTAGGCCAATAGGATTTGACTGAGCAGATAATCCCCGAACCATCTGATATCAGAACTTTAGGTAGAGCAAACAACAGCTCAGTGGGCCTCCTTCTGGAAGAACGCAGGATACACATCCAAAGGCAGACAATACAGGAAGCTTCAGCCAGCTTGCAGGAAGTAACTCTAGGGAGCCTTTTTACTGTTGGGACCTCAGCAGAAGACAATATTGGAGCTGACTTCTGACCTCCATGATTTCTCTGCAGAAGAGCGTTGTTTTTACTTATTTCTTCAAGGATTCATTGACTGTTGATTTAGTGATAGATTGAGGTGCTCAAGTAGACATCAAGACCTGGATCGTGCTAAGAACGTGTTCTGCTGAGCAACTACAAATTTCATGATATCATTTTTTTTCAACTCAGACCTGAATGATATTCATTTATGTAAACTACCATATTTTCTTTATCTGTTCACTCATTGGTGGCCATCTAGGTGTTTTCCAATTTCTGGAAACAGAGCAGCAATGGCTGAGCAAATGACTGACTCTGTAGATCAATGAGATTTCTGAGCAAGTGGCTCTATAGGTCAATGAGATGTCCAAACAAGTGACTCTGCAGGCCAATGAGATGCCCTAGCAAGTGACTCTGTAGGTCAATGAGATGCCCTAGCAAGTGACTCTGTAGGTCAATGAGATGCCCTAGCAAGTGACTCTGTAGGTCAATGAGATGCCCTAGCAAGTGACTCTGTAGGTCAATGAGATGCCCTAGCAAGTGACTCTGTAGGTCAATGAGATATCCTTTGTGTGTACATCCAAGAGCAGGAAGTTGAATCTTGAGGTAGGTACATAAGAAGCTTCCTAAGAAACTGTCACACTGGTTTTCAAAGTGAATGTACAAGTTTGCACTCCTCCCAGCAATGGATGAGCGTTCCCCTTACTCCACATCCTCACCAGCATGATCTGTCATTTGTTTCATTGATCATAGCCATTCTGCTTGGTATAAAATGAAATCTCAAAGTGGTTTGATTTGCATTTCCTTGGTGGCTAAAGATGTTGGACATTAATTTAAATGTTTCTCAGCCATTTGATATTCCTGACCTGTACCCCATTTCTTAATATCCAGAATTAAAGTTCTTTACATATTTTGCGTATCTGCTCTCATTCAGATATATAGTCAAATAAAATCTTTTCCCATTCTGTAGGATGCTGCTTTGTCTGAATGATGGTGCCCTTTGCTATACAGAATATTTTCAATTTCATGAGGTCACATTTATTAACTGTTGATCTCAGTGCCTGCATTATCAGTGTTCTGGTCACAAGTATGTTCCTGTGCCCAACTTTCTCTTCTTAGATTGAGCGTGTCTGGTTTTATGTTGAAATCTTTGATCCACTTGAAGTTGATTTTTGTGCAGGGTAATAAATATGGGTCTATATGCATTTTTCTACACACAGATACCGAATTTTACCAACACCATTTGTTGAAGATGCTTTCTTTTGGCCAGTGAATATTTCTGACTTCTTTATAAAACAAAAAAGCTTCTGGTGTCCATAGATGTGTGGATTTGTGTCTGGGTCTTCAAGTCAATTCCATCAATCCACATGTCTGTTTATGTGCCAATACTCAGGGTGCTTTTGAGCTCAATATCCCCCTGCCTTCAAATCTTAATGCTGGGAATATAGGTAGACACCCGAATTCTTAGACTGGCAAAGCATTTTTATCACTTCAAAAGTTATCCCATTTTCATTTCTATTATAGAAGTAAAATTCTGTTTAGAATTTTAATGCACCATGTTTTTCAAAGGCACCGCACGTCAGAACCTAGAACCAGTTTTGCAAAGGCCAGCATTCATTGAACGTCTGTCTACACTGGGCCACAGACCAATTAAATCCACTCTTGCTCTCAATCTTTAATGTATAAAATATCCATGAAGCTTCCTTCAAAAGGCTGGAAGTCAGTGAACTGAGACAGCTGATCTTTCTGGCTCTCTCCTCGCGCTCTTTGTGGAGGGCCCTAAGGTGTTAGGTTATTCCTTGCTCTGAATTCAGCCCCCACTGCATCATTTGGCTCGGGTTTTAATCCACAGAATATAGACTACTAAACAATACCCTGCCTTGCAGCAACACATTCACTTAAAATACTAATTTTTAAAATGAAACATGGTAACATTATACAACCAAGACTGGCCAAGGCTTAATATTCTCTATCTTTGGCTTCTTGAGTGATATGATCACAGACACACGCCCTTATGCTAAACTTCAAAACAGTGAATTTTTAAAAATGCATTAATGACAGAATAAAATGTGGTATAGGCACCAGCAGAAAGCCTGGGCCTTTGTTCAGCCTATGCACCAGGTGTTTGTACTGCACAGACATCGCGTGAGAAATTGGGCACACTTACTTTCATGTTGTTAGAATAAGGAGAAATAGACAATAATCAGGAACTATCAAGATGAAACCAAGATCATGCAAAAAAAGCTAGAAAGTGATGTCTGCTTTAAATTTCTTTGGAAAGATGCAGCATATCAAAATACAGCTTTGGAGACCTGTTCGGAAAGGCCCAAGGCAAAAATGAACAGCAAGAATTGCAAGAAAGCAAAGGGATGGAGCCAGAAGAGCTCAAATGACACAGAGAGATCAATAAGACATCAGAGAGAAGGCAGTTAGCTCCCCAGTACGACATCAGCGGCCAGGCAGAAACCAGATGCCATGCACTCTACCTAAGACTGCAAAATAGTTTTCCCACCAAGTGTGATGAGAACATGATGCATATATTAGGTTACAGGTAGCATAAGCCTGTTCTGCATTCTTAGGTCAGTGGTAGATCACCCTGGCTGAAGTCCACAGAATGGACTACGGGGGCTGTGTAAAGAACAGCGAACTCATTCTTTTAGGGACAGCAGTTGAGGCTGCGAATCGAGAGAACTATGGTGTGGAGGAGGGAAGAAGGAAGTTATGGGGTGAGATAGGGATATGCAGAACAAGAGCTGGTGTTCTCCACAGGGGCTGTGGTGACTGGATCACTCACCCCATATCCTACCCCATCTCCAGCATGACAAAGCGGCCACGTGCTCACTGGGACTCAGCTGTGTGATCTGTTCCAGCAGGCAGAACACATTCCTGCTACCAGGGCAGCTGAGCAGGACATCACAGTTCTGCTCTTCTTTACGACATTCTGACCTGCACCACCATGGTCCAGCTTCTCTATGGTCTGTTTCCTGGGGGAGAATGAGTGCAGGTTTCTAGTGAACCTAACTAATGCCAGCCAAAAGCAGCAGAGACCAGAAGTCTATGGCCAATTTTCAGAACCATGGGGCTTCAGTGAGTAAATGTTCGTGGCTGCATGGTACAGAGGATTCAGGAGTTCTCATCACTCTGGGGTATCACATGGTATTGGTGATCAGTTTTTTTTAATATTTATTTATTTATTTATTTTGTATACAATATTCTGTCTTTGTATATGTCTGCAGGCCAGAAGAGGGCACCAGACCTCATTACAGATGGTTGTGAGCCACCATGTGGTTGCTGGGAATTGAACTCAGAACCTTTGGAAGAACAGGCAAGGCTCTTAACCACTGAGCCATCTCTCCAGCCCTGGTGGTCAGTTTTTGTGGCATGGAGTAGCAAGAGAATATAAGAAGGATGGAAGAGATTTAAGAATACATGTGACAAACAGGAACATGGCTACGTCATGAAGGGCAATGTATGCATACATACTGTTAGCACTTGGGTTACTTCATGAAGGGTGATGTGTGCATATACACCTTTTGCACTTGGGCAGGAATCAAATTATTTGCATTTACTTTAAGGTTCTACCTCACCCCTGTCAAAAACGTCATCATCAGGAATATAAATGACAAAAGATGCTGGCACGTGGGGAAAGGCGACCCCTTATACCCTGTTGGTGGAAGTACAGCCACCTTGGAAGTCAACGTGGAGATTTCTCAAAGCACTGGAAATAGAATTACTATTTGATCCAGCTCTACCACTCCCAGGAGTATGTGATGGAGGAAGGTCATTGGTTAAAAAAATAAAGAAACTGCTTGGCTGGCCCTCATAGGTTAAAACATAGGTGGGTGGAGTAAACAGAACAGAATGTTGGGAGGAAGAGGAAGTGAGCTCAGACTCAACAGCTGCTCTCTGGAGCAGAGACATCATGCTCCCCGCTCCTGGACATGCGATAGCTCTGCTCTCTGAGACACACGCGATGAAGCTCCGACCCAGGATGGACGTAGGCTAGAATCTTCCCGGTAAGACCGGTGCTCACAGATTATTAGAGATGGGTTGATCGGGATATCAGAATTAGCCAGTAAGGGCTAGAGCTAAAGGGCCAAGCAGTGTTTAAATGAATACAACTTGTGTGTTGTTATTTCGGGGCAAAAGCTAGCCAGGCAGCCGGGGTGCTGGGGACGCAGCCCCACTGCTCATATCACTACAAGTACGCACAAAGGACTTTATGTCCTAGCACAGAGATGTTGACACATCCATGTTCATAAACCTTAGGGCATTGGCTCCAGCAGCATCTTCATCCAGCAATGGCGACACCACGGTCAGTGTGCCCCTGACACACCTGCGCATATCTCTAGTGGAGACCCTGAGTGGTGGAAAGGAGGTATGCATTGACGTTTTCACCTAGTTCATTTCCACATTTAAATGATGCTTTGCGGTGTTGTTCAGAAACTCGTGGCTATGCTTCAAACAGAATCACAGCACATTTGAACAGGGAAAGCCAGGGTCTCTTCAACTCTATAGTTGGTTGACTGATCTCAGAAGCCCACTGGGACAACCATGACCCCAGAGTTTACAGTCTTTCACTTTCTCTTTTGTGTTTTAACTTGGATGAAACCGGGTCACCAAGACTTGAGGAGCAACTGCTGAATTTCCTGCTGGCTGAGGCAGTCTCCAGATTTATCCCCAGTGCTTCTCGGCATGTTGACTCAGCATCTTCGCTTTGATGCCCTCAACAGGGTTGGCTGCTGGAGATGTTTGAGCAGAATCTCAAACCTTATGTTTCCCTCATTTCAGACCTTAGAAGATCCCGGAGATCCTGCTGCATAACCGAAAGGAATCATTTGAGCTGGATGGGCCACCATGGTCTTCCAAGAGCATCTCCAGGACCAGGTAGACTCAAACAGCACATGGGTGGTGAGCAGCTGGCATCAACGTTCTACAGTTTTCTTCACGGTGACAGTATCGCACGCCCCATGCGCATCTCATCAATTACTGCCTACAATGCAACCATCTTTCAGATTGATCCAAGCATTGATCTGTGTGGGTGCTTAACACATGAAGTTAGTAAACACTGGGGCCTTCCTAATACTCTTCCTCTACAACACAAACAACTGAAAGAGAGTCTAACCACCCGTACCAGGAGGAGGGGTCATCCCCCGCATCATTAGCTTCTTGGCCAAGCCTAAAAGCATCATCCTCTCAGATAGTTTTGTCTGGGAAAGATGGAGGAGGTGTGTCTGTGAGCACCTCTGGACTTCTTTAGGGTCATCTCAGGCCCTTTTCACGTAGTAGATCAGGGGTTCTGCAGAGCCTGGAGAAGCAGCAGGAAGGTATGGGGACTTTTAGAAAACGGTGGTGTTTGTGGGCTCCTTTACCCACCCATCACTCACACGCTTATTTGGACACCCCAGATCTACCCCTAAACATAACAGCCAAGGATGCAAGGCATAGGCCTTCAAAGTTTACAGCCTCACTGAATACAGAGAGCACTCAGGGAAAGTCTGATAGCTGAAGTACCAAATGATACAAACTAAAAGACTGATTATATAACCCAGGCCAGCCCAGCTACATCAGTCCAGGGAAAAACCAGAGCACAGAGGACTGCATGCATCCCATGGGCCTCCAGGCCACAGTGAGAGCAGAGCTGCAGGTTCAGGCTCTCTTTGACCCACTCGGAGAAAAATGAGCACTCAGGCCTGTCATTGGCTAATTATGATTTTTAAATTCCCATCACATAAATCTGTGTAACCGAGCCCCCTCCCAAAAAGTGTTTTCTGTTTTGAATTATCCATACAATTGCCTTCATTTTCTACTTCACTTGACATATGCAGCTACAACCTCTTATTGCCCTCTGCAAAACTGGCACAAAGATAATTTCTTCTCCACCCATCCACATATTGATATGCATGCCGGGCACTGTGAAGAACTAGGAACTAACTCCCAAGCACCCTAGTCTCAGGCTCACAGTCATTCCTACTTAGATGAAAACTCACAGAGGAGATGTATCAGTCGGAGCTGTCTATGGAAACAGATCTAATTCAAGGGCTGCATGTGAGATTGGCTTACAGGACATGGTCCAGACCACCCAAAGCCTGTCCCCACTGCTGGAGCTTCTAGGTCAGCAAGGGTCGTGCCTCGGTGGTTTCCTGTACAGCCGAAGGTATGGGAGGATTCCTGGGGATTCTCTGGTCTTCAGTTCACTGAGGTGCAAAGAACCTGGGTTCTGACAGCATCAAAGGATGAATGGTAGCCATAGGGTCAGTGGATGAACTAGCTGGCCAAAGTGTCTGCCCACTGCCCTCTACACAGGTGGGTTGCTGCTGGAAGGCACTGTACACATTTAGATGTATCTGCCTACTTCAGCGAATGTAATTGGAAAATCCCTCACTGTTGGGTGAGGAAGTCCACACCTTTAATCCCAACACTTGGGAGGCAGAGGGAGATTGACCTCTGTGACTTCAAGGTGTGGTAGCACACGCCTTTAATCCCAGTGCCTAGAAGGCAGAGACAAACAGTTCTCTGTGAGTTCAAGGTGTAGTAGCATACACCTTTAATCCCAATGCCTGGGAAGCAGAGACAGGTGGATCTCTGAGAGTTTAAGGACAGCCTGGTCTACAGAGTTATTCCAGGTCAAAGATATACAGAGAATATAAAATAGAAGTAAAAAGAAATGAAATAGAGATTAAAATAAAGCCACACGATGATGGAAAATACACAGAGACTTTTGATACTGTATGCTATTATGCTCTCTTTGAATTGTTTGAATGCTGAGGAAAGAGCAAAAGCTACTAAAAGGTATTTGTTTATAAATGCTGCTGAACTAATCCAACATAGATATTTTGAAAATGCCTTGACTTTGAAATTTGGATCTAAGGACACGATGCTTTGGAAAGGAGTTTCTTATTTTGTTTTCACAGAGGATGAGACCCTGTTCATTTCTTCTATTCTGATGTGGTATGATGGGCCACGTCCTCCTGAAAGGTTGCGTGAACACCCTCAGAAAATTGCTTCGCTCAACTGCCAACTGAGATGAAACTAGTAGATGAAAGACTTAATTAACGACGCCCCCATTCAGCAGGAAGCAGTTTGGAGAGAAATAACTGTGCCCATATTCCCAAAAATTGTTTATAAATGTTCTTTTACATTTAAAGGGGGATATGATATAGATATGAATAATTTGCATTAGTATAGATTTTGCTTTATTGATAGAGATTTAAGGTCAATTTTGTTATATGTATATGTATTTCTGATATTGATTAAGGTATTGTGATTGTGTAGTTCACTTAAAAATGTAATGTGTATAGGTTGTTAATAGATAATCATAATAGTCAAGTTTGTAGTCACGTTAGTTAAGATTTTCTAGATGTGCATAGATATATTTTAGATAGGCATTCTTCATATCTTTCAAAGATTATAGAATATGGCATTTTAAATGTTTTAATAACTTAGGACTTTTCATGACAATGAGACACTCTGCTCCTGACAGCACCAATCTACTTCAAGAGGAAGATGGGCATCGAAGAGGATCCTTATGGAGTTTGATAGCCATTTGGGCAAGAAACTGCTCTTGCCTGGACTATTGCATAAACTGGAAACAGAGAACCCGCAGAGAGAGGACTACTGAACTTGCCTAAAGGTGAGATGATCTTTCGGGGTTCCTGATTCATGAAGGAGTCTGCAAGACATTCTGCAGGACACAACAGATAGTGACTGAACTGACTTTGAATTTTCCTGCTTCATGGAAATGTCTGCTGGAAACTATGGACCTGTAGGCGGAAGATGGATGCCCCAATGGTACAGAGGAACTATGGGTGACTGTACAGGCAGCGAGATGTCTCTGTCATTTCTAGAGTTTGAAAGTTGCTTTGTTCTTGTTTGCTTAGGTAATATTGTATCTTTCTGGAGTCTTTGATGGAGTTAAGAATAGTTAGTTATAGTTATAGTTTTCCTTAGTTATGATAAAGATTATTGTAATTTTTACTTGATAACTGTTTTGTTATATGTAATTTTGCTATGTTAAAGTTAAAGCCTTCCTTTTTTTTGTTTAAACAGAAAAAGGGGAAGTGATGTGGGAGTGTCATATATCAATCTTTTGATTTCATTGGTTAAGTAATAAACAAACTGCTTGGGCTCATAGCTTAGAACATAGGTGGGTGGAGTAAACAGAATAGACTGCTGAGAGGAAGAGGAAGTGAGCTTAGAGACGTCATGCTCCCCTCTCCTGGATAGACTGACAGCTCTGCTCTCTGGAGCAGAGATGCCATGCCCCGCTCCCGGGGAAGACACACGCGATGAAGCTCCTACCCAGGATGGACGTAGGCTAGAATCTTCCCGATAAGACCGGTGCTCACAGATTATTAGAGATGGGTTGATCGGGATAGCAGAATTAGCCAGTAAGGGCTAGAGCTAAAGGGCCAAACAGTGTTTAAATGAAACAATTTGTGTGTTGTTATTTCGGGGCTTAAGCTAGCCAGGCGGCCGGGGTGCTGGGGATGCAGCCCCGCCGCTCCTATTACTACACCTCACAGGCATGACTTTAATCTACCAAGCTCACCAAAGCTTTACCCTGGAGACCTGTCTCTTAATTGACTCCAGATCTAGACAAGTTGGCCGCCAAGATTAGCCATCACAGGGGTGAGGTGTGGTGCCAATGTGCAGGGAAGGGCAGTGCCAAGAGAAGACACGAAGTTAGGGAGACAGGAGGCTATAGTAATAGCCTATTTATGTTTTCATAAATAAAGCTTGCCTAAAGATCAGAAGGGCAAAGCTGAGTCTCTAGAGGTCAGGCAGTGGTGGCACACACCTTTAATCCCAGGACTCGGAGACAGAGGCAGGTGGATCTCTGTGAGTTCAAAGCCACCCTGGAATACACAAGATCAATGCAGAAACAAATCCAGGTTTTGTTTGCCTCACCTTCAATCCCAGCACTAGAGGGAGTATAAAATGGGAGGATAGAGAGGCTGTCTGCTTAGTCTGTGCTTGCCCAGCCTTGGTAGAGGTAAGACTTCTCTAGTGGCTTGGCTGCTTTGCTTTTCTGGCTTTCAGGTTGAACCTCAGTACCTGCCTCTGGGTTTTTATTATTTGTGCTACATGCATGATGTAGAACTAGGCCAAGGTACTGTGCTGGGGAGGCTCCTGGGGACTGCAGTGAGAGGAACGGACCACACACAGGGCTGTCACGGCTAAGGATCATGGGAGCTGAAGGGAGAGGAACGGACCACACACCAGGTGGCATGTCACTCCCACGGGTGATGTGTACACATACCCACGAGAATGGCGAACAGGTAGATGGAGAGCGACTGCTACATAATAAACTCCCAATTAAGTGAACATAAAATTTACAACTTCAGTTTCCCATGTGCACAAAGGGAATGTTTGCCTATAACCCTTAGGTTTGCCTACTGTCATTTCTGTGGCTGACTTAGAGAACGCCGTGATCGTGGACCACACATGCTCTCACAGAGCCTTTCCGAAGCCCCTCTGGTCTCTACCTCATCCCCTGCCTGTTTCCCAGCTTGATGCACAGCCGCAGACTTGTGCACAGCATCAGGCAGCCTCACCCGGGTCAGCCGGGTCTCTCAGCCTGTCGGAACCACCTCATTGTCCCCAGGCTGCTCGTCTCAAAATCATTTTTCCATCCCTTCCATTTCCAGAAATTTCATATACAATAGGCACTTAGCTATTTTCAGGATAATACATCTTTGAAATTACCCAAAGAATGTACAAGATTTGTTATAAAAATAAGTAAAAGAAGAAAAGTCTCCACCAGTTCACTGGACCTCATGGGACAGAGGGATATAAGAGCTACTGAAAACCCCTCCTCTCAATGTCCCCTCTCTCAGTCCTCAGTAACCACCAAGGTCAAGGTAATTTTGTGAGTGCCAGACTGCAGAATGATGTGCCCAACTGCCTTCTCCTCAGCATGGCTCTCTAGCTCTCTCTGCGTCCCAGTGACTCCTGGCCTCTGTCCCCCATGTCCTCAGCCTCGACTCACAGAACCAGGATTCCAGTTTCACTCCAAAGAACACAAGAAGCTTTCTCCTTCTGACTCAGTGTGACATTCAAAGAGGACTTAGGTGACTGGATGCATCTCACTCACAGAGACAGGACTGGTCTCTGCTTGCAGCTCCCTGAACAGCCTCACCCGGATCTATCATTACAGTTTGTAAAATGTTTTCTGGCTGTGAATGGGATCATTCTGAGGTCTTTATAACTTTTGGTAATGGATCCTCACTCGCCTCGGGTATATGGTGTTAAGTGACAATTTTCTCGGAGACATAGAACACACACACGCGCACACGCACATACACACACGCGCGTGTGCGCGCACACACACACACATGCATAGGATGCACATCTACTTACCCCCCAGGGGTATGAAACCATGGGAGACAAAAGAAGTTATGTCAAATGTTAATAGAAGGGATGTCACAAAGTTCAGAAATAAAATAAGTTTAATTGTCATGAATTTCTATTAGAACTGGAACAATTGCAGTGAGTGTTTCTAAAATGTGACTTCACACTAAACTCTACACCACTTTGTTTCCCCAACTATAGGAAATCGAGTTCTGGGCCAAGCGGCTGACCAGTGTGCATCCTGAGCAGGTTCTGTAGCGTGGAAGGAGATTGAGCAAGGCAAGCAGAATGTATCTTCCTAGACGCCGGAGGGTGCTATTTTGAGTGTCTTTACCAGATTTTCTGTTTGTTATTCCTCCAGAACACAGAGTCAGCATGGAAAGCTGGGAGCTCAGCTTATCTGCTGAGGGTACAGAAGCCGTGAGTTAGCTCATTCATTTAAGCATTCGCTCATTTCATTGGTTTTATCCCTCTACTGTGTGTGTGTGTGTGTGTGTGTGTGTGTGTGTGTGTGTGTGTGTGTGTGTGTGTGAAACCAAGGGGCCTTATGTGTGCTAGGTGTGCCCAGTCTCTCACTGAAGCCCCTCTAGAGTCCACCTCTGCAGCCTGTGGCCTTTTTCCTCTATGACCTCACATGGCCCTCCCCATACTTTGTTCTGGTCCTAAGGCAGTATTCCCTATCTTAGCCTAATTATGTCTGCAAAGACCTCATGTCCAAACAAGGTCACATGGATACTGGCCAGGCTTAGAGCTGCAAAGTATTTTCTACAAGACACAATCCAACCAATAACAGGCATTTGGTGGCTATAGGAGGGAACTAGCCAATGGCTGGCTGAGAAACCTGGATATTAGTCTCCAAGTGGAACCCAGAGCAAGAAACATGGCTGCCGGGCCCAGGCAAGGATTTCTAGAGCCGATTCAGCAACAAACATTCCTCTCTGACCCTAGACAAGAACCCTCTCATCTCCCCAGCCTGGATTCCAGATCCTTCAAGAGATACAGTCACCCAGATGGCAAAGTAAGAAGCAAAGCCGGAAACTCACCCGTCTATCCCTCCCTCGGAAAAGAGCCCAGAGTGGTGCCAGGGAAAGCCACAGGACCCACATGTCTGAGACCTCAGCCCAGCCCTGCTCTCTAAACTCAACTGAGGCAGGCTCTAAGCTTCTTAGGAAACGAAGGCTTCACTGCTTTCTACCTTTAAACTCCCCACACCCCATTTTCCTGCTGCCTGTCACTGCGGTTGTCTCCCCGCTCCTCTCCCTTTAGGGCACTCCTGGTTTGGTGGTAGTTCCATTTGCTGACTCTGACCTCACATCCAAGGGCTAATGGATGAGGGAGTAGCCTTGCTCTGCGGTCCTCAGGGAAGTTCCCCCCAGAGTCAGAAAGTCTCGTACATGATCAACACCAAGAACTCCAGACTCCCTTTGCCTTGAACATACACTGATGAAGTTTGTCCAAAACCAACAGGATGTGTGCCCTGAGACTTAAAACACAGAGCTGGAGAAAGTAGATGGGCAAGCAGTGAGAGGGGAGGAATCTGGCTGAGTGGACCCCAGGAAGACGAACACAGGATCAACACCCATCTTCCCTGTCACTAAGAGCTGGCAGTGTGAGAAGGTACAGGGCTCACTGGGAGGCAGAACCCAGTGCACACGAATCCGAAGTGCTGCACACAAAGGGCGGGTCTCAGTAGCCACCTACACCCTACCCTGGAGGTGGGGAAGGAGCTGGCCTGAAAACAGCCCCAGGAGCCCAAGGGTGCAGCATTGTTTCTGCTGCAGGATAACTCAAACACTCTGTGACTTGCACAGCGCAGACCCTACAGACAGGTCTCGAACCCTCATCTGTCTGGTATATGTCCTACACTACTGTACTGTTTACTAGTCATCAGTTCATAACATGTTATGAGAAACAGCAAGCAGGGAATGCATATGTGAAAACATTAGAGACTATTAGAAACAACACTGGGGAAGTGTTAAGGAGACCCCGTGAACCTGACATTCACTAATAGCCTGTTATCCACAGTCCTGCCTTCTACTTCAAAATACTAGGAAGTGGGGTTTGGGGGAGGTTCTTGCTCAGTTATGTGTGGGAGACTGGCTGCATATGGTGCTTCAAAGTCATCATACAATCAAACCCATCAGATAAAATATGGAAACTAATTCTCTACTTTAAAAGGTATTTGCAAACAAGTTCATTATTACTAGTGACATTTTTATTGACCTTTATTTTCGGTCTCAAAATAATTCTGAGATAATATCCCCTACTCCAAGAGCAATCATCACACTGCAGAAGTACTGTTCTCCACACTTGAGATTTGGGTTGGCCCTAAAATGAGTATTTTCTCTTTTACGGCTGGAATTCTAATAATAGCAACCATGGCAGATGGGGAGCATGTGAAATTGGGACTAAACCACGGTCCAGAGGGAACTGAGAGAGGGCTCCCTCCTGCGCTGCCTCTGCGGGCTTTCATTTCACAGGATTAATGGGCAGGCAATCCCTGGTAAATATCAGGCACTTCTTCCCAAGGATGCGAAGCTTGGCAAACTCCCTGGACTACTGCTCATAAATGGCTGTCAATCACATGAGGCGGTGGGCTCAGGCCTAGGCCGCCCCCTCCAAGGGCGTCTTGACCACAAAGGCCGTCCCTGAGCTGCCCCCTACCCCACAGAACAGCAACTTTCTGCTCCACCTATCGAGAGGCAGGGCAGTGTCACAAATAAGAGTGTGCAGCCCCATAGGGGCCGCAAGTGCAGCAAGAGGAGACCATAGGGCTGGCTTCTGCCTAGACAGGTGTCAGAGGAAGCCAGTGCTTCCTATCCTTCCTAGCCACAGGGTTATGAGGCCAGCCAATGAGTGAGCCAGGCTTTCTCCAAAGTCTGGATCTGGTGCTGTTTGTGTGGAGTGATTCCAGGGGCTTAACCAAGAAATACAGATCACCTCAGCACCTTCTGGAGCAGGTTTTCATCAGATCCTTGGGAGAGTCCTTGCGCCCAGGGGGATCTCATTCTGGGAAGCTGTGTGTGTATAGCAGGGGCAGCATCCCCTCAGCCAATGGCATGTACACAGGAGCTTATCGTGGATGAGAAACCAAATACCAACGGGGATAACATAGACGCTCATGGTCCCATTTCTTGGCCTGGAGTCTAAATTTCAGATCTGAATTACAAATGAACTGTATTTCTGTAAAATCCACCTCAGCCTTTCCTGAGGTAGGATAGTTTCTAACCAATTAACAGATGTGGGTGCCCAGAGGAGGGAGACTCGATTCTGGCCTGTGAAGGCCTTCAGATAGCACATTAGCACAGTGCAACCCGCTTGGAAAGTTCTAGGCCAGTGAACTAAAGAACACAACGTGGACACATATGAAGAACCGAATAATGGAAGAGGTGTTGATCTACACACACACACGCAACAGGTAGGGGGAGCCTACAGGTGGGGGCAATGACTAAGCCAGGAGAAGTGTTCAGATGTTGGTTGATGCTGTTAAACAACTAAGACAGCACCCTTGTGAAACTCCTAACAGTGGAGCAGGGCTGTCTCTAACTCTTTGGCCAGCTTTTGGGACCCTACTCCTCATAGTGGGTTGCCTTGTCCAGCCTTAATACAAGCATAAGTGTCTAGGCTTGCTGCAACTTTGTTTGCCATGTTTGGTTGATAGCCATAGGAAGCCTGCCCTTTTCTGAATAGAAATAAAAGAGGAGAGGAGTTTGTGGGGGCAAAGGAGGAGGTAGGGGGAGGGACTAGGAGTCGACGAGGGAGGAGAAACTGTGGTTGGGATATAAATAATAACAATAAATTTAAAAATCATTTTTTAAAATATGTTTCTATAAATTTAAAAAGAAAGAAAGAGGGAGGGAAGGAAAGAAGAAGAGAGGGAGGGAGACAGGAGGGAGGGAGGGAGACAGGAGACAGGGAGGGAGGGAGGGAGGGAGAGAGGGAGGGAGGGAGGGAGGGAGGGAGGGAGGGAGGGAGGGAGGACCCTCAGCATTGTTTGCCATTGCAGAGGCAGAGGCTCTGGAAGGAAGACAATGCGTCTGTCTGGTTGGACACGAGTCTCTCTTCTTTTTCTCGAAGAAAAGATTCACAGGGCATCTCAAGTGGAAAAGGATGTGCCAACTGGGGTGCATGATACCATCTTTCTGGATTTTTATGAACATAAACCTGGATGTATACTTCCGCTGGTCTCACGGAAGCATACGCAGTGAGGGAGGAATGAGTCTGGGGTCCAGAGCTCTGCACCCCGAATGTCCTTCACATGCAGAGCAGACATGTGGGGCAGGATTCTCTCCAACACAATCTGTTTCTGCCTGGTGTATAAATAGCATTTGTACAAACACAGGTCTACTTAATTCAACAAGAGGAACAATAAAAAACAGGCTTAAATCGATGCCCTGAAAACCGTGCTGGATAAATGGGAGGCTCAGCTCTCCGTGCTGACTCAGACCTTGGCTGCTCACCATGGACAGCTAATAAATGGCTATTAATAAGAGTGACGAGAACGGCCAGTAACCATTTGCCTCTGCAACACAATTAGCTTCACAGCAGGGTTCGCTGCACATCGGAACGGTGGCCTTCGATTTTCACTCATATCCCCAGTCTAAAGCAGCCCGACAATGGTGGA
The DNA here is from genome assembly GCF_037038515.1 of Microtus pennsylvanicus. Lineage (NCBI taxonomy): Eukaryota > Metazoa > Chordata > Mammalia > Rodentia > Cricetidae > Microtus > Microtus pennsylvanicus. Next base: position 7,889,915 of record NC_134584.1, read on the forward strand.
AGTCATCCTGTGTCTTGCTTTGTGCCTTGGGATTGTTAGTCAGCCGACTCTGGGCCCCAGCTGCTGCTTTGGATGAAATTGGTAGATGCTGTGTTAATGTCCCTTTGGGATGCTGACACTCCAACCTGCATACTCACAGATTAATCAACAGCACCGCACTAACTGGTGGCCCGAGGGCCACCTTAAGATATATGTCTCCCAAGTACTCCAGGGGGGAGTAAGGGGGATTGCAGGGTGGAGCAATAGAGTGAGAAGGGAGGGTGGGAGGATCCATATCCTCCACACTTAGTGCTGAGGCAGCCACTGGAAAAGGCACTAGCAAGGGCCAGAATCCTCAAAAGAAAAGGTGGGGAGAAGACGGGGGCATAGGAAAAATAGCCAAGAGAAAAGGCAAGAGATGGTACAGGGCTTGAGATGCCAGGGCTCGCATGCTTCCACAGAGCCCATCACTAAGAAGGGAGGAGGAGGATACCAAAAACACAGCAAAGTGGGGACAGGCAGCAATGGCTGAAGAAAAGAGGGGGATCTTTACCAGGTGCATCTCTGGACAGTTAGGCCCACAGGAGCCCACCACTACAGTGAGTGATGCCTGCTGTAGGTCAGCTCCAGGCTCCCCCCACCCACCAGCCCAAGGGCTCAGGAAAGTTGTGCCTCCTGGGTACTCCCCCAGACTCAGAAACCCAGGGAAGATACCCAGCTTGCTTACCGTCTGGCTGTACTTTGCCTGGGCCAGCATCTGTGCTCCTAACTTAGGGCTACAGTGGGCAGGAATAAAGGTTAAGGCAGCCAGGAAGGGCAGTGGCTGGCCAAAGCCCGTCTACTACTGCCACCAGGAGCAGGCCTGGAGGACAGAAGACCTCTGACCTTGCAGTTCCTGATCTGTGTGCAGCAGAGTGGACAGGGTGGGTGCAGAAGCCCTGTGCTGACGTCTGTTCTGTTTCTTTTCACATGTGTATATGTGTGTGTCCATGTGTGTGTGCATGTGTGTGCGCGTGTGTGTGCATGTGTGTACAGGTGTATGTCCACATGGATGCCTGGTTGTACAGAGGTTGGGCTTGGCATGAGCAGTCTTCATCGACTGTTCTCCATCTCATTCACTGAGACAAGGCTGAACAAGGGGCCAGTAAGCTCAGACTGTCTTGCTAGCCAGCTTGTCCTGGAGTCACCGTACCCACCAGGAGTTAAGGCGGTCCTGTCCTCAGGCCTGTTCAACAAGCACTGACTGTGCCCGCTGAGCCTCCACAGGAAACTCCTCACTATCTGGAACCTTCACAGATAATGCTCCTGAGTCTATTGTAAACAACCTCTGCTCAAGTCAAACAAGGTGCAAGGCTGGATTTGCCCTTTGCAGAGGAGTCCTCTGCCCCACCTGTGTTACACAGCCACCTTAACTGCTGGTCAGGAAGAGGGGCTGCAGGAAGTGATGTCACTCCCAAGAAATCAACTACAGCAGCAAAGGGCAAGAGGATGGGGTGCAGAGCAGGGGGGTACAGGGGAGAGTGGAGGACAGAGCAGGGGGCGCAAAGGGGAGAGGTTGGAGGGGAGGGCAGGGGGCACACAGGGAAGAGGATGGAGGGGAGGGCAGGGGGCACACAGGGAAGGGGATGGAGAGGAGGGCAGGGGGCACACACGGAAGAGGCTGGAGGGCAGAGCAGGGGCACACAGGGAAGGGGATGGAGGGAAGGGCAGGGGGCACACAGGGAAGGGGATGGAGAGGAGGGCAGGGGGCACACAGGAAAGAGGATGGAGGGGAGGGCAGGGGGCACACAGGGAAGGAGGTGGAGGGGAGGGCAGGGGGCACACAGGGAAGGGGATGGAGGGAAGGGCAGGGGGCACACAGGGAAGGGGATGGAGGGGAGGGCAGGGGGCACACAGGGAAGGGGATGGAGGGAAGGGCAGGGGGCACACAGGGAAGGGGATGGAGGGGAGGGCAGGGGGCACACAGGGAAGGGGATGGAGGGGAGGGCAGGGGGCACACAGGGAAGAGGCTGGAGGGAAGGGCAGGGGGCACACAGGGAAGGGGATGGAGAAGAGGGCAGGGGGCACACAGGGAAGGGGATGGAGGGAAGGGCAGGGGGCACACAGGGAAGGGGATGGAGGGGAGGGCAGGGGGCACACAGGGAAGGGGATGGAGGGGAGGGCAGGGGGCACACAGGGAAGGGGATGGAGGGAAGGGCAGGGGGCACACAGGGAAGGGGATGGAGGGAAGGGCAGGGGGCACACAGGGAAGGGGATGGAGGGAAGGGCAGGGGGCACACAGGGAAGGGGATGGAGGGAAGGGCAGGGGGCACACAGGGAAGGGGATGGAGGGAAGGGCAGGGGGCACACAGGGAAGGGGATGGAGGGAAGGGCAGGGGGCACACAGGGAAGGGGATGGAGGGAAGGGCAGGGGGCACACAGGGAAGGGGATGGAGGGGAGGGCAGGGGGCACACAGGGAAGGGGATGGAGGGGAGGGCAGGGTGTGCCACAGGGAAGGGGATGGAGGGAAGGGCAGGGGGCACACAGGGAAGGGGATGGAGGGGAGGGCAGGGGGCACACAGGGAAGGGGATGGAGGGGAGGGCAGGGGGCACACAGGGAAGGGGATGGAGGGGAGGGCAGGGGGCACACAGGGAAGGAAACCAAAGAGGGGCAGCCGGGCCAGAGAAGACCAGCAATGTGGCAGTAGTGGAGATCCTCATAGTGGTGCCCCCACCAATCTGCTGCTCTGCTGACCCCCGATTCTGAACCAGACAACTCTGCAAACAAAACCAGGAATCAATATTCCATCAGTGGCCTTGTCTTCGCGGTCCGTGTTCACAGCGGCCTCTAGTCTTCAGCGGCACCGGCTGCCATCCTTCCTGTTCTCATTATTGCAGCTCCGTCATGAAAATCAACAGCCACAACACTCCTGCCACCTCAGCTGTCTGCAGCCACATCACACTAATGGCCAGTCTGTCTCCTCCTTGCCTTATAGCTCATGCTGCGAGTTAGGGAAATTACATAACCTGTGCACCAGCTCAGGCTGACATTGTCTGGTGCTGTGAGACCCACACAGCATCATCCTCAGCTCCCAGAGCCAATGCAGTGTTCAGTCTGTGGGCTGGCTAAATGTGTGGTCTGCAAAAAGATGTTCATGTCCAACAATATCTGTGAGCCAGGACCAGCACCTGCTCCGGAGAAAGGCGAAGAGGGCAGAAAAGCCCTTCTGTCTCCTTGTCACTGATGGTTGACAATAAAGAGACACCAGGAACAAGCAAACGCTATGGAGAGGAGTGGGCTCGGTCCTCCCTCTGCCATTCTGTGTGGGCGTTCTCCCTGAAAGCAGTCCCCGGTGGAACACACGACCCTGACTGAAGCCTGCAGCACCTCATACCTGGCCTCCAAGCAGGCAGCAGGCAGCAGCCTGTCCCAGGAGAGGGCTACAGTTGGCCCTTGGATTCCACCAGCTCCTCCCACATGCCTAGATGTTTACAATGTATATGTCTGCATCCCATCTCTGTGTTTACCATGCATGTACCAAAAGAAATGACCCAATGTACGGCTTTTGAAACTGTTTTCAAATCAGTAATGGCAGAGCCTGTATACGAGGTCTTACCGGTGTTGGGGGGGGAGGTGGAGCTTTGACAATCATTCACTTGGGGGTGGAGTATGTGTGAGGAGAACACACCTCACCATCCAAAAGGGAATTCAGTCCTTCTCATGCACATTTTTCCTTCTTGAGCATCAATGTGAGCATCCTGACCAGTGTGCTGTTTCCCTCCCCCACAGGCTCCCTCGTGCGCTCTGCCCAATCCTAGCTGCCCAAACCAAGCTGGCTGCACCTTCACTCATGACCTCATTTTCTGCATGCAGTAATGAGGTTTTCACGCAGGTACCAGTGTGTCAAGGCCGTCTGCAAGGATCCTGAATTCTCAGGCTCTCACAATCACTGCCAACCACAGTATTTCCTCCCTCCTAGCAAACAAAAGAAAAATATTGTCTCTCTACAGACTTGCATTTTTGCTGTCCTCTGTCCAAACCTCTCAAACTCCCGAGCCACCTGCCCTGGGAAGAACAAGACAGATACAGGCATGAGCAGGCTGTGTCCTCAGACGCAGCAACACAATGAGACTGGACACAGGCCACCAATGCCAGGCACTGCATGGCTAAAGCTGCCAAGAGGGCATGGGGTGGACTGAGTGGTGGTCCCTCAGAAGTATGTCCACCTGAGCTCTATAAACATGACCTTACTCACAAAAAGTGTCTCTGCAGACGTCATGTTAAAATCTAGGGGCTGGATTATACTTTTATGACCATAACAAATATATCTGTAACAGCTGTGAGAAACAGACCTCCTCTTTTTAAAAAGCTTTGTTACACATCCTCTCCCTAAGCAGGCCCAGCAACACGAGGCGGAGAACCAGTTAACCAGAGCCCCGCAGCCTGCCTTACACCTACAGCCGCATGCCCTGCTTGACCCTCCCCCAGCCCACAGGTCCCCTGAAGGGAAGCAGAAGCCCCATGGTCAGGGGGTCCACCCACACTCCACAGCTGAGCAGCACTGCTCTATAGCACTTTCCAGTACCGTGAGCAATCTGTTCTTCAGCACACGCCTGTAAGAGAGAGACTGGGAAATGGGAGCGCCCAACTGGATAGCTTTTCCTACCTACACACCTGAAAAAAATCATTGTTTTATGAACATAACACTTGAGGGAATTAACAGGGGACTGTTCACAGGATACGCTGTTCTCAGAAATAATTACATGGAATGAGCCATGTAAAACTTAAGACTTTATTCTTTCTAGTTGAAACTCATGAAAACAATTGCATTCTTATGCACCTCATCTGAAAATGTGAAATATAAAAGCCAGTTTTGTCTCATGATACTGTAACAGAACAGAGTACATAAGCAGAGAACGTCAAGTAGGATCCCAATCCCACGTCACATTTCAGCAAGGCTGTCCTCCTGCCTGCTTTCCCCAAAGGAAGAAGGGACCACCAAGGGTCTGTGAGTTGCAGGACAGCTGGGCACAGCTCTGCTCCTCCAGTCCGCATCCCACAAGGTCAAGAGGATGGGAGCTGGAGGTAGGCGCGAGGCCAGTTCACATGGCTGGAAGGCAGCGTCGGCAGGCACAGCTTCTCACTGATCAGTCCGGCAATTAAAGGGTGTGGGGTCTTCACACACTTAGGAGGGGGGGTGATCTTCCCCCCGAATGCTCCGGTACTTGGCCATGTCTTCTGGAAATACTTTAGAAAGTTCCTGAATCAGCAGGCTTTTAAATTTCTACAAACAAAAAAAGGTATGTCAAAAAAATCCAGGTTATAGACAACATGGCCCTTCCAAGGAGCCCACAGTCCCCAGTGGGCCACCCGAAGGGATGCAGCCAATCACTGGAGTGTCTGCAGTTAAGATGTTCCAGGGACAAGAGCGCTCTGGAAGGGGACCAGGTTTTAAGATGACTCCTTCCCTCTAGCCAGGTGCTCCCCCCCACAGAGGAGGTGACTTCCACAGGGCTAACACTCACTGGAATCACACGGAGGTCACGCACATGTGCAAACACCTCCTGAAGCATGGGAAATACATCACCTACTGCAAACATCACAGTTCTCCGCCATTCCTGTTCTAACATTAGCTCTACCCCAGTCTTAGAAGCTGTCCAGTGTGCCTGCACCCCAAGCCTCCACTCTATGGGTCACAAGGCCAAAGTCAGGAAGACACACTCTGTTTCACTACAACAGAAAAAAGTTCTCACAAGTGTTAACTGGTGCCCACTGGGGGCACACAGGCTGCAAAAAATGTGCCTTGAGACTGCCACAGCTCTCAGGTGAGAACAGGCACACAGTGCCACAGGTGCACAGAGAAGATTAACCACATGGGCACCAGCAGTGGGCACTGCACTCTAGCAGCCCAAGGCAATGAAACTAAGACGCTGGTGGGACCAGAGGCCTTAGCCCCAAGGGCAGTAACTGTGTCCAGGAAGTCCTCAACCCAAGCTGACGGGAGACATAACGCATGGGCTCAATGCTAAAAGGACCAGCCCCACTTCTGTGGCCTACGGTCTGACAGAAGCCATGCTCACTCCTGCCCCTCAACTAGAGCCTTCTGAGCACCGGGCACGTCTGCACTGACCTGCACACAGGACACAGCACACACCAAGACTGGCTGATAATGGGCAGGGAGTGGGCAGTACAAGGCAGACGTGTGACCCTGAACTTAAATATCAGACAGAGTGGACAGTGAGTAGAGAAAGAAAAATGGGCACTTGAGCCAGCACCCTGGGGAAAGAAACTTTCGGGAAGGCCTGTGAGCCTCTCAGAGGACTATGACCAGGCTGACAACAGAACAAGACAGGGCCTGGAGGCTAGCAGGGAGCCCAGAAGACACTAAAGCATACGGTGCTCTCACTGCAGGCCACACAGTGCATCCGCTGAAGACCAAGCCAGGAGGGTCCAAACAAAAAAGCAAACACTATCCGAACCACAGTTCAGTGACCTGAAAGAGAAAACTGCAGTTCACACTCAGGGCACAGCTCCCTGGTCGGAGCAAGGGGGCCAAGCTCTCTGTAGGGAGTTCCTAGGGGTCTGAAGGCAGATGCTAGAGACCACATAAACCTTCTAGGATCCTCCACCTGCAGCCCGCTGGCACAGAAAAGGCCTCCAGTCAGGGTCGATACAGAAGATGTCACCCAAAAAAGTCAAATGGGAAAGCCACACTGAAAGCCCCGCTGGCCAGGGACACCACCAGACAAAATGTAAGATGTTAATCTGTTTCCTTGTTTGTCACAGGGCTGTGGCTCAGTGACATTCAACATAACTATTACACATGCCAGAAGTCCCACTGTGTGGCAGTCATACAGCCCACAGAGACTAACAGCAAAGCCCGTCAGCCACGCTTACTCGCAACACGCTGCCCTCCCGCAGGGCACACACACAGTGAGCACGCTGACACGACGGCCTTGGTCTTACCTTCATTGTGTCAATCTTCCCCTTGACTTGCTCATTTTTGGCCAGAGCCCTCTCCAGGCACTCTTTGGTGTAGAGCTGGGGATTTCGACCTTGATCGATGTATCTGCAAACAAGAACATCTCCGTCAACTCAGCTGACGAACCTAACTTTTTTCTGGAAAGGATCAAAAAATAAAGTCCAGTAGGCACAGCTTCCGGTCTAGGAAGCAGCTCTTCCACTTAGAACTAAGTCCTCAGATTTCTCCAAGCATGCACCTCTATTTCTAGTGCCCGTGAGGCAAGAAATGATCACTAGGCACCCCTGACAGCACAAGCCATACCGCACCCCCTTACATCTGTGCAGCACTCACCACTCACAACACATGTGCATAAAGAAACAAATGCACACGGGCTTCTGCCCTTTGGGTCCTCAAACAGCCCATACGATAAAGATGCGCTTGAGTGTGGTGCAGCTCGGGCCTGGGACATGGAGCCTGACTGCTCACATGCTGTGTGAGGAAGCTAACAGGAGGAGTGGAGGGGCCACAGAAGGGACACCCAGCGTCCATCTGGTGGAGATGGTGTTCTCAATACACTGCCTTATACACACCCCGGTGACTTAATGCAGCACGGTGTTTCTCTCCAGCTATTGCAAGACAATACAACTACCCTAACAGTGTTAACATGTTTAGTCAAAATGCCATCATATCCTGATGTCATGAAATCCACTGCCCACCATATCCAGATTTTACCAAGAACAGACTACCTGGCTAGTTCTGTACAGTGGATAAATCCGAATCATTCAGCTATATTCAGGTTAATACTCATTAAATTGGCCTTTATTTATGACAAACGGCCAAAATACCAATTTCTAGAATTTGCATTTCAATTTGGTGCTTTTGTAGTAATGTAAAGAAAGCAGCAGATTCTGGCGACTTTCTAAGCAAATACATTTCAAACAGAAGAGCATGAAAAGGTGCCATCGCATGTGTTACGTAAGCAAGCGGCTCCTCAACTGCGGGGTGGCTGCTGTTTTCTAAGACCCAGAAGTTGAACTGCACAAAGGCAAACACTGGGCTGAAGGGGAGGTTATTTCATCCTTGCTCTGGACAGCCCACGTGCCTATCAGTGTGCGTGAGCCAGGTCACAGGAGCCTGTGTTCCTCCCAGTGCTCACAGCCCATTCGGGAAGACGCTGAAGCATCTGCTCCTGGGAGCTCACGGGCCACTCTCCTCTCAGCCACTGCTGTGGCAGGTCTACAGGACTCTCTGGAAGATAAATGGCCTGCCACACCCACCAGGACTGAGGGATTCTTCCTCCCAACAGGAGGGACCACCTCCCAGGTCCAGGTCACCACAGGAAGCTTCTTGAACAGATGAAATTATTTTCCAGATGTCTGTGGATATATGTTTTTATTTTGTGTTATAGCTCACACACAACTCTCATTTTGTTTGTTTTTGTTTTCAAGACAGGATTTCTCTGTGTAGCCCTGGCTGTCCTGGAACTCTCTAAAGACCAACTGACCTCAAACTCACGAGAGCTGCCTGCCTCTGCCCCCTACGTGCTGGGATCAACCTGTCCACCACCACACCAAGCCACAGCTCTTTAATTCATAAATTAGGAGCTTTCTCTCCACTGAACTCAGAAACCTGTTTTTATATACTTTTAATTTCCCATTTCCATGTGACTCCATTTTCAACAACACAACCCTGGGGTGACACTTACCCTTTTTTAAGCCCACTTGTTCACTACATGCCATGAGACAGGCATTCCTGTCTGCTTCTCTCGCACAGCCGCCCTCACACCCACATTCAGAGCCAGCAGAGACCCACAGCCATACTCACTCAAAGACTTCCAGAGGCACCATGATATCGTGCAGCTGCTGTCTGCACTTGTCTATGTCCTGTAAGCCCGTAACAATAAAGTTCCTGGGGAAAGAGCAGAGGGGTGTGGGGTTAGCTCCGACGACAGCACAGGCACAACCCCCACACAGCAAGGCTCACTGGGTTTCAAGTCACGGTGGTTAAAATGGCAAGGTCAGGGACACTGGGGCAGATAACTGAGGAGACAGCGGGGTACGAGATAGCCACACTAACTAGATAAGAGAGAGACAGGGCCCTGGGAACAGCCACAAAGCCGGTCTCAGCAGGCTCAGGTCTAGGCAATGCTCCAGTTTGCCTGCATCCCACAAAGCCCTCCCTGAGGAGGATCACTGCCCTCTACTCTGGTAAACACCTAGCCTTGCCCTCATCCTTGCCCTCAGCTTTAACAGACTCAGCTGTGGGTACTGTGGGTAAGGATGACTTCCAGGGCAGTCTCCCATTCCAGAACGGGGACTAGGGGGATGGGGGATCAGAGCAGATTTCCAGGTCCAGACACTAGAGGCAGGCCTTGCCTTTCTGCTGAGCTGGGTATGTCTCCGCTGGGGTAGCTCTCTTCTCCCAGCCTACTAGATGAACCTTGAGTACCTGCTTGCTAAACCTGCTCCCTCATGCTAACTTTGAACAAAGACAGCTGCAGTGGCTGCCTCCAAGGGAGTCAGGAGACCCCTGCCACCCTCAACAAGCTGCTGTGCAGCTCACACCTGAACCCTCAATTGCCACCAGATTCCGAGGACACCTCTGGATTTAATACCCTCAATAATCTTCCTTCTAAACTCAGGATGGAGGTGAAGAAAGAACAAAGTTTTCGAGAACACATGTCGTCTGAATGGCTTTCAGGGAAGGCAGCATGGAGCACCTTGAGTAGAGGACCCACAGTCTGCAAGCCAGAAACCCACCCCTCCTGGGCTGACCCTCAGCCCTTCCCAGAGTCACCCTCCACCACCTAGCTGCGCTATAAGGCAGTGAGGCCCGCTCTTAAATATTTTGTTTCTCTGTCCGGCATAAAAAACCAGGCTGCATGACCAGCACAAAGATATTGCTGGAAGAAAAAAATAAAATAAAATCAACCCTCTGTGCCTTCTTCCACAGCCAGGCCTATGCAGCAGGTGGCTCTGGGCCCTCGGGAGGGGCTTGTTCCTCTTTAACTTAGAGGAGTGGACTCAGCCTCGCCGGCGGGGTGGGGCGGGGGTGGGATGGGAGTGTAGTGCTCCCAGCCTCCCCAGTGGGAAAGGGTAGGGGTGGGATGGAGTGGGGGTGGGCTGAGGTGGGGTGGGGAGGGGTGGGGACGGAGTGGGTCCACCCTGCCCCGTAGGGTCACGGAGGTGCCAGCGACTCCGGTGGAATTGGGTGAGGTGGACTAGGGTGGGATGCAGTGGGCGGAGGGGTGATGTGGGTGAGGGTGGAGAGGTTCCAGCCTGCCCCGTAGGGTCACAGTGATGCCGGCCTCCGTCCCCTTACCCCCCGCAGTAAAGTCAGGATGGAGCTACCCCACCGTGGAGTCCGGATGGAGCCGCCGCCCCAGCGCGGTCCACGGACCACCCCAGGAGGCCCTAGTGGGGTCCCCAGACCAGCCGCAGGGGCTCCGCACAGAGGCGCCGACGCCCGCCCCGCCTGCACTCACAGTTTCTGGCTGAGCCCCGCCTGGCTGCTGGGCTGGAAGTCGCTGACGATGATGCCGAGCTGCCGAATGTTCTCCACGAACTTCTCCAGGTGCTCCTCCAGGTGGTCGAACTTCTCCGCCATGGCCGGCTCCGCCCGCCCCTCCGCTTGCAGCTCCCAGCGACTGAAGCTCGGCCCCGCTCTCCGCTTCCGGCTTCCGGACGCCCACTTCCGTTTCCTCGGGGAGGGCGGGGTCTCCTCGAGGGCGGGGCCTAGCGCCGGGGGCGGGGCGAGGCAGGAGTCCTTGGCGGGGAAACTGCTAGGAGCGTCCATCGGGCGGGGAAATCACTGGAGAAAACGCGGCGGGTGTGTGTGTCGGGGGGCGAGGAAAATAAAGACAGGGCGAGATTGAAAACTCCAAGCTGGTACCTTCAATGAAGAAAAACCAAGTCTTACCAGGAAAGGCAAGAAGGAGGCTAGAGTGAGGGAACTTAGTCACGCAGACCCTGGTGTGTTCAAAATTCGAAAGCCTGGGAGATAAAAGCAATTTTCTTTAAAAGATAAACATAAATCTGGGCCCAGTGAGATGGCTCCGTGGGTGAAGACACTTGCTGCTGAGCCTGACAGCCTGAATTCAGTCCCCAGAAGCCTACGCTGTAGAAGAGAACAGAACCCTATATATTGCCCTCTCAGCTCCATACAAACGTGCCTACACACGACGTACACGGACACAAAATACATAAGCAAATGTATCTAAATAGGAAAATCAAAATAAAACCATGCTTTTTAAAACTGGCTGGGAGGCGAGAATCTCTTTCAAAAAAAAAAATGCCTAAATCCTGGCTGCTTTTCACGCTCACTTTTTAAATTAATCAAACATTAAAGAAAAATGATTTCAAACTTCCACAGACGCTTTGAGAAGCTAGAAAAGGAACATTTCCCAGCCCAATTTAAAAGGTGCTATGACTTTGATGTAAAAATCAGTCCTGAAGGGCTAGAAGCAAAAATCTAAGTCAATTGATCATTCAATCCTCGTAAAAGGAAGGGTCTAATGGGACAGAGGAACAGGGAGAAAGGGGGTGCAGAGGGGTGTATAAGGGCTCTCATTAGTAGGGGTTCTCTAGACTAACAACTCAGAATGAATCTCTCTCCATATATATTTCATATACATATGAAATATGTCTGTTCTCCTTTACATATTTCATATAGAGAGGGGGTATTTATTAGAATGATCTACAGACAGCAAGCAGTCAAGATAATCCAACAATGGCTGGCTGTGAACAGAAAGAGCAAGAACCCAGGAGTTGCTCAGTGCATGAGACTACTGTCTTGCTGCTCTTCAGTATGCTGGAATCCCAGAGACTGCTCTAACGCCAGAGATGGAATGGAATGGATGTGTGGCACGGTTAATAAAAATCCAGAGACACGAAGTGGGGTTCAACCTAAAAGTCAGAAAAGCAAAACAGCCAGCCACTGACTCTTACCTCGACCTCAGTCCCAAATGGCGATCCTGCCTCCAGGAATCTCAGGAGGAGACTGTGTCTGAGAGCTGTCTTGCCCCGTCTTATATTTCTCTCTAGGGCTGGGATTAAAGGCGTGCACCACTGGGATTAAAGGCACTCACTGCCTGGTTTCTATGGCAACTAGTGTGGCTACGGGGACTAAAGGCATGCACCACTGGGATTAAAGGTATGCACCACCAAGTTTCCATGGCAACCAGTGTGACTGCTGGGATTAAAGGTGTGTGTCATAATGGCTACTGGGATTAAAGGTGTGTGTGATCACTGCCTGGTCTGTAAGGCTGACCAGTGGGGCTGTTTTACACTCCGATCTTCAGACAAGCTTTATTTATTAAAATACAAATGAAATGCCACTACATGGATGTCCTAGCAAGGTAAGGTCAAGCTGTCAAAGAGAAAACATGGGTCCTTATACAGGCTTCCAGCAGAAGGTGTGGACCAGATTAAAATTGTATCCTCCTGCCTCCGGATCCAGATCAAAGACATCTGTCTCTTCCTGCCTTAAAGATCTGGGCTAGAATTGGAGTCACCCACTTCAAATCAAACAAACAAACAAATCCTCACTGCTGTGCCCTCCATTTCTGGATTCCAGTTAATTACAAATGGACTTAAACTGACAACCAAGAACAGTGAGCACAGTTCTCTAGATGCCCTGAACTGATACACTGAATGCACGTGTATTTATTTTCATATATGGAGTCTAATATATGATATTAGACTGGCTGACAGGGTGTGGTCTAGGTAGCACAATATTAGCTGTCTCATGGTGGAAAGGCTGAGAATCTGGTAGTTATTCAGTCCACAAGGATGCAGGTCTCTGCTGTCTCAATCTGTTGCTGGGGTACTGGGGGATTCCTGGAGAGCCCCCAGACCTGGAGGAGGCTGGACTTAGTGCAGGCTCCAGCAACAGGAGAGATGAACTTGCCAGAGAGAGTGAAGAGGAGCAAGGAGAAAGCAAAGTTTCTTTCTTCTGTGTCATATTATATGAGTGCATGTGTTCCAGATTTAGAGTGCTTTAAATGTTCCAACTAAGAAACTACCTCTGGGCAGGGGTACACCTGTAATCCCAGCACTTGGGAGGCAGAGGCAATCATATCTCTGTGAGTTTAAAGCCAAGCCCAGTCTAAATAGAGAGTTTCAGGACAGCCAGAGCTACATAGAGGAACCCTGTCTCAAAAAGGAAGGTAGGAAAGGAAAGAAAAATCCATCAGCAGAGTGCCCAGCAACTTGGGTTTTCATTTATTTCAAAGGGAGCCAAGTTGAGAACGAAGTCTACTCATCACAAGTTCACCCTTGTCAACTTGACACATGATCACACCTCCTCATGTCGTGCTTACTTTATAAAACAATAACTAGGTCATAATTCTAAAATGATATATTGTCCCATGTACAACTGCAAACATATTGCATATTTCATAATATGTCACAATGTCCCTTAATGTTTCATAACTTAAATGTGACAATATACATTTACAACATTTGACCACTGATATTATCTCAAATGACATTATATCATATGATAGCAAAATAGAGGAAAGAAAACACAAATGTTGACTTAATAGGTGTGCATGTATGCCCAAACATGTTCACTGGGCAATGGCAGGAATAGCTGGGGAAACATGCTGTCCAGAGGCCATCCTATCTACTTGGTTACTGAACTCCTCCTCAGCTGAAGTCACCATGTGATGAGCATCCAAATGGGGCACAAGTATCTCCACATCCTTCGTCATTTGGAGAGAATGATCCCCATGCTTGTCCAGATAGCCTTCGCACCAGTTTTCCAGTCATGGCCCTGACCATCCAGCCAATGCACTGGCTACAGCCTATGCATCAGTAAAGAACTGCTCCTCTGGCCATTTCTCCTTCCAAACAAAACATAGCCTGTGTATACCCACCAAGGTTCTGCCTGCTGTAAGAATTTCCAATCACATGTCTTTCAGGATTGTCCCAGAAGGATGCTGTAATGCTGCAACTGTTCCCTTCTAAGTTGGCGCCTTAGTGTAGAACCATCAAAAAACCAGGCCCTATTCTCTGTTCCTCGGTCAATGGATCACAAAACATAGCACATAAAGCTGTAGGTTCATGCTTTGGAGTAGAAGATGTTGTAACAAGAGTAGAAGCCGTGAGCACTTGAGCAACATCTTTATGTAACTGGTTTGTGCCCTCCAGTTCACATATGTGCCACTTCCATTTGATAAATGTCCAGCTATAAGGCTTCCATGATAAATGTCCATCATGCATCAGCTTGTGATGGGCAGCTCAGATCACACAGTAACTGATGGGCCACTGTCAATCATTCAGTTTCCAGTAAGGCCTGGCAGACAAGAGTAGTCTGTCAAAGGAAGAATAGTTGTCTGCAGAAGTTGCCAGAGCCTCACTCCAAAAATCCCAACGGTCTCCTCAGTGATTCACCTATAGGGGTCTTCAAAAGGCTCCAAACAGCATCCCTATCATCTGCCACAGACACCTCAAGTACCGTTCGTTGGGTCTGCTGGACGGTGTAGTCCAAATGACTTAGCTGCCACACAGCAGCCTGGATGTGTGGAGGAGTCTTCTCCTGTTCCAGGCCCTGCACAAGGCTAGCAGCTTTCCAAACCACTCCAGAAATGAGCTGAGGTAAGGCACTCATGAGGGAATGTTCTGCCTCCAGTGTTCACACAGACCCACTAAGCATTGGGTGTCTTTCTTGGCAGTGAAGGAGCCAGGTGCAATTACTTCTCCTTCACCTTTAAAGGAATATATCTGCATGCCCCACAGCAGTGGTCTCCTAGAAACGTGCCCGAGGTAGAAGGCATTTGAATTTTGATTGTGTTTGTTTCAGTCTTCTGAAGTACCTAACCTTTAGCAGCAAGTTCAAAGTGGTTGTTACCGCCTGCTCACTTGGTCCAGCCAGCAATGTTATCAATAAAGTGGACCAATGTGATATTTTGTGGAAGAAACAGATCAAGATCCCTTTGAACTAAGTTACGACCCAGGGCTGGGGAATTAATAAACCCTTGCGATAAAACAGTGAAGATGTGCTGCTGGCCGTGTGGGCTGAAAGCAAATTGTTAGCTATCACAGGGCAGTGGAGGGAGATTATGCTTAATATACAATATATCCTTGTATGGGAACTGTAAGTAACTGAAAGCAGTTGCAAAATATGAGACAAATCGCTGCATAACGAACATCTCCCAGATTCGTGATTTGTACCCTGTATTAGTTTTGCTCACACACCTGAGATGCGGGCTTTGTGTGGCAGTCACAGCCGGCTCTACCACGCGTGGTTTCAGCTGAGCTGGTGTCACTGCAAGTCTCAGAACTTACATGCAAGATGGTTCATTCCAGTGTTGCCACGTTAGTAGATGTTAGCTGAGCCTCAGACTGAAGACCGTGGGTCTCCTGCGGACAGATGTCCCTGTTGGAAGTGGGGCATTCTCTCCTCACTGTGTTTGGATACCAGAGCGTTCTGCTCCAGAAAAACAGATAGGAGCCTCGCCCACCTATCATGACCTCAGCTTGGAAGTACTGCCACAGCTCACCCGGAATCCCAGGAAGAGAACGTCCACTCAGACTCTCAGTGGAATAAAGAGAAAATGAATGTATTGGAAGAGCAGGGGCAGGGGATCTTCTGGAGTCCTGCTTACAAAATAAAGTCTGTAATTTATCACATTTGGGGAAAGAAATAAATCATCCAATGGTGTTTTCCTAGGGCTATGTAAATGATCAAATATCAGAAAATTTACTTCTGAACTATAATATTCAAGAAATATTAAAAAAATCTCAATATTTTTAAATAGATAAATTTCAATTATATTTATGGGTTTTTTTTTTAATTAAAGAAATGCTTTAAAAAAGAAAGTGGGCATTTTCTAAGCGTGACAGCTACAAAAACCTTTACAAGATACCAGGCTTTCTAAAATACTAAACTCGCAATGCCTCCTGTCCCGTTACTACGACTCCTGAGCGCTTATGTGGATACAGAGGGCTAGCTCTGTGGTGGCTTCAGCCACAGCGGGAGCCTCGGCTCTGTGCTCCTGGAGGAGGCCCTACTGAGACACCAGGAGAGCTGGAAAATAATCAAGGTTTATGTTAGCAGGTAAGAAAGTAAAAGGATGGAGTAGAGACAGAGCAGAGCCGTAACAGCCAAGGCCTTCTTTTTTAACTAGACACCCAAGTCTGGTCTACCATTTCTCCTCCTCTTGTCCCTCCTTAAGGCGGTCTGAGATGATCCCCCTAAAAGAAGCAGTGACTTCCTTATAAACCATCTTTACCCACAATTCAGCTTGCTACAGCTAGATACATTAGCTATTGGATTGGGAACAAAGGCATAACCACAGAATTGAGAGGTTAACTAGGGGAAAGGGGAAAGATGCTTGCCCATATTCCTCAGGAGGGGCGTGGAAGCCAGCTGAAGCTGACTGACTTTTCTGTTTTCCCCAGAATTCAGTCCCTCGTATCCCAGCTTTGCCATCTCTTAGGCACCTGTAAGCCTGCCTGTTTATTGTCCTCTGGACTTGACTGTGTTAACTATAGTCATTTAAACCTTAACATTTCTTTATACTATAGCAATAACATAGTGCTCTTGTCAGGATATAGTTTGACTCCAAAAGTCTATATGTTGTTCCCAATATGGTGTTACTGAGGTGACTGAAGCTCTAAGCTGTGGGACCAAGTGTAAGATAAGCGGGACACAGGGTTTCCACTGTTACCTATGGGCTAATGGGCTAAAACTCAGGCTGCTGAGCCACTCCCATGGGGGATTTTCTCAATCAGATTATTCTAACCTGAACCGTATCTTCTGGCGGCAGCCCACCTAAGAGGACATGGAAGGAGGAGGCTGATTTCTCCCTGATTGTCCTCCTTCTCATCAGCAAGTTCATCTGTCCTGCTGCTGTGGCCTGTATCCAATCCAGCATTGTCAGGATTCCAGTGTCGACTGAAAACCATCATCCCTGCAGGAATCCTCCAGGACTTCATTAGCAGACAGTGACTGCAGAGACACACAGCCTCCCAGACAGAACAGTTATCAGATACCCAGGCTCTCCATCTTCATCTTTCCAATGGGAGACAGTTACGGTTGGACGACCCAGGCCATATCCTGAATGGCAGTCTAATAAATCCCTGAGTCCGTAGCCTTCTCCTTGTGTGTATGTCTGTTTCCAAATTTCCTCTTTCTATGAGCACATTATTCATATTGAACATGCTCACACTGATTATGCTTATTGTATTTCCTCAGGAAAGATGTCACATTCTGAGTTGCTGGGGTTGGGATTAAAAGGAAAAGTATTGGCTAAGGATGCCCAAGGCCAAGTTCTCAGCACAAAGGAGATTTATTTGCCCCAGAGGGACAGAACGCTGTGCACACCGTGCCCCCGTGTCTGCGCTCTGTGTGCTGGCACTGAGTTACCAAGCTTCTGACAAGGGAGCTGGAGGTTAAAATACACAGATACACACAGACAGAGAGACAGAAACACGGGTCATCCTTGAATTCCCCAAGAATGCCCCCTTTATTGTGTTCAGGGGCAGATTATATAGAGATAGCCACGCCCCAGCCAAACCCACCAGAAACCACTCTTCTGCCATCAGGAACTCCTGAGGGTCTTGTGCTCAGAGCAGTTGTAGGCACTCAGATCAGGGGAAAACAAATTTACAAGAAATTCAGGATCTGGGTCTCACTGCTCCCAAAATCTCCCCCCTAAATTTTTTATAAAGCAGAAGACCCTCCTGACCACACAGCCTTTTGGTCTCTACTGCACCTAGATTCACTTTGGCCAGCACTCTGTGGAACCTGTACTCAGGAGAGAGTGACCGCATCTCCTCAGGAGAATACTGGCTTTTAGGGAACACAAGAGAGCAACTTAAGCCTGTAAGACAGGTAGATTCAAGTATCCCAGAGACTGTTGGTTCCTCATACTATTTCCCACACACCCTCTTCCCCTCAAGTAAACAGAGGTGTGTGACCATTTCAGACTCGGGACTTTCAGGAGTGGCTCTGTCATGACCCCAGGAGCAGACAGAAACCACTGCTCCTTCAGCAGTCCCCTAAATAACATACGCCAGCTGCCATACCCCCGTGGCACATTCATTCACATTGATTGGACAGGTTAATTAGGTAAGCCAAAGGGGGCTTTTGATTGCTGGACTTCAATGTTTTGATAGCTGGACCTTGGTTGTCAACCTCAGGAAGAGGAAGTGGCAAAATAAAGGAATAGACCTTGGGGGTTTGCTTCAGGAATATAATCCAACAGTGTTTTAGTGAGGCAGAGGGAACAGGGAGAAAGGCAAGGCCTGCCAGAGTCATGTGCTCGAGTGGGCTAGTGTCATTTCAGGGACACCAGCAGGTCTAACCCTGCCTCTTTTCTTCAGACACTGCCACTTGTCTGGACAGTGACCACATGACAGATTACTTTTGTCTAGCCATGTGAGGATAATGTGGTACCCACCTGACATTGTTGTGGTTTGTAATTCTCCATCATCTCTAGTGACCATTCCTATCTGTTCCCCCTCTACTCTTTCCCTAGTGATAGTGGCGAGCCCAAGAACAGAAATTAAAGGTTTAAAGTCCAACTTTTAGGCCAGTGACTGAGATACAGCAGATGCAGGGGTTCTGAGTACTCCTGGAGCAGTTCTGGTGTGGGACGTCCTTCTCTACGCTGCAAATATGTGTTGCTTTTATTGGTTGATGAATACAGCTGTTTCAGCCAATGACAAGGAAAAATAGAGCTAGGCGGTAAATCCAAACAAAGATGCAGAGAGAAAGAAGGCGGAGTCAGAAGACGCCATGTAGCTGCCGGAGTAACATGCTGGAGCATCACCAGGAAGCCACAGCCTCATGGCAATACACAGATTAATAAAAATGGGTTAATTGTGAGAGCTAGTCAGTAATAACCCTGAGCTATTGGCCAAACAATTGTAATTAAGACTCTCAGAGTATTATTTCATAAGTGGCTGCAGGGAATCCATGAGCGGGAAAGAAACCAGTCCAGGGGGACCAGTGGGACAAATAAAAACATTCATACAGTGCCTTACAACTTGTCCAAAATTACAGCCCCAGTGACTGCAGTTCTCTGCTGAGGTCATAGTGTGTGAAAACCGTTCAAGCCAGCATCAGCTTCCCCGTTCTGTACTTAGCCGTGAAGCAAGGGCTGCTTTCTTGTTGTAAAGCATGCTCAATACTGTTGATTTCTCTGTGAGAAACACTTTAGAAATTTAACAGGGTGGACGTGAGGTGGTTTTGAATGATATCTTCTCTATAGTTTTAGACATTGGGACACTTGGTTCCAGTTGGCAGCACTGTTTGGGGAGGATAGGGAGGTGTGGTCTCTCTGAAGGAATTACGTCACTGGGGGTGGGCTGTTTGCTCCCTGTTTGCTCTCTGCTTCCTATTGGTTCCAATTGTCACCTCTCAGCTTCCAGCTCCAGCCACCACACTTCCACCCCAACCTCTTGGATATTCATGCCTCTAGATCCATGAGCCCAAGCAGACTCTTCCTTCTGTAAAGTCTCCTCAACCATGGCATTTTACCACAGCAAGAGGAAAGTGGCTAACACAGGGTTGCAAAGGTAAATAAAACTCAGGCTGGAAAATACAAGTAAATCAAAAGGCATGCTGGACTCTGGAGCTCAAGCCAAGGTGGATCAAGATCATGACAGAGAAAACCATAGAGACAGCTGAACCCAACTGATGACCCTCAGAATGTGGGTGACAGTTATGTGGCTTCATCTGTTGGGGAGAGCCTGGTGGTGGGACCAAGATTTATTCCAGGTTCATAAACTGGCTTTTTGGAGCCCATTCTTTACGTGGGATACCTTGCTCAACCTTGATACGGGGTTGGGGATGAGGCTTGGTCCTGCCTCAACTTGGTCTGCTAGATTTTGTTGCCACCCCAGTGGAGGCCTTACCCTCTCTGAGGAGAGGATGAGGTGGGTGGAAAGAAGGATGTGGGAGTGGGAGAAGGGGAGGAAGGGGGAACTGGGTTGGTATGTATAATGTAAAATGAAAAGAGAATTGACCACCAGAGGAGCATGGTGCTCATAGGAACCTCTTGTCCTGGCCTGACACAGCCTTGTCTCCCTGCTGTGCTTCTGAAGTTCCCAGGAGCTGCTCCTGGAACAAATCTTCACACTGAACTCCCTGGTCGTGGAATCTGAGGACGATGTGTTTCTCTTTTCTCTATTCGTGTAATGACCATGGCTCT